>NC_058374.1:64078106-64381136 GCF_018350175.1 Felis catus | reverse complement strand
GAGAATGTTCCCTGAGCAACCTTTGCCAATGTATCCACAGCCTGTTACAAAGACTGCTGAGTGGAGGGTCCATTGTTAATCCACCAAACCATGTCTGTGGCTGTTCACCTTATAATATTGAGCCTGTACCATACTTGGCTCTTCGGGGCGGATACTGAAAAATAAACATTATACATACAATCAATCCTTAATGGAATACTTTTGAGATCAAGGGGAACTATTCCTGTTATGTCTTCATTGAGCTCACCAGTTCATGACTTGGGCTCTTCTATAGATCACGTATTTTGGGGGGACACAGGTGCCACCTTCCAAACATGTTCAAAACCTTGGAAAGACGTAGGATGTGGACTAATTTGGGTTAGGGGAACCTATAATGATAGTTATGATAATAATGATGTCCAACCAAGCCTACAGTAGGAAATTGAACTATGATTACGAGTTGGCCTTAAGAAAAAATTACAAAATTACAAAAGTAGGGGGGCAGGGAGAGAGGAACTAAGGAAATCCAAAATGATTCAATGTGCAGCATATAATAAGGAATATGTTCAAGCATAGAAAGGGAAACCAAAAAAGAATAATATAATCGACGATCAAATAATAAATGGAAAAAAACTCCTTACAAATTTCATACTTTCTCCTCACTGGAGAGTTCAAATATGTATTGAAGCAGGAAACCTGCTATTGTGTTTGTCCTCTATAAATGGGCATATAAAAGACTTAACTTTTGTAGGGGAAGAAAGACTTTCCCCCTCCTCTTCTTTTTTTTTTTAATTTTTTTAATTAGTTTTCTTTATTTTTGAGAGGCAGAGAGAAACAGAGTGTGTGCGGGGGAGGGGCAGAGAGAGAGGGAGACACAGAATCAGAAGCAGCCTCCTGGCTTGAGCTGTCAACACACATCCCGATGTGGGGCCTGAACTCACGAACCGTGAGATGGAGACCTGAGCCAAAGTCGGTCGCTCAACCGACTGAGCCACCCAGGGGCACCCCTTCCCTCCTCTTCTAAGTATGATATCTGGGTCTATGACATAAACTGGCAACAGGCAGATTGATAGGAGAAAAGGTGCACAAATTTATTAATTTTTAATATTATGTACACGGAGGGGGAAGCTGTGAAATCTGAGAGCTTTACAATCTTAACAGGGCGAGGGAATAGAGGTTGTAGGCCACTTCAGAGCGACTACTTGATTTTTTGGTAAGATGAATGGGCCTTAGGAGAAAAATGTGAGATATGATAGTTTGTGACAAAATGTGTCTGGGCGGGGTTCCAACTTCTGGTCTTGCCTCCTATGATAAAACTCAGTCTTCCCTGGTTGAGGAAATTCCAGGGGAGGGCACCTATGACAACTGCTTTCCTTTTGGAGGATCTCTCTTTGGGCAGATAATAGAAGTTCAGAGAAAGCCTCCTCTAGCATTTGCTGACTTTCACGTGCCTTCAGCTCAAAATAATCAATATACAAATGGGGCATATTTTGGGGTGGCATGTGCTGAATTCTTTCACTTCCATAAATGAGACCGCAAGGATACCAAAGAAGGCCTTTGCAAAGGCTGTGCACTCTGTAATACATGTGAAGTAGGCAGGTCAGATGCTCTTCTTGGGAACTGCTCCATCCTCTCAGGGGCTGGCCAGCATGCTAACCAGAAAGCCCACCCTACAAGTGCTTCTCTGTAATAAGCAAGGAGACTTTGCCAATTAGTATCATTATGTTACAAGAGAGTTTTCATTGGTAAAACTGGTGATGATGAAGATAGGTAGATGAGCCAAAGTGTTTTAGCCACTCTTGGCAGGAACAGAGTATAAGAATCTAGGATGTTCTGGAGTGCTTGGGTGGCTCAGTCATTAAGCATCTGACTTCGGCTCAGGTCATGATCTCGCAGTCCATGAGTTTGAGCCCCACATCGGGCTCTGTGCTGATAGGTCAGAGCCTAGAACCTGCTTGGATTCTGTGTGTGTGTGTCTCTCTCTGTCCCTTCCTGGCTTGTGGTCTTTCTCTCTCTCTCTCTCTCAAAAATAAACATTAAAAAAAATTTTTTTAAGAATCTAGGATGTTCTGGAGCCTGCTCCCTAAGGGATGGCACCCAGATCGACTTCTAAACCTCCTGTGTTCAGTCATTGATTCAGAAGATTCAGTGATGAAGTTAACCACATCCTGCCTCCAGAATACTGATACCTGTGTCTTAAGGTAAACATTTTATGCAAGATGTACTCCAGCACCTGAGGAAACAGACTTGGTCTTAATCTAATCGAATAAAACATCGTAAGAACTGCTGTGTTCCTGCTTGCTGCTAAGTGCAAGCTCGGTAAATACCTTGATTTTATCTGAAATTTGTTTTCATTATAAGCTGGTAGTGAGGAACGGGGATTAGCTAAACCTAACCCACCTCTAACTAAGGGCTATCACCAATATCAGTCAAGAAATAACTTTAAAATTATATTAAGTCCAAATTGCTGTATGTCAGTTAACAATTACGACCAATATTCATTTCCCTTCCCCTCCTTTGTGTAAAAGTCATGATATTTTGGTGAGATTGGCTATTCCAGGGGGTCATTCTTGATCAAGTCTTTGAGAGCAACCCATAAATAGTACCTCACTTCCTACCTGGTTTCTGAACCAATTAAGAAACGTTCCAAAGGAATAAGGCAGATGGAAACTCAATTGTTACTGTTAGTACTGATAAAGTATAGTTTGGAAAATAAAATGATTGTGTTAATTCCTTGTCCTCCAGTCTAGCCCTTAGAATAACCCACCTAAGGGCAAGTTTCAGAGAACAGAGCAGATACATTCACCTACTGTTTGCTTTCATTGGGTTAAAAAAAAGAGGGAGGGAGAAATAGACCAAAATCTCCATGCTTGAGACCTTTGATAATTGAGCTTAACCCACTTAATAAAAAAGGCCCAGTGGCTCACTCATGGATCAGGCAATATAGCCAATCCACATAGAGATCAGTAAGGAATGAAGCAAATGGCCTCATCTTGATGCCCTTAGCATTAAGAAAAAAAAAAAATACATCAGTGAATACCTTACCTGGAGTTCTATTATAAAATCATTGTCCTTTCTGGTCCTTGGCCTAGTCAGGCAAAAGGCAAAAATCAGCCTCTCTCTCTGGTTCAGCTCAGTCAGTCCCTCATCAATCACACCTATGAGTCAGGGGACAACAGATATCTAAGATGAACCTGTAAGTCTGGGACCTACCCACAGTTCCACACTGTGGCACTCAAGCCATGGTAGCCAGCTACCCCTGACCAGTCCTGTCAACACTCCTGCCACCTCCAGGGTAATGTCAGGGAGCAGATCTATTTTAGTGACAGCTTGTGAGGGAAAAAGTTCCTTCCAAACTTGAGGAGCTCCTTCTTTCAGCCACTAGCTCTTCTTTTATGCAAATATAAACCCAGGATTAAGAATGTGACATTAAATTTATCCTCACTTTACAAAAAAAGCAAGCCTTATCTTAATTGTCAAAGCCTAGATTTGAAAATAAGACTGAATCTATTTAGCAAAAATTCTAAACTTTTCCAAAACTTAGTAGGTACCTGTAGAGATCAAGTAGGGGATATATATATATATATATATATATATATATATATATATATTATATATTATATATATAAATCACATAATACCTGTTTTAGATAAATATAAATGGAAATTTAATTTAAATGAATTTCCTTCTCAAAAAAGGATTTATAATGTTACTTTATACACTGTTGTTTCGTTAGATTGTGACATAAATATGGCTCAGCTGTTGTCCATATTAGCAAACTAAACTGAAGGTTCATGGAATGAACTGAGTCATCACTGTGGCTTCTATCCAGACCAAAACAAAGTTGAGCTATAACAATAATCATGGCAGCATTTTAAGAGTGAGAACTTTTAACGAGTGTCTACATTTTGTAGAGAAAATAAGTGACATTTAAAAACATGTTTCAGTGTTTGCAGTATATCTTTAAGAGCATATGACCAAAAACTTTAAGAGCATTTTGGTTAAAATATATATATATATATATATATTTTTTTTTTTTTTTTTGTGAGAGAGAGATTGACCAGGATCTTAATGTTTTAGGGCCTGACACAAGAAATGAAATATTACAGGATAATGTTATTCAGTCTAAGTATAAATCTAGACATACACTATTTATAGGAAAAGAGAGATAAATGGAAATGAAAACAAAGTTGACAAACTTCAATAGAACAATGAAAAGTCACATATAAGCACAGATTCTTCACATCAGCCACAATGTTAGTTGTGCAAGGCAGGCCTCCTTAGACACTAGGGGAAAGGAGTTCTAATGCAGTCTTGAGAGAAAGTCCACTTAATCCAGGGTAGGTTGCTTTAAATCACCCCATCAGGAGAGGAACCAGAGGAAGAAAGTACTCCACACAAGGGGTTCTGTCTCCCCAAACCATCTCTATGAATTTGGGCAAACAAATTGAGCAGTGCTCAAACATAGAGCACTTAGGAAATTGGGAAGGAAGGTATAGATCAGTCACCATACATATTCAATTTTTTTGACTACACAGTACACATGTCTGAATTATTATCCCTATTGTACAGATGACAAAACTGATGCTTCCTCGAGAGAAGATATACAACCAGCAGAGCCAGAATCCAAACCCAAGTTTGTCTTCTATCAAGTTCTCTCCTCTTTCTGGGCCTCTTCTATTTCAGACTTAGGTATAAATGGACCCTCACTTTAAGTTAATGCCACCCCTGAGCTCAGATTGAGGATCCCCAAGATGTGCATAGAAAAGGAGGAATGTAGGGTGCCTGGGTGGCTCATTTAGTTGAGGGACCAACTCTTGGTTATGGCTCAGGTCATGATCTCACATTTTGTGGGTTCAAGCCCCACATCAGGCTCTGCACTGACATTGTGGAGCCTGCTGGGGATTCTCTCTCTTCCTGTATCTCTGCTCCTCCCCCATTCACTCTCTCTGTCTCTCTTGAAATGAATAAATAAATTAAAAAAAATTTTTTAATTAAAAAGAAGAAAGAAAAGAAGCGGTGTAAGACAGGAAAAGCAAGGAAGAGCAAAGTATCAAATATTAAACTTCAAAATCTAGTCCAGGGGTGGGCAACTTTTTGCTGTAAAAGGCCAGGTAGTAAATATCTTGCAGACTATATGATCTCTGTCACAACTCTTCAACTAGGCCAAAAAAGTGTGAAAACAGCCATACAGAGCTGCTGTATTCCAATAAAACGTTATCCACGAACACTGAAATTTGAATTTCTTCTAATTTCCACATGTCACAAAATGGATTTCTCTTGTGTTTTTTCCCTCTACCATTAAAAAATATAAAAAAACCACTCTTGATTCATGAGCTGTATAGAAACAGGCATTGGGCCAGATTTGGCCAATGATCCACCGTTTGCTAACCCTGCTCTAAGCTAAACCAGTCAACTAGTAACTGTTCAAACATTCTTGTTATTCAAACTTCTATGCATTTCTTCTTAATCAACTGTTTTCTTTTTTTGTTGTTGTTGCCTTCACCTCATCTTTTACAGTTAATTACTATATATTATTTCATTTACTTAAAACTCCCTATGCTGACAAACTTATAGAAATAAAAAAAAAAAATTAGGGCAGTGATTGCTTTCATCCCTTGTGGGCGTCAGTGTTAACTCATTCAGGTACTGACATTGTATTATGGCTCAGGGAGCAGGACTGGTTCTGGAGATAAGGTTCAGTCCCAGGCTCACAAACAATAGCATAAAACTCAAACACCAGTCGAGCATTTTATCTATTAGACATTCTGAAAGTAGTGAGACCTACTCTCAAAGAGAAGCCTTTAACAAAATAAATGAAATTGATGAGCAAACAGAAAAACACTTTTGCAACAAATGCCTAAAAGCGATAGACTTGAGATTTTAAAAGGGCTACCTATTAACTAGGCCTAATAACCAGGAGGATTAATGTTTAAATAATATGATTTTAGTCCAACAAACACTGAATCTTATATCTGTGCTGAAATGTGCTAAAATTATTACTGATGTTCCTTTTTCCTTTCCTTAACTTGCTGCATTCTGTTGAGCGTCTTTACTTACATAGTGAGACTAGTTTTTTTTTATAAGCATGCATTCCTCATTTGTAAGATGACATGAATGAGAAAAGCATGTTTCATTTGAAAGTAACTTCATGGTAAACTTTAAGAAAGCAATGCAATCCTGCAGAGACAGACTTTATCTTTCGAGATATTCATTAAAGAAAATTTTATTTGATAACCCCCGGTATAGCTACCATAATGAATACATCAAGGAAATGAACTAGAAGCTGCTATGTTTGAGGATTTAAGACAGTAGACATGTTGCTGTACAGTAGAGTAGGAATAGACAGTTCATTTGTACACTTGTCACTGTTCTGAGAAGTGTTGTCAAAGGAAAAACAGGCTCTGAAAATGAATGGGGGGCGAGGGTGCTGAATGCAAAGAGCTTCACTCTATGGTATTGGGTTTCTGGCAGCGGCAGGAAATGTTCAATCTGCCGCTTGGAGACTCCTTGCCAGTGGACTCACATTCTCTGCTGTCAGTACCCTGTGAGTAGCGGTGAAAAGCCCCCCCGGAATCCTTCAGGAAAAGCAAAATCCTTGTCACTTGTCAATGCCCTTGACAGCCTACAGAACAGGCTGTCAGCTAGCTGGTGGTACTAAATTAATGAACATTGCCCTTGAAAGAAAAAAAAAAACAGTTTAGCACAGAATAATCAATGAAGAAACTTACAAGGTTTTTGTTTTTGGTTTTTTGGGTTTTAAGATGTTAAAATGTGTCCCTTACTGGGGCACCTGGGTGGCTCATTCCTTAAGCGTCCAACTTTGGCCCCGGGGCATGATCTCACAGCTGGTGAGTTGGAGCCCCACGTTGGGGTCTATACTGACAGCTCAGAGCCTGGAGCCTGCTTCAGATTCTGTGTCTCCCTCACTCTCTGCCCCTCCTCTGCTCACGCTCCTCCTCTCTCTCTCAAAAATAAATAAACCTTAAAAAAAATAAAATAAAATGTGTCTCTTACTAAGGTGATGAATATGGGAGGAATTAGAAAGCGTTCCTCCACCCTTCAGTTCATTAAGACTTTCCATAACCAGCTAGAAGGATTTTTATTTAATATTTTGTAGAAGATCACAGCACCATAGAAGGGATGCCCCACAGGTTGGTTTTCCCATACACTCACAGAGGAGCAGAAGGAAAGTTTCATCTGCCCATTTACTTCCAGAAGTAAATTTAAAATAGGTTAAAACAGGGGCGCCTGGGTGGTGCAGTCAGTTAAGCGTCCGACTTCAGCCAGGTCACAATCTCGCAGTCTGTGAGTTCGAGCCCTGCATCGGGCTCTGGGCTGATGGCTCAGAGCCTGGAGCCTGTTTCCGATTCTGTGTCTCCCTCTCTCTCTGCCCCTCCCCCGTTCATGCTCTGTCTCTCTCTGTCCCAAAAAATAAATAAACGTTGAAAAAAAAATTAAAAAAAAAAATAAAATAGGTTAAAACAAAAACTTTAAGTACCTAATTTATTTGAAGCAGATCGTCATTTTATTTATTTATTTACTTACTTTGAGAGAGAGAGAGAGAGAGAGCACAAGAAAGGGAGCGGCAGAAAGAAGGAGAGGTAGAATCTCAAGGAGGCTCCGCACCATCAGCACAGACCCCGATGCAGGGCTTGAACTCACAAACTGTGAGATCCTGACCTGAGCCAAGATCAAGAGTCAGACAATTAACTGACAGCACCACCCAGGTGCCCCAGGTCATCAACTTATTTCAAGAAGTATGTGAAAATGTTAATGTTTATTTGTGAAGCTACCTAAAAGAAATTTCAGGAATAACTCCTTAACCCTTCTCAGCCAGCAGAGGCATCCTTCATTCATCATGGCCCTCATTCCTGAAATTCCATCTCAGTCATTCTAACACTACTCTTCTGAAGATGCCACTGAATTGCAATCCATTTGTTTTCTCTGCCTTGTGGCGATTAACCAGTTAAACAGCTCCCCTGTAAAGAAAACTCTTTCTTTAAGGAAGCCTGTGCCAGGCCCTCCTATTGGCTCATTGAGCATCAATTGCAACACTCTCTAGCTTGCCATCCTACACTCTAGATGCTGGAAAACTAAGAACTCAGTTTTTTAGATTCTCTTGTGGCCACAGTTTTTTACATATACGGCCAGGTTTTGCCAAGCAAGCTTGGGAGACTTAGGAGGTGAAAAAAGTCCCATGAGGGGGCAGCTGCACTGAGGCCCATCGGCTCTTGTGATGGAAGCACATGATTTCTCCAGGGCCGCTGTGGCAGAAGTTCTACTGATCAAGCTCTAGTGTCACAGGTGTCCAGTGCTTTCATGCACAAGCAGCAGTGGGGCTTCTGTGTTGACAGTCCATGATGTGGTTGAGTGTTCCTTTAAACTCTGCAGCATTTAAGCTTGGTTCCTGGGACTCGTAGAAATTCTGTAAGCTACTCTGTACCGGGAAATCAATCCCTTTCGCTTAAATGAGCTAGAATGCATTACTTTGCTTGCAACCATTACTTTCGTTTGTAACTCTCTGAAGAGTCAGTGAGGTAAGGTCTCTAACATACCTGGTATGGAGCCTGACATGTAGTAGGTCCTCCATAAATCATTGTTTCCTATGTTTAAAAAATATAATATTTATGTTGGAGTCGACTTTTTTTTAATGTTTATCTATTTTTGAGAGAGAGAGAGAGAGAGAGAGAGAGAGAGAGAGAGAGAGAGAGAGCACATGAGCAGGGGAGGGGCAGAGAGAGAGGGAGACAGAAAATCCCAAGCAAGCTCCACACTGTCAGCACAGAGCCCAATGCAGGGCTCAAACGCATGAACCATGAGATCATCACCTGAGCCAAAACTGAGTTGGACAGTAGACTATTAAACCTTTAGAGGGGTGCCTGGGTGGCTCAGTCGGTTAAGGGGCCAACTTCGGCTCAGGTTATGATCTCACGGTCCGTGAGTTCGAGCCCCACATCAGGCTCTGTGCTGACAGCTCAGAGCCTGGAGCCTGTTTCAGATTCTGTGTCTCCCTCTCTCTGACCCTCCCCCATTCATGCTCTGTCTCTCTCTGTCTCAAAAATAAATAAACGTTAAAAAAAAATTAAAAAAAAAACCTTTAGAGAAAAGTGTAGGTGGACATCCAGTGGTGGACAGGGAAAAGGTTACAATTAGGACACAAAGAAAAATAAAATTTCAGCCAGGGATGGGCCAGGAATGTGGAAATGTGAGGTGACAGTAAGTGTCAGATGAGAAAATACCTAGAAATAAGATGTTCTAACAGTTCTAAGATAAGAACTGATGTTCTAAACAGAGAAAATTAACTCCAAGTTAGAATTCATGCTTTTGCAAGTAAAAAAACCCCAACTTCAGGCCCTAACAAATAATAGACAAATTTTCCCCTAAAACAAGCCTGGAGGTAGGTTGCTGCTGGCATCAGTTCAGCTGCCAAATGATGCAAAACTCAGCTCTCTTGTTGCTCTCCTGTGCTTGGCATGTTGGCTCTTGTCCTGTGCTTGTCATCTCAAGGTTGCAGGAGGGCTGCATTCTGCTCTGGGCATTCCCCCAACCCAAGCCAATAAAAAGGGTAGGGGGCAAGAGCTTTTTCCTTTGGTGCCTTTGTCTTGTTTTTCAGGAAGGAAACCCTGCACAGGTCAGTGTCCATTCTGTCTCATATGCCAGAATTGGCTCATGTATCCACTTTAACTAAATTACTAGCCAATGGAACAAAATCACAGTAATACTTTGATTTTTATTTTTAAAAATATCATGTAATTTGTGTGGCTTACCAAGGGAAAACAAGACACTTCTCTTTCAAAGAAGTGAACAGATAAGGGTGAATTGAAGTAATAACATCAGGCCATCTTTTTTGCTACTTATCCCCAGAAGTCCTTGTGCATTGCCAAAGGAAGGAGCTATTCTTATAACCATATATAGCCTTGGCCTTGAGATCAGCTAGGAATCCAACAGTGAACTGGCAGAGAGATGAATGTAAGCTCCAGGAATGAATGAGCTGTGACTAAGATAGCATATTTGTAATGGAACCAATCCCCAAAGTGGAGACAGTATTTTAAAATTGAAGTCCTTTTAAGCATCCAACTTTGGCTCAAGTCGAGATCTCACAGTACGTGAGTTTGAGCCCTGCATTGGGCTCTCTGCTGTCAGTGCAGAACCTCTTTGGATTCTCTGTCCCCCTCTCTGTCTGCCCATCTCCTGCTCATGTGCATGCACACTCTCTCTCTCTCAAAATAAATAAATAAATAAATAAATAAATAAATAAATAAATAAAATTTTAAGAAACAATAGTAAAATAAAATTTAAGTCCAAAAGTGTGTGTGTGTGTGTGTGTGTGTGTGTGTGTGTTGAGAGGGCATTGATTCATGTCTCATCCAGAATGGAATCAGTATTAAAAAATCCATTCAGATAGAGAGGGACCTCAGTATAAGAGTCTGTGAGTAGTGGCAAAATTTGTTGCTAAAATCATGGCACCAGTGGAGGTTCAGAGATAGCGAGGACACAGGACAAATCTAGGGCTTCTTGGAGCTGAAGCCAATTCCCTAGGAAGAAAAAGAAAGCAAGATAGAGCTATGCAGGGGATCTGGTCCATTGCCAAATGGGCTGGTTAATGGTAGGACTCAAATCTCAGTATGAGCTTAAGAAGAATCCCACTCAATCAACTGAGACCCATAAAATGTATACTGAGTGAAGGAGAAGAGGGAAAAACTTTACTCTGGGCTCAACTCCATCAACTCCAGACTCCATCTCCAACTCACATCAACTCCAGACATGTGAGATGTTGGGGGTCCTGAGCCAGTCGGATGTACTTTTCATTGACTTGGAGACTGTGCAAACCTAGAGCAAGTCTGTGACACTCAGCTGTTAAAGAAAGGAAAGATAGTTCCTTCAATAAATTGAGCATTCGTTACATGCACAACACTGTTCTAAGTGCTGGAGATACAATAATAGGCAAAACCGATGTAATCCCTGCCCTCATGGAGTCCGCTAGTTCTCCCAGAACAATTGTAGGAGAAAAAAATAACTACTGGCCAAGGGCACAGCTTACCAAGGCTTCAGTATCCCTCAATCTGGGAAGAAATAGGAGTCCCATGTAGAGATTAAAGGTATGCAAGATATGGTCCCAGTCTTAAAGCCCTGAGAGTCTAAGGGAAAAGTTTCAAGTGTCTTGCAGGAGACTTCTAAAGAGATACAACAGTTAACACCCAGATCATGACAGCTTCAGGAAACCAGTGCCCCTGCACCTTGGGAGTGCGCCTACCATTTCACATGGTCAAGGACGACAACTAGAGTGACACTCTAGCACAAGGAAAGCCAGTGGGGGTACCCTTCACATCCCACCTGCCCCCAACTTTTCATCTTATCAGTTAGCTTTTCAGAGTCTGATATTCCTCTGGAAAACAGTGAGGATTGTCTGGTTAATGGATCATTAGTGTACATCAAAAATAAGAGAGCTGGCGATAAATGTCATTAAAAAGAAAACCGTCATGCAGATATCGACATCTCTAACAGCTGTGATCAGGGCTTTGTTCTTTGTCCAACTTACCTATCACATGCCTGAAAATGCTTTCCTAACAGTGATTATTTACCTTACTATCCCAATAATCTCAATTACAAATATGAAGAGAGGCATGAAAAAGAGTTGAGAAATGCAAACTCACACAAACCACCACTTTCTCATTCCACTTACCAGGTATCTGTTAAAGCAGATGTTATCAGTGCATGTGTAACTTGCAGACAACACTCAGTTTCCCAAGGTGGTAGAGAATTAACATGTGTTATTAATTAAAATCAACAATCCAGGCATGTCTGGGTAGTTCAGTCGGTTAAGCATCCGACTCTTGATTTCAGCTCAGGTCGTGATCTCATGGTTTGTGGGATCAAGCCTTGCATCAGGCTCTGTGCTGGGTGCTCTGCGTTGCTTATTTCCTTTCCTCCTTTTTTGTGCCATATGATCTATGACTATTTGACCAATAATTACTGCTTTCCTCATCAGCTGACTATGCAGTCAGTAAAAAACATAATGAAAACTTAATAAATCAGTCAATATCACTATTTGCTGGTTATTAAGCATTACAACTATTAGTTGTAAATTAATTTAACTCTCAGTTAAATAGTAAATTTCTCCCTGGATTGTTGATTTTTAAAATATTTATTTTGAGAGAGCACATGCACATGAATGGGGGAGGGGCAGAGAGAGAGAGAGAGAGAGAAAGAGAATCCCAGGCAAGCTCCACACTGTCAGCACAGAACCCAATGCAGGGCTTGAACTCATGAACTGTGAGATCACAAGCTGAGCTGAAACCAAGAGTCTGATGCTTAGCTGACTGAGCCACCCAGCCAGCCTCCCTGAGGCATCTGTTTTATAGAGGTAGGTGGTAGAGTAAAAATAGTTCTAGACATGGGCTCAGTTTCAAATACTGGCTTTCACACCCAGAAACTTCTGGGACTTTCAGCTTTCTTATTTCTAAAAGTAGAAAAGTAGCTTTTCTGGTCAACTCCAGAGTTGTCAGAAATAAATGAGACAGTATTTCTAAAAGCACTTTGTAAATTGTACTGAGCTATCATACATTTTTCTTAGTAGGTAGTTGTTTCAAAAGTCAGTTAAAAGTTTTTGCAGGACTGTGTTGGGGATCCTTCAGAATGTTCTCTATCAGTAACTATTTGAAAATTCTTTGAAAAAAACATCAACACGTAGATATGATTCTCACTCATCGTATGAAAAACTTAAGATGAAGAGATACTGATTCCAGATCCAGAAATTATAAAAATATATACAGTAGGTAAAAATCTCCCTCTCATCTTGTCCCACATGAGCCTGGTTTCCACCCCAGAAAATGCATCCCAATGCACTGTGCTTAGTTTCTTACCTATACTTCCAGAGTTCCTTTATATTTTGCCTAGTTTCAAACTTTATAAAGCCACCTTATTCCCACATGAAAACAAACATGGCTAACATAATTTCATACCAGACTAATCATTGCAAAGTTATTTTATTTATGCAGATATGTACATTTTATATGTATATTTATGATATATGTGTATTTTATTTATATATTTTAATGTTTTAATTTATATGTTATTTATATATGTATACATTTATATGTCTATATGTAAACAGCCTTCATGTTTATGCAATTATTACATATATATAACATATTGTGTATCTCATATGTCATTCTTCAGTTACAAATTAGAATTTATTAACTTAATAAGCACTTATATAATGCTTACAATATGCGAAAACTGTTTTAAGCACTTTACATATATGAAAATCTTTTAGCCTTTTAACACACATAACAATTCTATGAGGTGGATACCATTATTAATCTCATTGAAAAATTTTTTAAGTAATCTCTATACCCAACACGGAACTTGAATTCATGACCCTGAGATCAAGAGTTACATGCTCTACTGACTGAGCCAGGCAGGTGCCCCCTAATCCCATTTTACAAAACATTTTTTTTCCAAAACACATTTTTTCAAAACATTTTTAAGAAACAAAAATCAAATGCAACAAATAGACATATCAGTACACCTAAACAGGAAATTTTTACCATATTCCTTCTTTGCCTAAAACCCTTTAGACAGTGGTCAAGGGCTCACTGTTTATTCATTAAAATTCATTCTCCTCACTTGGTCTGAAAAGTCTTCAATGAACTGGGCTCCCTAGGCCCCCAGTTTCATCTGCTTATTTTCCTTGTAATAAACCTCATTCTCAGGTAATACTCAAGCTAGTTAACCCCGGCTCATAGATTCCCATTCTCCCAACATTTCACTGTAAGCTTGGGATTCATGCTATGGCTTGTGATTTCTCCCCCCACCCCACCCTCGGAATGTCTTCCCAATTTTCTTTGATCACCCAACTCTTCTCATCTAAACCCTGCTCATTCACTGTACTGTATCTCAGGCCTCATCTACCCTAGAAAAATTTCCCCAATCTCCCAGACCAGGTATAGTACCCTTCTCATTGCTCCTATGGCAACATGTACATACCTTTACCTTATTTGTTGGAATTTCTATTCATGTCTTTGTCCAACCCAGTAGATTCTTCCAAGGCAGCACAGCACAAAACTTGGCATATAACAGGTGCTTAACAAGTGTTTGCTGAACTGAACTGAAGTTATTATAACAAATTCCATTGGGAGATGTAAGTATTAATCAGTGGTTAATTAATATATTTGATATAGACATTGTAAAAGTATTAAATAATTTGTCCCTCAAATAAAAATGATTGGAGAATCAAGTGGTTTGAACAGCATATTTCCCAGTCTATTTAATTGCTCTCCCAGCTAAGAGTTCTAATATATTCTCTTCTTCTGAAGTGATTGATATAGTCACATAGTGGAAATTATGTGATTTCAAGAACAGCTATTATTATAACATTAAAAATACAAGACCTGATCTATTAAAAATTGTTCTGCGAGCAACATTAAAATTCAGAGTACTTAAAGATTCTGATAAATTCTAACATAGATAAAGTGATGGACTAGGTAGATGCCAGCAAAGAATATTAAATTGAAGAGTTTTCCCTTTGCTGCCATCTTTTGGTTAAACAACAGTATATCTTAACAAGAAAGCAAGGGAAGAAACTTAATCTTAATCAACACATATTTCATGCCAGGCACTGGCTTAGACTTCACACATGTTATTTCATTTCATACTTACAGCAATATTCCATAAGTGATATCCTCCTTTTGGTAAGAGAAAAAACTGAGTGTACCAGGCACTGTTGTCACTTTCCCAAACCAGATTATGTTCATCATGCAGACAAATCCTTCAGAGGAGTCTCAGCACCTTCTTAGACTAGGAGATAAATTTTAACTGGCCTGAGCAATCATGGAGTTGTCATCTTGCTTGCCAAGTTACTGGTTTGAGCAGGAACATGGAATGAAATTTTAGGCAATGAAGCCTCAGTGTGTGGGCTGGTGCTTTTAGAAAGGTTATCTTCTCTCTTTAAAAAAGAAGACATATATCCTTTTTCCTGCCTCTGAACATTATTATTGATACGTGACCATGAAACTGTGGTGGCCATCTTGGGATTACATGGGAAGCCAGCCTAAGGCAGCAAACCAATATGTTGAGAATGGCACAGTGGAAAGATGGGAAGAACCTGGTTTCTGATGACATCACTGAGCAGCTGTTCTAATGGTAGACTTATTTTTAGTTGAGATGTAAAAGGTAATTGTTTAAGTCATTTTTATTTTGGATTTTCTATTACTTGCAACCAAAAGCATCTTAACTGATTCACTGAGGTTTGGTAAAATTAAATAATTTACAAGTGTAAAGATTTGAATATAGCACATCATGCTATTATCTACCTGTTCTTGCATACAAAAAAAAAAAAAGCAGAAACTCTGAGGGAAGAAAGGTTAAAAATGTAACCTTTTACCTAGCCAATGGAAGGTCCAAATTCCTAAAGAAGGAATGTATAATCCTTAATTGGATCTTGAAGCAAAAAGAAAAAAGAAAACCATAAGGGACATTACTAAGACTATTGGCAAATTTGAATACAGACCATATATTAGAAATTTAGGATAGCATACTGTATAAATTCTATTTTTTAAAGTAATCTCTACACCCAGCATGGGTCTCAAACTCATGACCCCAAGATCAAAAGTCACATTCTCAATTGACTGAGCCAGCCAGGCATCCCTAAATTCTAAGTTTTCTGAGTCGGATAATTATATCTAGATGTGTAGAATGCCTTCATACTTAACATGTAAACAAAATGTTTATTTAAAAAAAAAAGGTTAGAGAAAGGATTCATAATCACTAAGTTTTCTCACAGAAATGATCTTCTTTAAGAAGGGGAGAAGCAAAAGTTTTCTTTCCCTTCTGTCTTGGCCACTGGGGAAATTCATTTAAAAATTTTATCTTTACAAGGATGGATGGAGTGAGAGAAAGCTAACACAAATGTAGTAAAAATTTAATGATTGAATCTAGTAAGTGGCATAAGGGTCTTCACTGTAGTATTGCAACTTTTCTAAAGGTGTGAATTTTTCTAGATAAAAAATTAAGAAATACAAAGGTATTCAAATACTTAAAAACATGACTCTCAGATGAATACAAAGTGAAAAAGTATTAAAGGTTAATCCAGGCTACAGGTTTACTTAACTTATTAATGAAGGGACCAACTGGTTCCCTGGGTGGAAAACTGGTTCAAAGGAGAATTTGAGAGACTAGATATATATAATCACTGGGGAAAAAAGAGAATGCCAGCATGTTTGCTAAATTACATACAAAACTGTTTAAAATAAAAAGAAAATCGTTACCCTTTGGGGTAATCATTTCTACTGGACAGAAAACATTTACATTGTACTGAAAAAAAGTATCATTTGAAAATTATCCATCCAGGGGCACCTGGGTCGCTCAGTTGGTTAAAAGTCAGACTTTGACTCAGGTCATGATCTTGAGGTTTGCGTGTTCAAGCCTTACATCAGGCTCTCTGCTGTCAGTGAGGAACCTGCTCCGGATCCTCCGTCTCCCTCTCTCTCTGTCCCTCTCTGGCTCATTCTCTCTCTCTCAAAAACAAATAAACATTTAAAAAAAGAAAATTATTCATCCATTTAATATTTAACTTCAAAGTCTGGGTCCTATATTGATTGTATAAGCTCCTAGAGTAAGGGCTCTCAAAGTGTCATGTGGAAACCCTTGGGGATGGGGCAAGGGGACAGCTAAAATCCTTCTTAAGAGGTGAGCAAGGTCAAATTACTTTCATAATACTAAGATAAGTATATACTTTTTAAGATAAATATACTTTTTCATTCTCATCCTCTCATGAGTACACAGTGGAGTTTTCCAGAGTCTACATGTGATATTGCAGTAGATTGACTACAGAAACAGATACGAGAATCTATGTGTCTTCTATTAAGCCAGAAATTAAAGAGATTTCTAAAACTGTACAACAATGCCATTCTACTCACTAATTTATTTTTGGAAAATATAGCTATATTTTAAAAATATATATAATTTATGTTCATATGTAATGAGTTATTTTTAAATGAGTTAATGAATATTTTTAAATATTTGTCAGAATTTTTGTTTGTTTTATTTTTTTAACTTGTTTTATTTTTTATTTTTTTTAAATTTACATCCAAATTAGTTAGCATATAGTGCAACAGTGATTTCAGGAGTAGATGCCTTAGTGTCCCTTACCCATTTAGCCCATCCCCCCTCCCACAACCCCTCCAGTAACCCTCAGTTTGTTCTCCATATTTATGAGTCTCTTATATATTGTCCCCCTCCTTGTTTTTATATTATTTTTGTTTCCTTTCCCTTATGTTCATCTGTTTTGTCTCCTAAAGTCCTCATATGAGTGAAGTCATATGATTTTTGTCTTTCTCTGACTAATTTCACTTAGCATAATACCCTCCAGTTCCATCCACATAGTTGCAAATGGCAAGATTTCATTCTTTTTGATTGCCAAGTAATACTCCATTGTATATATATACCACATCTTCTTTATCCATTCACCCATCAATGGACATTTAGGCTCTTTCCATACTTTGGCTATTGTCAATAGTGCTGCTATAAACATGAGGGTGCATGTGTCCCTTCGAAACAGCACACCTGTATCCCTTGGATAAATGCCTAGTAGTGCAATTGCTGGGTCATAGGGTAGTCCTATTTTCAGTTTTTTGAGGAACCTCCATACTGTTTTCCAGAGTGGCTGCACCAGCTTGCATTCCCATGTCAAAATTTTTAATACACTAAATATTGATTGATATTCCCCACCTAAACAAAAGTTCTTTGAAGTCCTGAATAATTTTTAGCATGTATGGGGGTTCTAAGGTCAACAAGTTTCAGAATCATTGCCCCCAAAATTACAAAACACTTGACAGAACTTCTAGTATGACTTTGATAGTATACATGGTATAATTTTTCCTTATTTTCAAATTGCAGATAATTCTTCTTAACAGAAAAAAGTTGTTAAATGAAATAGAAAAGAATTAATTGAATTTATTTTCACTGTAAAAAGTAAAACCTAGTAAAAAATAGTATCTAGACCTTGAATAGGCAAAGCAATCTTGAGAAAGAAAAAAGTTTGAGGCATCACGTTGCCTGATTTCAAACTATATTATAGAGGAATAGTGATCAAAACAGTATGGTATTGGCATAAAAGCTGGCACACAGACCAATAGAACAGAATAGAGAAATGAGAAATAAACTCATGCATACGGTCAATAAATTCACAACAAAGAAACCAAGCATACACAATGGGGAAAGGATAGTCTCTTCAATAAATGGTGTTGGGGAAACTGGACGGCCACATGCAAAAGAAGGAACTGGACCACTTTCTTACACCATACACAAAAATAAACTCAAAATGGGTTAAAGACTTGAATATAAAACCTGAAATTATAAAAGTCATAGAAGAAAACACAAGGGATAAGCTCCTTAACACCAGTCTTAGAAATGAGTTTTTGGATTTGACATCAAAAGAATAGGTGAAAAGGTGGCTCAGTCAGTGAAGCATCTGACTCTTGATTTCGACTCGGGTCATGATCTATCTCACGATTCCTAAGATCAAACCCCACATTGGGTTCTGGGTTGACAGTGTGAAGTTTGCTTGGGATTCTTTCTCTCCCTCTCTCTGCCCCTCCCCCACTTGTGGGCTCTCTTGCTCGCTCATTCTTTCTTTCTCAAAAATAAATAAACAAACTTAAAAAAAGTATAGGCAACAAAAGCAAAAATAAAGAAACGGAACTACATCAAATTCTAAATGTCCATACAGCAAAAGAAACCACAAAAAAAATGAAAAGGCAAACTATAGAATGGGATAATATATTTGCAAATCATATGTCTG
Organism: Felis catus; assembly: GCF_018350175.1. NCBI lineage: Eukaryota > Metazoa > Chordata > Mammalia > Carnivora > Felidae > Felis > Felis catus. The sequence goes on along the minus strand of NC_058374.1, from coordinate 64,362,351 downwards.
AAATGGGGTTAATATCTGAAATACATAAGAACTTGTGCACCTGGGTGGCTCAGTTGGCTAAGCGTCCAACTTCAGCTCAGGTCATGATCTCACGGTTCATGAGTTCAAGCTCTGTGTTGGGCTCTGTGCTGACAGCTCAGAGCCTGGAGCCTGTTTCAGATTCTGTGTCTCCCTCTCCTGCCCATGCTCTCTTTCTCTCTCAAAGAATAAATAAACATTAAAAAAAATGTTTAATACACAAGAACTCATACAACTCAATAGTAAAAAAACCCCAAATAATTCCATTAAAAAATGGGCACAGTATATGGAATATTGTTTACCATAAAAAAAGAAGGAAATACTGCCATTTGTGGCAACATGGAAGGATCTTGAGGGTCTTATGTTAAGTGAAAGAAGTCAGACAGAGAAAGACGAATAAGACAAATACTGTATGATATCACTTATATGTGGAAACAAAGAGCAAAGCAAAATAAAAACAAAAACCCAAACCCAAACTCATAGCTACAGAGAATAGATTGGTGGTTGTCAGGGGCAGGGAGTAGGGTGGGGTGGGGAGTGAACTGATATAAACTTCTGTTGTAAAATTAATAAGTCAGGGGGCAGCCAAGATGGTGGAACAGCATGGAAGTTTTTTGTGTGTCTTGTGCCCATAAAAAACAGCCAGACCAACACTAAACCATCCTGCACACCTAGAAAACTTGTCTGAGGATTAACACAACAATCTGCACAACATGAACCACAGAATTCAGTACATACACAGTGTGGAGAGGCGAACTTGGGGAGAGAGAAGGCACGGAGGGGAGGGAGTTGCTTTTTCATGTGGAGACAGGGGGTGGGGGGAGAATATGGGAAAGCACCCCTCCCCAAAAGCAGCTGGAGAGAAAGTAGAAAATTGGAAACAGCTGCAGGGACTGAACTAAAAAGGGAGAAAGGAGAAAGGAGAAAGGAGAAAGGAGAGGATTTAAATTCCACTAAGACTATAAACAAGGGGAGTGCAGAGTCTGAAACTCCGCAGCTCGATATCTGGCGGTGCTCTGGTGGGAAGGGCAAATCCTGAGGAACAGAGTGGGGTCCGGGAGGTTCTCAGGACCCATGGGGAGAAGCGGTTCCATTGCTGGAAGGACATTTGGTAGATGTTGTGAGGCCACCTGGTCCCTGCAGACCTCAGAGAACAGCCACATTCACTGGTGCTGGAACAAGGTTATTAAGGCTGAAGCCTAGTGCCAGATGTGTGTTGTGATTTTGCATAATCCCTGAAACACTCCTGCTACACTACCTTGCAAACTTTTTCTAGGGAGGGCTGGCACCTGGCTGCAATCTCTGGGCATCGGCAGCAGCACAGTCCCACAAACTTTCCTGGGTGTGGTTGGCATTCAGCCATTGCTCCATAAGACCCTCCGCAGAGGGGTGGAACGGGTCAAAGCCACAGTCCCTCAGAAGTAAGGGGCCAGGGGAGATAGCCGCATCTGAGACAAAACTCAGGAAAGAGGTACTGCCTGGGGCTTGGCTGCGGACAGTGTAAAAGTGGACAGTGGAGAAAAGCTGACGACAAAGGATGGGCGCACGATTGCTGATCAGGGAGAACAGAGTACCAATACTAGAGACTGGGTAGCTGGGTGATGCCATTCTCACCACTTCCGTGCATGCTCATATGCACCTACGAGTGCTACAACAATCCACCCCAGTAGGCTAGCAGCGCCATCTAGTGAGAACAGAGCCGTTACACTGAGCCCCACCCAACTGGGCCAACCTCGCTCTTTATGAACAGATGTCTCACCGCCTACTTAGTTTCTTAGTTTATGGACTTTAAAGGTCTTCATAGTCTGACTTCTAGGGGAAAACGAAGTAATTTCAGTCATATTTCAGTCTGTTAGCAGGTCCATCTATTCAACTTTCTTTCTTTCTTTCTTTCTTTCTTTCTTTCTTTCTTTCTTTCTTTCTTTCTTTTTCTCTCCTTCTTTTTTGTTTCTTTTCTTTTTCTTGAATACAGAAAGAGAAAAAATTCATTTTTATCTTTAATTTTTATTAAAAATATTTTCCTTAAATTTTTTCTACTATATTTTTTACTTTTGCGTAAATTTTTCAAATTCTATTTTATTTCCATCATTTCATTTTAGTCTACTTCAGCATATTCATTTTTTTCAAATTTCAAACAATTTGTTTTTTCTTTCCCCCTTTTCTTCTAATCTATCAAGCCACTTTAAACACCCAGACCAAAATACACCTAGGATCTAGCATCATTTATTCGATTTGTGTGTGTGTGTGTTTAATTTTTTAATTTTAATTTTTTTTAATTTTAATTTTTTTAATTTTTTAATTTTAATTTTTTCTACTTCATTAATTCCTTTTCTCCCTTCAAAATGACAAAATGAAGGAATTTACCCCAAAAGAAAGAGCAGGAAGAAACGATAGCCAGGGACTTAACCAACACAGATACAAGCAAGATGTCTGAAACAGAATTTAGAATGACAACAATAAGAATACTGGCTGCAGTTGAAAATAGCTTAGAATCCCTTTCTGCAGAGATAAAAGGAGTAAAAACTAGTCAGGATGAAGTAAAAAATGATATAACTGAGCTGCAATCACGAATGGATGCCACAGCGGCAAGGATGGATGAGGCAGAAGAGAATCAGCGATATAGGGGACAAATTTATGAAGAATAATGAAGTAGAAAAAAAGAAGGAGATTAAGGGAAAAGAGCACGATTTAAGAATTAGAGAAATCAGTCACTCATTAAAAAGGAACAACATCAGAATCATAGGGGTCCCAGAAGAGGAAGAGAGAGAAATAGGGGTAGAAGGGTTATGTGAACAAATCATAGCGGAAAACTTTACTAACCTGGGGAAAGACACAGACATCAAAATCCAGGAAGCACAGAGGACCCCCCATTAGATTCAACAAAAACCAACCATCAACAAGGCATATCATACTCAAATTCTCAAAATACTCAGGCAAGGAGAAAAAAATGAAAGCAGCAAGGGAAAAAAAGTCCCTAACTTACAAGGGAAGACAGATCAGGTTTGCAGCAGACCTATCCACAGAAACTTGTCAGGCCAGAAAGGAGTGGCAGGATATATTCAATGTGCTGAATCAGAAAAACATGCAGCCAAGAATTTTTTATCCAACAAGGCTGTCATTCAAAATAGAAGGAGAGATTAAAAGTTTCCCAGACAAACAAAAATTAAAGGAGTTTGTGACCACTAAACCAGCCCTGCAAGAAATTTTAGGGGGGACTTTCTGAGGGGAGAAAAGACAAAAACAAAACAACACAGATTAGAAAAGAACAGAGAACACCACCAGAAACTCCAACTCTACAAGCATCATAATGCAAATAAATTCATATCTTTCAGTACTCATTCTAAATGTCAATGGACTCAATGCTCCATTCAAAAGACATAGGGTAACAGAATGGATAAGAAAACAAGATCCATTTATATGCTATTTACAAGAGACCCACTTTAGACCTAAAGACACTTTCAGATTGAAAGTAAGGGGATGGAGAACCATGTATCATGCTACTGGTCAACAAAAGAAAGCCGGAGTAGCCAAACTTATATCAGACAATCTAGACTTTAAAATAAAGATTGTATCAAGAGATGAAGAAGGGCACTATATCATAATTAAAGGGTCTATCCACCAAGAAGACCTAACAATTGTAAACATTTATATGTCAAATGTGAAAGCACCCAAATATATAAATCAGTTAATCACAAACATAAACTCATTGATAATAATACCATAATAGTAGGAGACTTGAACACCCCACTCACAGCAATAGACAGATCATCTAATCAAAAAAATCAACAAGGAAACAATGGCTTTGAATGATACACTGGACCAGATGGACTTAACAAATATATTCAGAACATTTCATCCTAAAGCAGCAGAATACATATTCTTCTCCAGTGCACATGGAACGTTCTCCAGAATAGACCATATACTGGGACACAAATCAGCCCTTAGCAAGTACAAAAAGATTGAGATCATACCATGCATATTTTCAGACCACAACCCTATGAAACTCGAAATCAACCACAAGAAAAAATTTGGAAAGGTAACAAATACTTGGAGACTGAAGAACATACTACTAAAGAATTAATGGGCTCACCCATTTATTAACAAGAAGTTAAAGAGGAAATTAAAAAGTTCACGGAAGCCAATGAAAATGATAACACCACAACCCAAAACCTCTGGGACGCAGGAAAGGCGGTCATAAGACAAAGGTATATAGCAATCCAGGCCTTCCTAAAGAAGGAAGAAAGATGTTAGATACACAACCCAAACTTATGCCTTAAAGAGCTGGAAAAAGAACAGCAAATAAAACCCAAAAACAGTAGAAGACAGGAAATAATAAAAATTAGAGCAGAAATTAATGCTATTGAAACAAAAAAAAAAACAGTAGAACAGATCAATGAAACCAGAAGCTGGTTCTTTGAAAGAATTAACAAAATCAATAAACCACTAGCCAGTTTGATCAAAAAGAAAAGGAAAGGACAGAAATAAATAATATCAGGAATGAAAGAAGGGAGATCCCAATCAACACAGCAGAAATAAAAACAATAATAAGAGAATATTATGAGCAATTTTATGCCAATAAAATGGGCAATCTGGAAGAAATGGACAAATTCCTAGAAACATATACATTACCAAAACTGAAACAGGAAGAAATAGAAGATTTGAACAGACCCATAACCAGTAAAAAAAATCGAATTAGTAATCAAAAATCTGCCAAAAACCAAGAGTCCAGGGCCAGATGGCTTTCCAGGGCAATTCTACCAAACACTCAAGGAAGAGTTAACACCTATTCCCTTGAAGCTCTTCCAAAAAATAGAAGTGGAAGGAAAACTTGCAAACTCATTCTATGAAGCCAGCATTACCTTGATTCCAAAACCAAACAGAGACCCCACTAAAAAGAACTATAGACCTATTTCCCTGATGAACATGGACACAAAAATCCTCAACAAGATATTAGCCAACTGGATCCAACAATACATTAAACAAATTATTCACCACGACCAAGTGGGATTTATACCTGGGATGCAGGGCTGGTTCAATATCTGCCAAACAATTAACATGATTCGTCACATCAATAAAAGAAAGGACAAGAACCTTATGGTCCTCTCAGTAGATGCAGAGAAAGCATTTGACAAAACATAGCATCCTTCTTGATAAAAACCCTCAAGAAAGTAGGGATAAAAGGAGCATACCTCAAGATCATAAAAGCCATATATGAACCACCCAACGCTAATATCATCCTCAATGGAGAAAAACTGAGAGCTTTCTCCCTAAGGCCAGGAACAAGACAGGGATGTCCACTCTCGCCAGTGTTATTCAACATAGTATTGGAAATCTTAGCCTCTGCAATCAGACAACATAAAGAAATAAAGGCATCCAAATCGTCCAGGAGGAGGTCAAACTTTCACTCTTCACAGATGACATGATAGTCTATATGGAAAACCTTAAAGATTCCACCAAAAAACTGCTAAAACTGATTCATGAATTTAGCAAAGTTGTAGGATATAAAATCAATGCACAGAAACCGGTTGCACTCCTATACACCAACAATGAAGCAACAGAAAGTGAAATCAAGGAATCAATCCCATTTACAGTTGCACAAAAAAACCATAAAATACCTAGGAATAAATCTAACCAAAGAGGTGAAAAATCTATACACTGAAAACTATAGACAGCTTATGAAAGAAATTGAAGAAGACACAAAAAAATGGAAAAAGAGTCCATGCTCCTGGATAGGAAGAACAAATATTGTTAAAATGTCGATACTACCCAAAGCAATCTACATATTCAATATAATCCCTATCAAAATAACACCAGCATTCTTCACAGAGCTAGAACAAACAATCCTAAAGTTTGTATGGAACCAGAAAAGACCCCGAAGAGCCAAAGCAATCTTGAAAAAGAAAACCAAAGCAGGAGGCATCACAATCCCGGACTTCAAGCTATACTACAAAGCTATAATCATCAAGACAGTATGGTACTGGCACAAGAACAGACACTCAGATCAATGGAACAGAATAGAGAACCCAGAAACGGACCCACAAACGTATGGCCAACTAATCTTTGACAAAGCAGGAAAGAATATCCAATGGAATAAGTCTCTTCAGCAAGTGGTGCTGGGAAAACTGGTCAGCGACATGCAGAAGAATGAACTTGGACTACTTTCTTACACCATGCACAAAAATAAACTCAAAATGGATGAAAGACCAAAATATAAGACAGGAAGCCACCAAAATTCTCAAGGAGAAAGCAGGCAAACACCTCTTTGATCTTGGCCGCAGCAACTTCTTACTCAACACGTCTCCAGAGGCAAGGGAAACAAAAGCAAAAATGAACTACTGGGACCTCATCAAAACAAAAACCTTCTACACAGCAAAGGAAATAATCAGCAAAACTAAAAGACAACCGACAGAATGGGAAAAGATATTTGCAAATGACATATCAGATAAAGGGTTAGCATCCAAAATCTATACAGAACTTCTCAAACTCAACACCCCAAAAACAAATAATCAAGTGAAGAAATGGGCAAAAGACATGAATAGACACTTCTCCAAAGAAGACATCCAGATGGCCAACTGATACATGAAAAAAATGCTCAACATCACTCATCATCAGGGAAATACAAATCAAAACCACAATGAGATACCACCTGACACCTGTCAGAATGGCTAACATTAATAACTCAGGCAACAACCGATGTTGGCGAGGATGTGGAGAAAGAGGATCTCTTTTGCATTGCTGGTGGGAATGCAAGCTGGTGCAGCCACTCTGGAAAACAGCATGGAGGTTCCTCAAAAAACTAAAAATAGAACTACCCTACAACCCAGCAATTGCACTACTAGGTATTTATGCAAGGGCTACAGGTGTGCTGTTTCGAAGGGACACATGCACCCCCATGTTTATAGGAGCATTATCAACAACAGCCAAAGTATGGAAAGAACCCAAATGTCCATCGATGGATGAATGGATAAAGAGGTGTTATATATACACAATGGAGTATTACTTGGCAATCAAAAAGAATGAAATCTTGCCATTTGCAACTACGTGGGTGGAACTGGAGGGTATTACGCTAAGTGAAATTAGTCAGTCAGAGAAAGACAAAAATCATATGACTTCACTCCTATGAGGATTTAAGAGACAAAACAGATGAACATAAGAGAAGGGAAGCAAAAATAATATAAAAACTGGAAGGGGGACAAAACATAAGAGACTCTTAAATATGGAGAACAAACAGGGTTACTGGAGGCGGTGTGGGAGGGGGGACGGGCTAAATGAGAAGGGGCATTAAGGAATCTACTCCTGAAATCATTGTTCCACTATATGCTAACTAATTTGGATGTAAGTTTAAAAAAATAAAGTTAATAAAATAAAGTAAATTAAATAAATAAAAAAATAAAAAGTAAAGTCCTATTTAAAAAATAATAAAACATAAAATTAATAAGTCATAGGGATGAGTGTTTAGCATGGTGACTATAGTTCACAATACTGTATTGTATTTTGAAAGTTGCTAAGAGACGAGATCTCAAAAATTGTTATCACAAGAAAATCTCAAAAATTCTCATCATAAGAAAAAATTTTCAACTTATATGGTGATGGATGTTAACTAAACTCACTGTGGTAATCATTTTACAATATATACATAAATCAAATCATTATGTCATACACCTAAAACTAATACAATGTTATATGTCAGTTATATCTCACTTCAAAAAATCATAATAAAGAAAACAGCACTGGGGCACCTGGGTGGCTCAGCCGATTAAGTGGCCGCCTTCAGCTCGGGTCATAGTCTCATGGTTCGTGGGTTTGAGCCCTGCGGGAGGCTCTGAGCTGTCATCTCAGAGCCTGGAGCCTGCTCTGGATTCTGTGTCTCCCTCTCCCTCTCTGCCTCTCCCCTTCTTATGCTCTGTCTCTCCCTCAAAATAATAAATAAACATTTAAAAATTTTAAAAATAATAAAATTAAAATTAAAAAGAAAAGGAAACAGTAAAAGTAAATAAGTCTTTAAAAATTCATATAATAAATATACAGCATGGGAAATTTAGTAAATTGTAAAATTTTAAATTATCATTTTCTTCACTCTGACAAAAAATAACGTAAACCAAAATAATCATAACCCAGCTATCTAGTGGTAAAACATTTTAGTTATTCTTCTCTGATTAAGAAAGTAACACAGGGGCACCTGGGTGGCTCAGTCAGTTAAGCGTCCGACTTCGACTCAGGTCATGATCTCGCAGTTAGTGAGTTCGAGCCCCGCGTCGGGCTCTGGGCTGATGGCTCAGAGCCTGGAGGCCTGCTTCCGATTCTGTGTCTCCCTCTCTCTCTCTGACCCTCCCCCGTTCATGCTCTGTCTCTCTCTGTCTCTCTCTGTCTCTAAAATAAATAAACAGTAAAAAAAAAAAAAAAAAAAAAAAAAGATAGTAACACATTTGGGGCGCCTGGTTGGCTCAGTCAGTTGAGCATCTGGCTTCAGCTCAGGTCATGATCTCACGGTTTGTGAGTTCGAGCCCTGCATCGGGCTCTGTGCTGACAGCTCAGAGCCTAGAGCCTGCTTCGGATTCTGTGTCTCCCTCTCTCTCTGCTCCTTCTCCCACTCGTACTCTCTCTCTTTCTCTCTCTCTCTCTCTCAAAAATAAACAGTAAAAAGTTTTAGGGGCGCCTGGGTGGCGCAGCCGGTTAAGCGTCTGACTTCAGCCAGGTCACGATCTCGCGGTCGGTGAGTTCGAGCCCCGCGTCAGGCTCTGGGCTGATGGCTCAGAGCCTGGAGCCTGTTTCCGATTCTGTGTCTCCCTCTCTCTCTGCCCCTCCCCCGTTCATGCTCTGTCTCTCTCTGTCCCAAAAATAAATAAAAAACGTTGAAAAAAAAATTAAAAAAAAAGTTTTAAATAAAAAAATGATAATAAAGAAAGTAACACATTTATTTTAAATAAACATGGATAATAGAACAATATGTAAGGAATAAAATAGTAAGCATCTATAAATTCCATCAGTCCAAAATAATCCCTATTAACATTTTTCTCTCTTCTTTCATTTTTTTCTGTGTATGTACATGTGTGTAACTGAGCTATATAAACATGTATACATACACACACATACATGTACATTTTAAATGTTTATTTATTTATTTTGAGAGAAAGTGAGAGAGCATGCATGTGAGCTGAGGAGGGGCAGAGAGAGAGGATAGAGAGAATCCCAAGCTCAGCGTGGAGCTCAATCCCATGAACTGTGAGATCATGACCTGATAGGAAATCAAGAGTCAGATGCTTAACAAACTGAGTCACCTAGGTGCCCCTGTATATTTTAAATTAAAGTGGAATCACACTTTTTGGTATTTTGCTTTTTCCATTTAATATTAAATTGTATATAATTTCCTATTCATTATATTTCTTCAAAAATGACATTCTCAAAGCCTTGTGGAATAATGTCTTCTGGACATGTTATATTTGAGGAAGCCCTATTTGCTGTTCATCTAGATTCTTTTGCATTTTTTACCGTTATCATGAACATAATTTTCTAAGTGTCTCTGATTCTCTCCTTTAGATAAGATTCTAGGGGCACCTGGGTGGCTCAGTCAGGTAAGAGTCTTACTTCAGCTCAGGTCATGATCTCACAGCTCATGAGTTCAAGCCCTGTGTGGGTCTCAGTGGTGACAGCTCAGAGCCTGGAGCCTGCTTCGGATTCTGTGTCTGCTTCTCTCTCTGTTCCTCTCCTGCTGGCGCTGTCTCTTTCTCTCTCTCAAAAATAAACAAAAAAGAAAAGAGTTTTTTTTAAAGATTCTAGAAGTGAAATTACTAAGAAAAGAAGTATGAATATTTTCTAGTAGAGAACATTCTCCATTTTTTATTTGGTTAAGCCATTTATCATTTAAAAAATATTTATTGGCATACCTGGATGGCTCAGTCAGTTAAGTGTCTGTCTTCGGCTCAGGTCATGATCTCACAGTTCGTGGTGACAGCATCAGGCTCTGTGCTGACAGCTCAGAGCCCGGAGCCAGCTTCAGATTCTGTGTCTCCCTCTCTCTCTGCCCCTCCCACTGCTCACACTCTGTCTCTTTCTCAAAAATAAATAAACATTAAAAAAATACATTTATTGAGCATCTACCATATGCCAGATGTTGGAGATACAGAGGTGAAAGTGACCCTGGTTGCTTCACAGAGACTACAGAATTTGGTGATGATACAGACAACCCAAACTGTGATAGTGTAGAGAGCAAAATGGAGTTACTCATGTCAGGCAGAGCCCCGTGTCAATCACTGACTCAAGCAGCCAAGGGTAACGCAGCTACCAGATACGGCCAAGACCCGAGCCAGCTGATGACATCCCAGAACTGATAACTCACAGAAGCAAAGAGGTCTGCAGGGGTCCAAGACTGATAAAATCCCATTTAAAAGGGAGGATTTTTGCAGGAAATTGTCAGACTCTTCAGACACTGACCCCTCTGTGTCTGACCATTTCAAGAAGGCAGCTGCTGCTAAAGGTTTTGCCCGGTTCATCTCCAAACAGAACTGAGATAATTCATTGTTTGAGCATAATAAGCAGTAAGAGCTGCAAGCTGACCAGGCTGGACTGAGGCTTTACCTCAACTGCTTGCCCACAGGCTGACTTTGGGTTTGGTTTATTAACTTCCTACCCCCTCTTGTATTTTGTTGGTTGTGTGGCTGGTCTTGTGCTTTACTTTATGTACCATGTAAGAAGCCAAGTTAAACACGTGGGTGAAATATCATTGAATTTGGAATTGTGAACCTGTGTTATAATTATGTTAATCTTGCTTTAAGATTGAATAAAGCTGACATTGTAGAAAGACACAATCCATGTGTGTACCTTCATAGCACGTTCATGACAGATAGGAAGTACAGGGTGCCTCCCGTGTGGAGGACTGGAGATACAGGAAAAGTTCTTGAGTATCTGAGATCTGGGGGTCAGAAAGCCTTTCTAAAGAAATTACCAGCCAACCTGGTGCCTGAAGAATGTGCAGAAGTTAGCCAGAAATATGTGGGATTTGAGGGGAGGCAGTTTCAGGTAGAAAGAACAGCACGAGCAGAGGTTCTCCTGCTGGAACAAATGAAGGCGGTCTCTTCGGCAGAGAGAGTGTCTATGTATTGGAAGTGGGGAGGAAGCAAGAGATGAGATTGTGATGGGGTTGTGGTGTTCAGAGCTGATGGCCAAGCAAGAATTCTTGAAGACACTTTTGTGCAAAAAGGTGATTTTATTAAAGCACGGGGACAGGGTGCCTGGGTGACTCAATCAGTTAAGTGTCCCTTTGGCTCAGGTCGTGATCTCACGATCGGTGAGTTCAAGTCCCACAACCGGCTCTATGCTGATAGCTCAGAGCCTGGAGCCTGCTTCAGATTCTGTGTCTCCTCTCTGACTCTGCCCCGCTCACACACACTCTCTGTCTCTCTCTCTGTCTCTCTCTCTGTCTCTCTCTCTCTCTCTAAAACAAATAAACATTAAAAAAATAAATAAATAAAAGTACCAGGACAGGACCCATGGGCAGAAAGAGCTGCATTGGGGTTGTGATGGGTAATTGATTTTATACTTTCAAGTTAGGAGGGGGTTAGGGATAGAGTAAGTCTCTAAAGGTATTTTGGAAGCAAGGTTTCCAGGACCCCGAGGGGCTAGCTGTTGTTAGGAAAACACCATTTATTACCATTTAGTAAAACCTGAGTCATGAGACCCTTCCGATGTGTATCAGGGGTCACAAGCTTGGAGTATGATTGCCAGCATATATCTTGGGAGAGCTGAGATAAAGGAAGTTTCCAAAGGAATTTTTATATGTTGAAGTAAACTTACAGGATCCTGAGGGGTCAGGATAATGTTAAGCCAAGATTCCCTTTTGCCCCTAGCACAGCTCACACAGGCAGCTGAGCAACTAGGGGAAGATCACTCTGCCAGTTTCAAGCATGTCAATGGGCTGTAGACAGTAAAGGAATTTAATTTTTAATTTGCCTTTTTTCACACATCACCAGGACAAGAACTTAAACCCCCTTACATCTTGATGAGGGTGATATTGGGTCTCCAGGAAACAGAATCTATAGGTTTTTAGAGATTAGGGTATGAATAAGGTTGCCTTTTTCTTGCAGTTATACATAAACTGAAGGAGACTCCTGTCCTGCATAACTGTGATCTCTACCAAGTCAACCATTTGCTGTCTTCCCTTTCTTCTGTTCTTGGGCAGCCAGGAGTGTCTGAGGAATATCACACATACCCCACGTTGGGGTGGGGTGCTGTTAGCTTGTAATTTGCCCTCAGCTTGCCCTCCAGTTGTCCAGCCCTCAACTGGAACATAAAGAGAGGCAAGATCATACACAGATTTGTAAGCAAAAGTAAGGGATTTCGGCTCTACCCTAAAAGTCTTGGAAGTTTTAAGAAATAAAGTGAGTATACAGAAAGCAGGAAGACCAGCTAGGATGGGGATATGAATTGAAGTGATTTAAGACTGACAAAATTCTCAGTTTTGCTAAGGTTACTGGATTGATAGAGAACAGTATCTGGATTGGCAGAAAACAGTAGTAAATTCATCTACCCAGCATACTCTGAGTTTGCCTGAGCATTTCTAGACTAGATAGAGAAATAGATTGAATATCATCAGGTAGTGTAGATTCTAGAGCAAGACTGTCCAGGTTCAAATCCCAGCTCTACCACTGAATAGTTTTATGAAGCTGGACGTAGTAAGATCATGAGAACAACTCACCTCATAGACTTGCCATGAATATTAAGCGAGCGAATACTTATAAAGCCCTAGAATGATGCCTGGAACATAATTAGAGCTCTCTGTGCCTGCCAGTATAATTTCACAAGAAAACTCACACACTTACATTTATCATGCTATCAGTTTCTTCAAATATCACTTTCTCTGAAAGGTAAATAGGGTTTCATGGTCACGTAAGTTTAAACAATACTGAAGAAGAAAAAAAGAAAAGAAGATACCTAATTGAAACCTGATATCACACATGGCTTTCTGTGGGTTGTGGTCATGACTTAGGAGGTCACCCTACTATGAAAGTCCCTATACCCCCTGTAATTTTCAGATTCCAGAATAACCACTAATAGTATTTCAGTTTATATTCTTTCAATTCTATTTCTGTACACATCAAATTTATAGTTATGTTGTTCTTAAGGACATTCTTCAAGGCCAATGAATTGATCTACTTCATTTTTTAAAAAATGTTTATTTATTTTTGAGAGAGAGACTTGAGAGCACCGGGGGGGAGGGGCAGAGAGAGAGGGAGACAATCTGAAGCAGGCTCTGTGCTGACAGCAAAGAGCCTGATGGAGGGCTTGTACTCACGAGTTTTGAGATCATGACCTGAAGTTGGACAGTTAACTGACTGACACACCCAGGTGCCCCTGATTTATCTCATTTTTTAAAAATGGCTACAATGCTATTCCATTTTATGCAGGTGCCACAGGATTTTGTTTGTTTTTCTTTGTTTGTTTAATCTACTCTCCTCTTTGTGGACATTTATTTATTGCCTGTACTTTTTCTACAGTACAAACAACATGATGAATATGTGTGTGTATACATACGATATACATATCTGTACATTTACATACATACATGTCGATATACATGGATATCTCTGCATTTATTCTATCATATTTATAGGGAGGGGTTTTTGACTCCAGCTTTCTATGCAAGGAAAACTGATCAAGGAAATTTTAAAATGCATGAGAAATGTGTCAAAAGTTACCTACCCATTCATTTATGTAAAAGCCCTAGTATTGCAGTCTTCCCTGATGGCTAGCAAGAGGGAAAAATTGTTCCTTTGTTTCCACCACTCACCCCCACCCCAAGCCAGCCCCCCAGGCAACAGAATAATGCCACCCTACCTAACCTCACAGGCAAGTGGAAGAAAACAGAGATTTTCAAGTTGTGATCTCCACAGGAATCAGACTGCCCCCTAGAGGTCAATTTGGAAGTTTCTGAAGTCTTTTTTTTTTTTAACTTTTTTAAATGTTTATTTTTGAGAGAGAGACAGAGAACATGAGCGGGGGAGGGGCAGAGAAAGAGAGGGAGACACAGAATCCGCAGCAGGGTCCAGGCTCTGAGCTGTCCACACAGAGCCAGATGTGGGGCTTGAACTCGCAAATAGTGTGATCGTGACCTGAGCTGAAGTCAGCTGCTCAACCAACCCAGGAGCCCCCTGAAAGTCTTTTTGATTGTCTCAGTCATTGGAATTTGGGATTGGAAGGACTCATATGGACTCCCATTTAGTTTAGTAGGGACCAGGCACACAACAGTGTGTAGAGTAGTCTCACAATGCAAAATTGTTTCTGAGTATGAATGTCTAGTCCCTCCAAACATTTATAGAGGTTAAAAACCTGTATTTGAGCTTAAACCTAATTTTTTTTTCACATATAAACAAAACACTTTGCATGCTTTTACTAGACACTGAATTTTCCACAAATGCAACCATTGTGCAAATCTAGGAAAGACTATACTTTACTTGGCCCAGGAGTTTACTGAGTTACTCACCATTTTGGAAAATCATTTCTCTGAAGCCAACTTGGGTTATAGTTTTTGAGTTGGTGATACATTGAAGTGGTTCAGAACAAGCCTCCGCAAAATGTGCCACTTTGGCCTGTGTACTATTTTGAGGTGAACATGACTGAGGCCCTGCAGGCTTAAGAAAAACTTAAAAAATTTGCCCTCCATTAACTACCTAGAAGAATCTACATAAGGAGCCTTTCCCACAAGGAGAGTTATTACCAGAGATAAATTTTAACTGAGTGACCAATTTCTATGGCAGGGCAAACATCTAATTACGAAACACCTGCTCTTCTCTTTGCCTGTGAACTGCCCTCCCACCCTCTGAAGCCCCAGTCCTCCATCCCATTTCTTAGCTCAGAATGGCACATATAACTCATTTTACTGCTCTTTAAAAAAAATTTTTTTTTAATGTTTATTTATTTTTGAGACAGAGGGAGACAGAGAGTGAGTGGGGGAGGGGTAGAGAGCGAGGGAGGCACAGAATCTGAAACAGGTTCCAGGCTCTGAGCTGTCAGCACAGAGCCCGATGTGGGGCTTGAACCCACAAACTGTGAGATCATGACTTGAGCTGAAGTGGGATGCTTAACCTACTGAGCCACCCAGGTGCCCCTATTTTACTGCTTTTTGAACCTCTCATGTAGGTGGGGTTCCTGTACATACAAAATTAAACTTGATTTTCTCCTGTTAATCTGTCTCATGTCAATTTAAATCTTAGCCAGAAGAAACTTTGAAAGATAAAGGAAAAAATTTCTGTCCAACAATATTATAACTGTTTCTATATGCATTTGTACCTAGTAGATTCTCATTTTTCTATATAGAGGCCCAAGCAACTCACTATTCATTATGCCTTCTAGTATGATCATACCGAACATTTACTTATTAGCTATATATTAATTTTATAGTAATTTTTTATCAATCGTTTATATTTCAACTTGAGCATTAAAATTAAAATCATATTTTTAACTGTATATAAAAATAGGTGAATGGTAAAAATGATGTTACACCATATTTATTACTGAAAGGAGACAGATGAGAAGAAATTTTATAATAATGAGCAAAGCACCTATCTTCATCCCAAAATAGAACTTTATTTATTTATTTTTCTTCAAGTTTTCACTTAAATCCCACTTAATTAACATGCAGTGTAATATCAGTTCCAGGTGAAGGATTTAGTGATTCATCACTTACATACAAAACCCAGTGCTCACGTGGATGGAACTGGAGAGTGTTATGCTAATAAGCCTTACAGAGAAAGACAGATACCATATGTTTTCACTCTTATGTGGATCCTGAGAAACTTACCAGAAGACCACGGGGGAGGGGAAGGAAAAAAAAAAAGAAAGGTTAGAGTGGGAGAGAGCCAAAACATAAGGGACTCTTAAAAACTGAGAACAAGGGTTGATGGGGGGTGGGTGATGGGTATTGAGGAGGGCACCTGTTGGGATGAGCACTGGGTGTTGTATGGAAACCAATTTGACAATAAATTTCATCTTAAAAAAAAAAAAACCCAGTGCTCATCACACCTGCCCTCCTTAATATCCATCACTTGTTTATCTCACCCCTCCCACACACACTTCCCCTTCAGTAACCCTGTTTGTTCTCTAGAGTCTATTTCCTGGTTTGCCTCTCTTTTTTTCTCCCTCTCTTAAACTGTTTTGTTTCTTAAATTCCACATATGTGTGAAATCATATGGTATTTGTCTTTCTCTGACTTATTTCACTCAGCATAATAATCTGTAGCTCCATCCACGTTCATTGCAAATGGGAAGATTTCATTTTTTATGGCTGAGTAATATTCCAGTGTATATACATATATACCACCTCTTCTTTATCCAACCATCAGTCCATGGACACTATTTCCATATTCCACATTTCCATATTTTGGCTGTTGTAGATAATGCTGTTATAAACATTGGGGTGCATACATCCCTCTGAATTAGTATTTTTGTGTTCTTTGGGTAAAAAGCCAGTAGTGCTATTGCTGGATCACAGGGTAGATTCACTTTAAACTTTTTGAGGAACCTCATACTGTTTTCCAGAGTGGCTGCACCAGTTTGCATTCCCACTAACAGTGTAAAAGGGTTCCCCATTCTCTGCAGCCTCGCCAACACCTGTTTCCTGTTGTTGATTTTAGCCATTCTGATGGGTGTGATATGGTATCTCATTGTGGTTTTGATTTATATTCCCCTGGTGATGAGTGATGTTGAGCATCTTTTCATGTGTCTCTTAGCCATCTGTACATCTTCTTTGGAAAAAATGTCTATTCTTGTCTTCTACCCATTTTTAAACTGGATTATTTGTTTTTTGGGTATTGAGTTTTAGAAATTCTTTACAGATTTTGGATACTAACCCTTTATCAGATATTTCATTTGCAAATATCTTCTCCCATCCCAAAGGATGCCTTTTAGTTTTGTTGATTGTTTCCTTTGCTGTGCAGAAGATTTTATTTTGATGAAGTCCCAATAGTTTATTTTTGCTTTGTTTCCCTTGCCTCAAGAGACATATCTAGTAAGAAGTTGTTATGGCCCATGTCAAAGAGGTTACTGCCTATGTTCTTCTCTAGAATTTTTGATGATTTTCTGTCTCCTCTAAGGTCTTTTATCCATTTTGAATTTGTTTCTGTGTGTGCTGTAAGAAAGTGGTCCAGTTTCATTCTTTTGCATGTTGCTGTCCAGTTTTCCCAACACCAACTGTTGAAGAGACTTTTTCCATTTGATATTCTTTCATGCTTTGTGAAAGATTAGTTAACCATATAGCTGTGGTTAGTTAGTTAGAAAGATTAGTTAACCATATAGAGGTTTTCTACTCTGTTCCATTGATCTATGTGTCTGTTTTTATGCCATTTTATTTTATTTTTTTGGTGTTTATTTATTTTTGAGAGAGAGAAAGACAGAGAGGGAGCAGGGGAGGGGCAGAGAGAGACACACACACAGAATATGAAGCAGGCTCCAGGCTCTGAGCCTGACAGCACAGAGCCTGACTCAGGGATCGAGCCCATGAACCGTGAGATCATGACCTGAGCCAAAGTCGGACGCTTAACTGGCTGAGCCACCAGGTGCCCCTGTGCCCCTATTATACTCTCTTGATCACTACAGCTTTGTAATGTAACTTGAAGTCCTGAATCGTGATGCCATGCCTCCAGTTTTGCTTTTCTTTTTCAAGAGTGCTTTAGCTACTTCAGGACTTTTGTGCCTCCATACAAATTTTAGGATTGTTTTTCGGAGCTCTGTGAAAAATGCTGGTGGTATTTTATAGGGGTTGCATTAAATGTGTAGATTGCTTTGGTAGTATAAACATTTTAACAATATTTCTTCTTCCAATCCACGAGCATGGAATGTTTTTCCATTTCTTTGTGTCCTCTTCAATTTCTTTCATCAGTGTTTTTTTTTTAATTTTTTTTTAACATTTATTTATTTTTGAGACAGAGAGAGACAGAGCATGAACGGGGGAGGGGCAGAGAGAGAGGGAGACACAGAATCGGAAGCAGGCTCCAGGCTCTGAGCCATCAGCCCAGAGCCTGACGCGGGGCTGGAACTCACGGATCGCGAGATCGTGACCTGAGCTGAAGTCAGACGCTCAACCAACTGAACCACCCAGGCGCCCCTCATCAGTGTTTTATAATTTTCAGAATACAGATCTTTTACCTCTTTGGTTAGATTTATTCCTCTATATCCTATGGGTTTTGGTGTAATCGTAAATGGGATTGATTCCTTAATTTCTCATTCTGCTACTTCATTATTGGTGTATGGAAATGCAACAGATTTCTGTACTTTGATTTTGTACCTGAAACTATTGAAGTCATGTATCAGTTCCAGCAATTTTTTGGCGGAATCTTTCAGGTTTTCTATATAAAGTATCATGTTGTCTGCAAATAGTGAAAATTTGACTTCTTCCTTGCTGGTTTGTATGCCTTTCATTTCTTTTGTTGTCTGATTGCTGACACTGGGACTTCCGGTACTATGTTAAATAACAAAAGTGAGAGGGGCACCTGGATGGCTCAGTCAGTTAAGCGTCTTACTCTTGACTTCAGCTCAGGTCATGATCTCACAGTTCATGAGTCTGAGCCCCATATCAGGCTCTCCGCTGTCAGTGTAGAGCCCACTTTACATCCTTGGTCCCTCTTCCCCTTTGCCCATCCCCTGCTGGTGCTATCTCTCTCTGTCTCAAAAATAAATAAGCATTAAAAAAATTAAATAACAAAGGTGATAGTGGACATCCCTGTCTTGTTTCTGACTATACAGCAAAAGCTCTCAGTTTTTCCCCATTGAGAATGATATTAGTGGTGGGTTTTCACTAATAATAAAGGGTGGCCCTTCACATAATGAAGGGTGGCCTTTATTATGTTGAGGTATGCTCCCTCTCTCCCTATTTTGTTGAGGGTTTTTATCATGAATAGATGTTGTGCTTTGTCAAATACTTTATCTGCATCTATGAGAGGATCACATGATTCTTATCCTTTCTTTTAATAATGTGGTGTATCACACTGATTTGTGATTATTGAACACCCTTGCAACCCATGAATAAATCCCACTTGATCATGGTGAATAATTCTTTTAACGTACTGTTGGATTCGAGTTGCTAGTTTTTTGCCGAGAAGTTTTGCATCCATGTTCATCAGGAATATTGGCCTGTAGTTCTGTTTTTTAATGGAGTCTTTGTCTGATTTTGGAATCAGAGGAAGGCTGACTTCATAGAATGAGTTTGGAAATTTTCTTTGTTTCTATTTTTTTGGAAAAGTTTGAGAAGAATAGGTACTAACTTTTCTTTAAATGTTTGGTGGAATTCATCTGGCCCTGGACTTTTGTTTGTGGGAGATTTTTGATTAGTGATTCAACTTCTTTTGCTGGTTATTTTGTTTCTTCCTGCTTCAGTTTTGTTAGTTTATATAGGCATTTGTCCATTTCTTCCAGATTATCCGATTTGTTGGCACATCATTTTTCATAATATTCTCATAATTGTATTTCTGTAGTGTTGATTATTATTTCTGTTCTCTTGTTTGTGATTTTATTTTTTTGGGTCCTTTCTCTTTTCTTTTTTGGTAAGTCTGGCTAAAGGTTTATCAATTTTATTGATTTTTTTGAAAGAACTAGCTCCTGGTTTCATTGATCTGTTCTACTGTTTTTTTAGTTTCTATATCACTTATTTCTGCTCTAATCTTTATTATTTCCTTCCTTTTATTGACTTTAGGTTTCATTTGTTCTGTCTCTAGCTCCTTTAGGTGGAAACTTAGGTTGTTTATTTGAGATTTTTCTAGCCTCTTGAAATAGGCCTGCATTGCTATATACTTCCCTCTTATGACCACTTTTGTTGATTCCTAAAAGTTTTAGACCATTGTGTTTTCATTTTTATTTGCTTCCTTGTATTTTTATATTTCTTCTTTAATTTCCTGGTTTACCCATTCATTCTTTAGTACCATGCTGTTTAACCTCCATATATTTGTGGTCTTTCCATATTTTTTCTATTGATTGATCTCAAGTTTCATAGCATATGGTCAGAAAATATTCATGGTATGCTCTCAATCTTTTTGTACTTGTTGAGGCCTGATTTGTGACTTAATATGTGATCTATTCTGGATAATGTTCCATGTGCACTCTAAAACACTCTCACAGTCTTTTGACTTCCATTTGCATGATAAATGTTTCTCCATCCCCTCACTTTCAATCTGCAGATATCTTTAGGTCTAAAATGCATCTCTTCTAGGCAGCATATAGATGGTTCTTGGGTTTTTTTGTTTTTGTTTTTTACCCATCTGGCAACCTATGTCTTTTGGTTGAGGCATTTTGTCCATTTACATTCAGAGTAATTATTGATAGATATGTATTTAGTGTCATTTTTTACTTGTTTTGTCATTGTTTCTGGAAATTTTCTCTGTTCCTTTTTAATCTTTGCCACTTTTAGTCTTCCCTTCTGACTCAGAGAGTCCCCTTTTATATTTCTTGCAGGGCTGGTTTAGTGGCCATGAACTTTTTTAGTTTTTGTTTGGGAAATTCTTTATCCCTCCTTTCTATTCTGAATGATAGCCTTCTTGGCAGAGTACTCTTGGCTACAGATTTTTCCCATTTAGCATGTTGAATATATTACACCACTCTCTTCTGGCTTGCCAAGTTTCTGTGGACAGATCTGCAGCTAGCCTTATAGGTCTTCCTTTGTAAGTTAGGGACTTTTTTGTCTTACTGCTTTTAGGAATTTTTCTTTATCACTATATTTTGCAAATTTACCTACAATATGTCTTGGTATTGGCCTGCCATTGTTGATTTTGATGGGAGATCTCTAAACCTCCTGGATTTGAATGTTTGTTTCCTTCCCAAGTTTAGTGGGGTTTTCAGCTATTATTTCCTCAAATTAACCTCCTTCCCCCTTTTCTCTCTCTTCTTTTTTGGGGACTCCTATGATATGAATGTTATTACATTTGATGGAGTCAGTGAGCTCCCTAAGTCTATTCTTGTGATCCATGGTTCTGCTTTTTCTGTTTTGATCACCTTCATTATTTTCCATTATTCTATCTTCTATATCACTTATTTGTGCCTCTGCTTCTTCCTTCCTTGTGGTCATTACATCCAGATAGTTTTGAATCTCAGTTATTGCATATTTAATTTCAGAATGGATATTTTTTTACTCTTGTATCTCTATGGTAAGGGACTCCATAATCTCTTCCACGCTTTTCTCAAGCCCAGAGAGTATCCTTATGATTGCTGCTTTAAATTCTCCATCAGGTGTATTATATCTGTTTCACTTAGATCTCTGACCATAACCTTTTCTTCTTCTTTCTTTTGGAATGAATTCCTCTATCTTTTTCTGTGTCTTAGAAAAGTCTATTATGTTTCCTGCTCTTGAGAGTAATAGCTTTATGAAGAGGTCATATAATGTCAAGGGTCTGGTGTTTCAGGGAGTGTCTCTGGTGTGTGCTGTATGCATTGTGCTGCTGTATTGGCTGCTTTATCCCTCAGGTCAGTTGCCTGTGAAGTTCTCCTTGCCTATAGTGGGCTGTGTCTGGACCTTAGCCAGGGTGGGGCAAGTTTTAACTAGACATGCTCTGGTTTACTTGTTAAATGAGACCTGATGCTACTTCCACTAGAACAGAAGAATTGCAGAACTCCATGGTCATGTGTATGTGCAGAGATTTCTGCTGGCCTTCTGGGGAAGGGGCCCACTGCACTACTCCTTAGGCACACTTGTCAGAGAAAAGCAGTACCAGCAGAGCACAGGGGGTGGGACTTCCTATAAGGAGGTTAGGCAGCCAGTGTTGGCCTTGTCCTATGTACTGAAGTTGGTTTATGCTAAGGGGTGGGGGGAGGAAAATGGCACCAATCAGTTCCTTTGTCCTAGCAGAGAGGAGTCCGTGCTTGCTGCTCTCAGGAAGGCCCTCCCAGAAGAGCAAATAATTTCCCCTTGTGTATCCCAGGTATTTTTCAGAGCTCTGTTTTCATGCTATTGTCTCCGTCTCCGGGTTGCTTGCCTGCCTGAAACAGTGCGGTGCACTTTGGGCTCTATTCCAGCCAAGACTACTGACTTTTAAAATGTCAAACATTAGGGATGTGCTGTGGCAAGGGCCTGCACTGGTCTTCTGGGGGGAGGGTCTCACTGCGCTGGGACCAATGCAGATTTGACTGAGAATGGCAGTCACAGCAGAATGCAGGGGCATGGGATTTGGAGCAAAGCAGTCTAGACAGCCAGTATCTGGGTCAGCTGCCCTCAGCAGGTTTCTGTGCACCTATGCTGAGGGCCACGGGAGGGAAATGGTGCCTGCCTGCTTTTTTGTCTCCAGAGAGGTGATTCTGTGAATGCCACCTCTCACAAATGCACCCCAAGAAGAGCAGTCTCTCCCCATGCACCTTAGGTAATTCTCAGATCACTCCCTCTGCTCCAGGGTTGCTTGCCTGCCTTCTCTCTATGAATAGAGCAGTGCCCTCAGAACTCTGTCCCAGCCAAGCCCACAGACCTTTAACACTCCAGTCTCTAAGCCCCTTTGGTTGCAAGAACTCACAAAAATCAGCCCCTTCCCCCAGCCAATGGCTTTGGGGAAGTGTTCTCCTTGTGCTCATCCCTGCGTGCTCCACTCTCTCTCACCTTTCTCTCTGACTAGGGCTCCCTCCCCTCAGCAGCACCCATGATCCATTTCTCTTAAACCACATCTCCACATACTTCCTACCTTCCTCCTTCCTGCCTCTTCTGTCCCTCTAGTTGTGCAGCTTGTTCTGTCAGTCCTCAGGTCAATTTCTTGGGTATTCAGAATGATTTGATAGTTATCTACCTGTTTGAGGGACAAGGATAGCCCAGGTTCCTCCTATTGCACTGCTATCTTAGCTTCCCCCAAATAGGACTTTAATTTTACTTTCCCTTAATCACAAGTTCCCTTCTAAAAACCAAGGAGATCCCAAAGTCCTTTAGCAACCATTAACTGTGTCTCATTTCCCCCCCTGCTTTCAGGCTTCGCATACCTAGGACATCTTTCTCAGACAGGACTCAGGTTTTACCTCTTAGAGAGAACACCTTTACCACTACACATCTGTGTTTCTCACTAAACTGAAAGTGACACAGCTAGGTTCTATTCATTGCAGTATCTGGCACATAGTGTGTGTTCAATAAACATTGGTTAGATTAAAACTTAGGGAATTTGGAGTTTCCAAGTTGGTGAACACGTGGAGATTTGGGGAGAGCGATGTGCCCAGAGAACATGACAGTCCTGCACTCTTTCCCATAGACCTTGCCCTGCGCATCTCTTCCATCTGGCTATTCCTGAGTTATATACCCTTTTACATTTTACTAGTGATCTAAATCAAACATTAAAGAATACATGGTGAGGCACCTGGGTGGCTCAGTCAGTTAAGCGTCCGACTTCAGCTCAGGTCATGATCTCACGGTTGGTGGGTTCGAGCCCCCCATCGGGCTCTGTGCTGACAGCTCAGAGCCTGGAGCCTTCTTCGGATTCGGTGTGTCTCTCTCTGTCCCTCCCCTGCTTGTGTTTGTGCTCTCTCTCTCTCTCTCTCTCTTGAAAATAAACAAACATTAAAAAAATTTTTTTAATAAAAAAATGTAAAAAAAAAGTACATGGATACAAATATTTGCTTAAGAATGAGTGAAGAGAACGCAAGACAGAAAGAAAAAAAAGCTGGTGGAGCTAGGTATATAAATTAAGATAAAAGGGGCGCCTGGGTGGCTTAGTCCAGCTTTGGCTCAGGTCATGATCTCGCAGTCTGTGGGTTTGAGACCTGCATCGCGCTCTGTGCTGACAGCTCAGAGCTTGGAGCCTGCTTCAGATTCTGGGTCTCCCTCTCTGTGCCCCTCCCCAACTCATGTTCTGTCTCTCTCTGTCTCTCAAAAATAAATGGTAAAATAAATAAATAAATAAATAAATAAAGTTAATGCTATTGCTGAACACATTTTGACTACCTAAATAAAAGACACTGTAAAAAAAAAAAAAAAAAAAAACCTGGGGAAGAGGCTTGTGGAAAGTACAATTACAAAAGAAATCCAATGAGAGAAATGAGTGGTAGACCATGGAATACTTACAGACATATGATTAGAGTAAATTTGAGAAAGCATACCATTCTGTGTCTCCCTCTCTCTCTGCCCCTCCCCCGTTCATGCTCTGTCTCTCTCTGTCCCAAAAATAAATAAAAAGCGTTGAAAAAAAAATTTTTTTTTTAAAAAGAGAAAGCATACCAAATGAAATGTTAAAGATAATATCAAATATGAAAGAAAATGTTACTGAAATGAAGACAGTGCAGATGGGTGGTCTCATTGTCCTCCAAGAAAATGAAATTCACAACTACAACAATATATATCATGATGTGGTCAATTAAACTTCACAGTAAAAATGCAACATTTTATACTTTAAGAAATGCTGTAGTTCATTTACAAGGATAAAAATAAATGCCGTCTGAGTTACTTGTAATTAATAAAACATAAAAGAAAATAAATATCTAGAACATTCTGAAGGGAAAAATAAAACAGGAAATTTGCACCAAAAGACTTACCTGAAGATAACGAAAAGAGATAAACTATGTATTGAGGGTTTTCAAGTAGCTGTCAAGAGAATTATCCAAAACTTGGAAATAAGGCAGAAAAGGTGAGTAGCCCATCCTTTCTGCATCATATGGGGATAAAGCCCACCCAAGTACTGACCAGGACAAGTTGCCAACAAATTGTTAAGGTCTAGATAGTAAATATGTTAGGCTTTGTGGGTGTTAGCACTCTTGAGTACTCAGGTCTTCCATTGTAACACAAAAGCAGTCATAGGCAGTAAGGAATGACCTTGCTGAGTTCTAATAAAACTTTATTTATAAAACACATGGGCTAGGGGTGCTTGGGTGGTTCAGTGATTAAGTGTCCGACTTCGGCTCAGGTCATGATCTCAGGGTTCATGGGTTCAACCTCCGTGTTGAGCTCTGAGCTGACAGCTCAGAACCTGGAGCCTGCTTCAGATTTGGTGTCTCCCTCCCTTTCTGCCCCTCCTCCTGCCCCTGCTCATTTTCTGTCTCTGTCTGTCAAAAATAAACAAAACAAAACAAAACAAATCACATGGGCTAAATTTGGCCAGAGGATCATAGTAAAGTTTACCTCGTTATTTACTATTGATTAAAGGTCCCAGAATTAGGACATTACTTGTGTTAAACAAGAAACATGACCAAAATGGAGTCACTTATGTTAAATCCCACCAAGCTTTACCGCCTAACCTAATTGCAGTTTGAGTCTCTCACAAGAGTGGAATTTTAAACCAATTGGTCTGGAAATTTCTGATCAGGACTAATGAGGTCATCTTATGATAAGAAGACCTGAAACAATCCTTTCTTTTCCCTCCCTAATAGCTTCCTTGCCCCACCCTCCTTCCTATAAAAACTTTCCATTTTGCACAATTCCTCAGAGCATCTACTTGCTAGAGGGGATGCTGCCCATCTGTGAATCCTTGAGTAAAGCCAATTAGTTCTTCAAATTTACTCAGTTGAATATCTGTTCTTTAACACTTGTTAACTTGAAGATTTTTGTCTGCAAGAGATGCAAATAACTTCTGTCAGTGGAACAGATAATTCCAAAAATTTATGGCCAATTGAGTATTTTATATTTCATACATCTTATTCTATAAATGTCCTTGCTTCTTTGAATTTGTCATAATATCTTGGCTGGTTCCTTCAGTAATTAATGCATTAAATGAAATCTTTGAAATGTGCTCATTTTGTATTTGCTAGACAGTCGTGACTTTACCTTTTTGAACATTATACTCTAACATATATCGTAAGGGGGCAAACAGTCACAGGTCTTTTCTGCTATAACAGGGAAAGGGCCAGTGGTTATACATGCTGCCTTTCCACAAGTTTTGAAAAGGCTGATTAACACTATAAAATAGAGATGTAAATAACTGGCTCTAACTTCAGTTTATTTCAAATCTTGGTGGACAGGTAGCTGTAATAGCCAAAACAGAGATCTTATGAAACCTCTTCATACACAACAATTGGGGTGAAGTTTGTTTTAACACTACTTGGGACACCTGGGTGGCTCAGTCTGTTGAGCATCTGACTCTTGATTTCGGCTCAGGTCATGATCTCACAGATTGTGAGTTTGAGCCCAGCATAGGGCGTTGTTCTGACAGCTGAGCCTGCTTGAGATTCTGTCTCTCTCCCTGTCTCTCTGCCCCTCCCCTACTCTTGCTCTCCTTCTCTCTCTCAAAATAAATAAACATTAAAAAATAGTTAAAGTAAATCCATATTTCAAATAGGGTTGATCATTTTGAATTTTTGACCAGCTTCTTGTAAAATATGCTATATTCTTGGGTTTTTTCCTTCTTAAGTAGCTGACAAAGATCTAGCACTGTAAGAGTGTTCGTCAGTGTTTCCATGGATTCCTATTTGATGGCACATACATTATTTTTTAAACCAACAATTTCTCAGTAGGAGTCTTTTAAAGTCACTTGTCCACGTGTAAGGACAAATTTAACTGAAACTAGATATTATCTGCCCTTTAATCAGGCACTCATAATCTGCACTATATTACTACACTCTAAAGAGGTTCAGAGAAGGAAGTTACCACTATGTGAAGCTTCTATTCTTCCCCAAGAAAGTGACATGTGACATAAATTCAGGGTGAGAAACCCAGTGTAAAATAGTATGTTAAATCCTAGTACTAAGTTTAAATTCTTGCTTGCTTTTTTGATAAAATAAAATGAAGCAGAAATTCTGTTTTTTAATTCCTGCATCCCAGTGGTTTTTCTTGCACTCTCCTAGGGTACACATAGCCCCCCTAGAGTCTGAAAAAAGGATGTCTTTACTTTGCAAGTCTGAGGTTTGGCAGTCACTAAGTGGGTGCCACCACTTGGTGGCAGCGGTGTCCCACAACTGTGGGATCTGTTTTGCAAGGATAAACCTTTTCTTAAAAGATTAAGTGTAAATAATTAACAGCAAACAATGACAATGTGCATTCAGCCCTACACAGGCCCTTCCTCGCGACTGTTGACAGGGCTGAAGTTTACCTAAGTCCTGTGCTTCTGGAAAGCAGTGATGGTAAAGAACACCTCCCCCAACATTTTGCTTTCCCGAAATCTCCCCCATTCCTTTGTGTTCTAGGAAAGGACTTACTCAAAGAGTCACCCTTACCCATTTGGCTTAGATAAACCTCACTGTCCACCCTTTCTTATGACCTCCTGAATTCTCACAGATGATTTCTCTGTTTAACTGTAACCAGGCCAAATGCAGATCTTTTCCTCCCTTTTCAGAACGTGATGACCAGAGCAGACACAGATCTTCCAACTTCCCCTTCTTTGTTGTAATTGATGAGCTAAGATTAGAACTATTTGTTCTCCCTGAAACTAGCTAACCACAGAGAAAAATATTTCGTATTCAGCTACCTCACTGAGACTTCTGCTTACGTAACAACCCAACTCTAAATCATCCCACTCATTGTCTGCTTACGCCTCCCTATATAAATCTAAGGCAATACCCCTCCCCCAGAGGCACCCTGATAGCCCAAATAAAAGCAATCTCCTTACTTGTCTGGTTTTGTTTGGACACATCCACCAACTCATCCTTAAAAAGCTTCACCCTCACCAAACCTAAGCCAATTAACTACTGTTCCTGTACAATGTCTCTTAGATAAGTCTTCTCCCAAAAGAGATACCTCTTCATATTTAATACTGAGATAGGGAAACTGAAGGGACTCCATTTTAGAAAGGCTCTATTTCCACCATTTCTCTGCTAAATCCCATTTATTCATGTTCTATATTTTGCATCTGAGTAAACCAAAGAAGATATGTTCCTATTCTAGAGGGGAAGAAAGAAAGTTGATCATTCTCTGAGTTTTGTCTTAGGCCCCCAAACACCTGATAACATCTCAAAACAACTGGATCCCAAACATGTTCCAGGAGATCAGCTTCAAACAAATCTTGATTGACACTGCATCAATACCTTTAGTGGTGCCTTTGGTGATTTATGGAATAATATCTATTGTTTACCTGACACTCAACTGTGATTGCACCCCATTCTAGATTCCTGAAGGAATACATACCCTGGACCCCTTTCCAGTATAAATCCTTCACCTCAAGCAAAGGAGAGATTCACTTCTCCTTTTCCAAGTCTTCCAGAGCTTCCATCTGCTATAGTCTATCACTTAACACTATTCAATAAACTCTCTTCTCACTTGCTCCTGGCTTGCATTTGATTTCTATCCTGCACAAAGCCAAGGACCTTCTTGGCTGGTCCTGCGGGACCCACTCTGGGTCCTTGGACCTGGTCTGCCTACATCAATATCCAAACTTCATAGAACATACTTATCTCTCAATATAACACTTCCAGACAACATTTACATAGAAAAATCTTCTATTTGTGTCTTAACCATAATACAATATTTTTAACAAAATAATATAGAAAAATGTCTTTCATTCTAAATACTATTGATGTTTCTTCTGAGTCAGTTATGGGTTGCATTATGTGTCCCTCCCCCCTCCCAGTATATTGTAATTCTAACCCCTGGTACTTGTGAATGTGACCTTATTTGGAAATAGGGTCTTTGCAGATGTAATTAAAATGTAAGTTTAGGGGCACCTCGGTGTCTCGGTCAGTTAAGCAACTGACTCTATGTTTTAGCTCAGGTCATGATCTCATGGTTTGTGGGTTCAGGCCCCACATTGGGCTCTGTGCTGGTGGTGTGGAGCCTCCTTGGGATTCTCTGTCTCTCTCTCTCTCTCTCAAAAAAAATTTTTTTTTAAGTTAAAATGAGGTCATACAAAAGTGGTATGGGCCCGTGATCCAATATGACTGGTTTCCTTTTAAGAAGAAAAGACACAGGGACAGACACGCACAGGGAGAATGCAACGTGAACATGTAAGCAGTGATTGCAATGATGCATCTGCAAGTCAAGGAACATTAAGGATTACTGGCAACACCAAAAGCCAAGAAAGGCATGAAACTGATTCTTTCTTAGAGCCTTCACAAAGAGCCTGGCTGTTAACCACTTTGATTTGGGGCTTCTGGCTTCCAGATTAGTAAAAGAATAAACTTCTAGTTTTTTTTAAACTTTCCAATTTATGGTGATTTGTCATGGCAGCCCTAGGAAACTAACAAAGATCCTGTTCAAATTTTTGAAAATTGTGGAATTGAGTGTCTTGAAAAGGAGTGTAGTACAGGACCATTGGTGGTATGAAAGCAAAAATTTCACTGGAGAAAGTTAAACTGGTGCAGGAGACTTTATCTGAGGCTACTGCAATAGGAGAGAGGCCAGCACGAAGTCTGAACTCAACTCCACAGCAGCAGACTGGGCAGGGCTGTTTATGGGCTGGGGTGAGCTAGTGGAAAAGTACTGGAGGATGTTAGGGGGACATCACAGGCCATCTGTATTTGCTAATGGGCTTTATCCAAAGAAAAAATAAATGTCTCTTATCTTTACGACAAGAAATGGTTTTGTAACTCGGAGCAAGAAACCTTGGAGTTGGCTCCTATCCCGCCATGGAAGCTGAGAGATAGGGGTGTTATATCCTTTGCTAATTAAATTTCAAAGAGATGGTTCCCAGGTTCCTGAGATTTTCCTGGGTTGTAAAACTGATCAGAGGCTTTTAACAGATTTATATCTCAGAGGGGTAGAGAAAGAATTTACAAGTTTTCTAAAGTAAATATTCTAAGAAAAGGGAGTTGAGGCACCTAGAGTCAGAAAGAAGCCTGTTTAAATGAAGTCAAGTTAAAGAAAACATTAAACCATCTTGGTCAGTGGCCTTTGTACAAAATCTGCTGTTATTGATTATATTAATTATTTGGTGAAAAAGAAATAGTATCTTAAGCACTTCACACCTAAAAAGATGGTTTGGATTTTTAAACATTATATATAGGTATATTACCACACTTTAGTTGCCTGTTTAAGAAATTGGTTGAGGGCTTGGGGTTGACATAACATGTTTTCCTACCTAAATAAATGAGAAATAGGCTCCAGATTAGCATTTGCATGCAGAACACCTGGTTTTCAGTAACAGCTTTCTGATGGACAGCAGAAGATGACTACATTTCTGAATTATTTATTTTTTTAAGAAATTTTTGAATCATAGACCCAAATCTCTTTTAAAGCACCACCTAACTGACATAGTGATTCAGTGCATACCCACCACATTCTAAATCCTAGAACAAGACCATGTTTAATGAGCTTTCTCCCTGTACCCCCCACTTCTGCCCCCACTCTCATCAAGATCCAGGACAGATGGGCCATCAACTCAAAGACCAACAGCAGGACAGGCCCACTGGCACATTGCCTAGAAAGCTTGGGAGGGAATAACAAACATCTGTTCTAAAATCCACAACACAGATCCAAGAAGGAGACAGCTGCTAGCCATATTCCTTCTTTCCCAAGGCAATACTTTTAAATTGCTGTTGGAAGCTAAGAATTAAAAAACAAAAACATATACAATAGAATAGAAAATAACAATAACAATGCATTAGGTGTTATAAGGCTAAGTATTGGTTCAGTCAGGTAGGTATATATGTAAGTATATATGTATGTATGTATATATGTCCTCGGTAATAATATAAGGTGCATTCCTTTGAGAACTCTTCTAGGAAGTCCCCAGTAGTTACTTGAAGGGAAGGGAAACCCAGTTAATACTAAATGTTGTAGACATCAATAGGCCAGGATTTGAGATCTGATCTCACACTTTCAACTCACCTACCAACTTATATTACTGGTAGCCCAAATCAGTCGAATTTTCAGCTGCCCTAAGTCTGGCATTTGAAACCCAAAGCTCATTGCATTACCACTGTCCTCTGGTTTCTCTAGCCTCCTGGCAAGCAGCTTCTTTCACGTGCCTCTGGTAGACCAGTGAAGAACAAAACCAGGCAGATAATTTTTTTTTTTTAAGTCAGGTCAATCTTATTTCTGTAAATAGATAGACAGATAAAGACAAAAATAATCTCAGAGGACTCTTGAAAACATCTTAAATCAAGCTCCATCATTTTTATAAATGAGAAATAGTTAATGCCATTGACATGAAGTGATGTACTTGAGATCACATAGCAACATGTTGATAGAGTGAGAACCTCGGTCTTCATTCAAATTTCTCAACCAGGGTTCTCCCTGCTAACTCCATGCCTGCTGATGGAGAGGAGAGTACTCAGGTGTGGATAGCTGGCATTCTTCTCCATTCTTCCTGCATATACCTGGAGTAAAAATGCCTTGAGGGAGGACCCTGAATGCGCTAATTTGAGTTGAATGCCCCTAATCATACAGCAGTTACTTAAGGTACTGGAGGATGGGACAACCAGGAGTCTTGTGAGTAGTGAGTTTCTGTATCTGTGGCTTACTGATGACTATTTATCTACAGTTTATTAAAACACCCAAAGAGAAAACAAAACTACAAACGGTTTGAAACTTAAAATTTTTCTAATTATATAAATAAATAAAATTTTCTAGTTATACCTCATTAAGGCAGAACTGACAAAAGAGGAATTTTCTTACCCTGATTTCGAAGACGAAATTTTATAAGGTGAAAGCTCTAATGAAAGTTTGGGAATATTTCTGCCATTTTTCATTGTTCAATAGATAGAATCCTAATTCATTGCATTATTATTTTTTTTAAATTGTGAAAGGATTCCCACCATCTAGTTAATTAATGCATCCATCCTTATATATACATTTTTAATGAGAACATTTAAATTCTACTTCCTTGGCAAATTGCAGTTATATAATACAGTGTCATCAACTATAGTCACCATGTTTTACATTAGATTCACAGACCTTATTCACCTTATAGCTGAAAGTTTGTACCTTTTACCAACCTCTTTATTTCTCCCACTCCTCAGCCCCTGGCAACCACCTTTCTACTGTCTTTTCCCATGAGTTTGACCTTTTTTTAAGATTCCATATATAAGTGATATCATGTAGGGCACCTGGGTGGCTTAGTCAGTTAAACATCTGACTTCAGCTCAGGTCATGATCTCACAGTCCATGAGTTTGAGCCCCACATTGGGCTCTGTGCTGACAGCTCAGAGCCTGGAGTCTGCTTCAGATTCTTTGTCTCCCTCTCTCTCTGCCCCTCTCCCACTCATGTTCTGTCCCTATCTCTCTCCAAAATAAATAAACATTAAAAAAATAAGTGATATCATGCAGTATGTCTTTCTCTATTGGTTTATTTCACTTAGCATAATGCCCTCAAAGTCCATTCATGTTGTCACAAACGTTAGGATTGCCTTCTTTCTCACGGCCAAATAATATTCCATTGTATGTCTATACCATCTTTTTTTTCTTTTTTTTCCATCTTTTTTTTTTCAATATATGAAATTTGTTGTCAAATTGGTATACCATCTTCTTTATCATTCATCTGTTGATGGACACTTAGGTTGTTTCATACTTTGGCTATTGTGAACAGTTTGGTAATAAACATGGGAGTACAGATATCTCTTCAGTATTCTGTTTTAATTTCCTTTGAATACATACCCAGAAATGGGATTGTTGGATTATATAGTAGTTCTATTTCTAATTTTTGGAAGAAGCTCCATACTGTTTCCCATAGTGGCTCTACCAATTGACATTCCCATCAAGAGTGCACAAGTGTTCCCTTTTCTCCACATCCTTGTCTTCTCTTGTCTTCTTTATAATAGCCATTATAACAAGCATGAGGTGATATCGTTGCAATTTTGATTTGCATTTCCCTGATGATTGGTATGTTGCACCTTTTCATGTACATGTTGGTCATTTGTGTGTTTTCTCTGGAAAAATATCTATTCAGAACCTTTGCCCATTTTGACTGGATTAATAAATACATTATGTTATAAGATAATAAATAAATCTTGACTAATTTTAAAAGCGGTTTTTGAGAAAGAGAGCACAAGTGGGGGAGAGGGGCAGAGGGAAAGACAGAGAATCTTAAGCGGGCTCCATGTTCAGTGCAAAGCCCAATGCAGGGCTTAATCCCACAACCCTGGGATCATGACCTGACCTGAAATCAAGAGTCAGATGCTCAACTGACTGATCCATCCAGGCACCCCAATCTTAACAAATTTTAAATAAGCTATACATGTAATTTCCAACATTCCTTTTTTTGACCCAAGTCAAAAAAAAGCATGACTGCACAGAGTTCAGATCCTAATATTTATGGCCAGCCCAATGTAAAGTTGGCAGGTGGCTCCTGTCAAAATCCAAAAACTGTTAAAAATAAAATCAATAATTTGTATTTAGTAAGAGTTTATAGTACACAGAAGAACAGTTTGCAAACTGGGAGTCTACAAACCAACAGTGACTTGAAGCCTAGAGACATGTTATAGGCAGCTTATATAGTAAACACATGGGAACGATTTCATCTTTATAATGACTGGTTACAGCATTGGGATTTTTCCAAGCAACAGGGAATTGGTTAAAAGTGGTCTTCTTATGCCATTTTTGGGAAAAAAATTTCAGAGGCATTTCCAAGGAACAATCCAAGTTGTTTTGCTTATGTTGCAGAATAAGTTATATTAGGTTTTGCTTACATGGTTTAACTTGTTCTGTCCATTCAGGGAATTTTCAAGTCTGGTCTCCATTTTGTATTTATTGTAACTCATCTAAAAAGGTGTTCACTTGAGATAGTAACGTAAGTTTTTCTCTTACACAACAAGCAATTAAGATAAGACGCTAATAGGTTCTGGGTAGACAAAAGAAACAAGACAGATAAGGTCCCAGTCCTTGCCAAACTTACAGACCAGTGGGAAAACAAACCACAAAAACTGAACAAGGAAAATTGGTTCTAACAGATTCCATTAAAAGCTATTAAAAAAATAATAATAACAAGGTACTTTGAGTGAGAATAAAAGAACTACCTAAAACAGGTTGGGTGGTTAAGAAAGGTTTCTTACAAGAGATGACACTTAAGTAGAAAACTAAATGAGAAAGCCTGCTATGGTTGGTTGAAGGAGAAACTTCAGGAAGACAGAGAGCATGTAAAATCTTGGGATAGGAAAGAACCTGTGTATTCCGGGACTGAAGAGAGGTCTGGATATTTGGAGTTTAGTGAGTAAAGGGTATAGTTTGCTTTGTCGTTAGCTTCAACCCTCTGTCCTAAAAGGAAAGTATATTGCACCCTGGTAAATAAAACAGATGAAGGCATAACTTCTTGGATCAAAAAGATTAATAAAACACCATCTACATGAATGCCTTAGCATGTGAAATACTTAGAACTATGCTTGGCTCATAGTAAATGCTCAACAAATGTTGGGTTTTTTTTTTTTTAAGTGTTTATTTTTGAGAGAGAGATAGAGCGTGAGCAGGAGAGGGGCAGAGAGAGAGAGAGGGAGACACAGAATCTGAAGCAGGCTCTAGGCTCTGACCTGCAGCATAGCTAAAGTCAGACGCTTAGCCAGCTGGGCCACCCGGGCACTCCAAATGTTGGCTTTTTTAAAAGACAAGTGTAGAGAGTGTTATTCCCTGTTTTCCAACCTTCCAGGTGCCCCAGAAGGGCACTCAAAGAAATGCCTAGAATTCCAAGAACAGAATGTGATAATCATTACACTGTTGCTGCTGCATCACAGAGGAATAAGAATTTCTGAAACCATGTTGTTTATAAAATCAACTTAATACAAAGAGCCTTTCTGGACACTTGATTAGTGAGTAATTCTGATTAAAACTTACACCTGGTGCCGGAAGCCGCGCTGTCCAACCAGCCTGATGGCAGGGCCCAGGCGGTGGACGCATCGGGACTGCAGGGCAGCCCAACGACAGTGAAGCTTCTTGTACTCCCGCTTTTATGTAGTTTGGCCTTAATAAAAGTACCTGGGGAATTGTCTGTTGAGGAATTACCCTTGACAGGCCCCCGGGGCAAAGAACCATTGGGGAAAGAAAATAAGGTTCCGCAAGGAAATTGTGCAGCCCTACATTTAGCCCTTGCCACCCCCTATAAAGACTCCTCTACCTAAAGGAAGGATAGCCGCATACATTTGCCAGCAAAGGAGGAATAAATGGATTTGAAAGCCCCACTCCGGCGAAAAGGAGTGTAACTACGGGCACAAATTACTCCAAGCCCTAGGCCCACTTGGCCCCCAGGAGGCATTCCAGATGATGACTGAACCCAGTTGGTTAAGGTACAGAATGGTTCATTAGTTCCTAGGTGCATTGTCTCTCTGGGAATGCATAAGGTGTGGGTTCCTAAGGCCCTCTTGGACCCCTCTTGGCACCTCGGACCGAGGCGAACACTTTTGTTCCTCAAGCCACAAGTGGTTCAGGGAAACAACTAAGAGCTCACATCCCTGTAACTGTTCCACTTGAGGTGTTGAGAGATAGATGAACTTTCATGAAAACAGCAAAGCAAATGCTCTATAGATTGTAGATAAACGTACATACATAATGAAAATAATGTAAGAAATTAATCAATAAGCAAAGGGCAGGAGGGAACGTTACGAGAAAATAACCATGTTATTCCTTAAAGGGTGGTTACACATAGGAACATTTTTAGAATTGGGTAATGCTAGAAAACGTAGATGACGTATGCTTGCTAACAAATATAATGCCATGTTTGCCACAATAAAGCGGCCAGTTCAACACACTGCTGTTGTCTGTGTCCATTTTTATTTTATTTTATTTTTTTTCACTTTTTTGCCGACACCATTCATCCTTCGGGAACCCCTGGAACTGCTGGAGCTGGACTCCAGAAACCTGGGTCTTGATTTATGGAGACTTTTTTACAAAACATAATATGAAGAAATAAACAATGTAGAGAGTTTCAGATAATTTATTCAGTCAATTATGCTTTAAGTAGCAAAAGAGGGCCATCAAGAAAAGAGAGATGGCAAAATGTGATCTGGTCCAGTGCTTCTCAAACATTCATACGTAAGGATCATGTGAAAAATGTTAAAACAACACCAGGGCTTCTGATCTGGCAGTTTCAAGGTGGGTTTTGAGAATCTGCATTTCTAACAAGTTCCTAGAGGATGCTGGTGTTGCTATCTTGGCAACTGCACTTTGAGAACCCCTCTAGATCCTGGAAATCAGGAAAAAATTAAAAGGAGCCAGATTGAGGGGGCAGGTCATGCCCAAGTATGCAGTTCTTTTAGGCCGAAATAGTCATCTCTCATAGTTAGAGGTGGGTGAGGTTTAGCCACTCATTGGCACCCACCCTACCAGGTCATGGTGAAGGCAGTCTGAAGCACACAGACATTCATTTGCAAATAGATACAAAACAAGTCAGAAACCCTGTACTGTTCAACAAAGACCTGCTATCTGTCCCTTCAGGTTCTTGGAACACATCTAGCCTAACAAGTTCAGGCAGTTAATCAGGATGAGAGTCAGCCTTAGAGACTCCAAATCCTCTGAACCCATGGCAGGATGCAAGATGTTTAGGGATTAAGATCTGGATGCCATCCTTAGGGCTATAGGCCTCCAGAACTCTGAATTCTTTGACAAGGTTCATGCAAGAATGGAAGCATTGCTAAAAATCTTTCAGCCAATCCATATTTCTTGAATTATCACTAATGTCATCCATAAACACTCATTTCTAATATTCATTTTGATAATTGTAAAGTTCTGGGGTTCCAGAAATAAAGATAACTTGAACTTTGTGGTGGCTACTTCTAGACTGTGATCTTTCTAATTAATTAGCCCTGTTGGTACACCACTGAACTACCCCTACAAGACACCTACTTGATAGCACACTGTTTATGCTAATATTTGTAAATCACAATTACTTTGCAAAAGTCACAAGATACAGTAAAATTTCAAAAGTGAAAAATGATTTTTGATAAATTTGAGAAAAGACATAACATTCACAGATTTACTAGAAAGTAGAGTGTACTCCGATTTGGGTTGGCACGTGGTTGTGGCTTAACAATGACCCAGAGAAGGGACGCCTGGGTGGTTCAGTTGGTTAAGCGTCCAACTTTGGCTCAGATTATGATCTCGCAGTTCGTGGGTTCAAGCCCTGCATTGGGCTCTGTGCTGACCACTCAGAGCCTGGAGTCTGCTTCGGATTCTGTGTCTCCCTCTCTCTCCTCTCTCTCTGCCATTCCCTGCTCACATTCTGTCTCTTTCTCTGTCAAAAATAAACATGAAAGAAAGAAAGAAAGAAAGAAAGAAAGAAAGAAAGAAAGAAAGAAAGGAAGGAAGGAAGGAAGGAAGGAAGGAAGGAAGGAAGGAAGGAAGGAAGGAAGGAAGGAAGGAAGGAAGGAAGGAAGAAAGAAAGAAAGAAAGAAAGAAAGAAAGAAGGAAAGAAGGAAAGAAGGAAAGAAGGAAAGAAGGAAAGAAGGAAAGAAGGAAAGAAGGAAAAGAATTGTACCACAATAATGTCTGCTCCTATTCTTCCCTCCTTTCTCATCCTCCTTGCTCCTCCCTTGTAAGACATCTTCTTTTAATGACTCGTGATGTATTTGTTTGTGCTATTTTTGGTCCTTTATCCTGAGCCAGATAAGAGTGAAGAGCCAGTTAGGCAAAACCCCAGAGCACAAATCTGTGAATAGAGAGGATTATCATATAATTTATCTTCCAAATAGTGAAATTTTGGATCAAAAGGAGGTGCCAAAAGTAATCATAATCCTAGAATTTTTGATATATTTATCGACCAACAAATTGGTTTTGTTATTTTGGTGGGTTTATAAAATAATTTAATTGCAAAACTATTTAAAAAATAATGTCCTAAGAAAATAAAAATAAGATCTATCTACATCTCTTAAAGCAAAATTTAAAACCTTTATGTTTTTATACCAATATTAAAAAACAACATAGAAAAATTATTTTAGGTACATATTCATATACCTTAGTTTTTTTTTTCCACCAGTATTGAGGTGTAGCTGACAAATAAAATTTATATTTAAAGTGTACATATGCTTTGTGAAATGATTACCACAATGAGGTTATTTAACACTTCCATTACCTCTGGTAGTTACAATATGATGTCAAATACATAAATTGTGGGTTAAGGAGAGAGAGATTAAAAATACAGAGTGTGTTCAAACTAAAGCAATCATCAACTTAAAATAGACTGCTATATGAATAGAATGTTACATATGAACCTCGTGGTAACCACAAACCAAAAAACTATAATAGCTACACAAAAAATAAAGAGAAAGGAATGTAAGCTTAACACTAAAGAAAGTCATCAAATCACTAGGGAAGAGAGCGAGAGAAGAAAACAAGAGAACAATAAAACAAACAAGAATAATGAACAAAATGTAAATAAGTACATACCTGTCAATAATTCTTTTAAATGTAAATGGACTGAAGGTTTAACTCAAAAAACATAGGGTAACTGAATGGAAAATAAAACAAGACACATCTATATGCTCCCTACAAAAGGCTCACTTCAGACTTAAGGACACATGCAGTCTGCAAGTGAAGGGATAGAAAAATATATTCCATACAAACAGAAACAGAAAGAAAGCTGGGGTAACAATATTTACATCAGACAAAATACTTTAAAACAAAGACTGTAATAAGAGAAAAAGAAGGATATTACCTAATGATAAAAGGACCAATCCAACAAGAGGATATAATAATTGTATACATATTCATGCACCCAAAAAGAAGCACCTAAATATATAAAGCAAATATGAATAGACATAAAAGGAGAAATTGACAATAATAGAATAAAAATAGAGAACTGCAACACCCCATTTACATCAGTGGATAGATCATCCAGACAGAAAATCAATAGGAAACACTGTCTTTGAATGACACATTAGACCAGATGGACTTAAGAGATACATATAGAACAATCCACCCAAAAACAACAGATTACCCTCTCTTTTCAAATGCACATGGAACATTCTCCAGAATATATTAAGCCACAGAACACATCTCAATAGATTTAAGAAGAATGAAATAATATCAAGCATCTTTTCTGACCACAACACTATGAAACTAGAAATTAATTACAAGGAAAAACCAAAGCACACAAAGTCTAAACAACATGCTACTAAACAACCAATAGGTTAACAAAAAAAAAAAAAAAACCTTGAGACAAATGGAAATGGAAACACAATGTCCCAAAATTTGGAAGACACAGCAAAAGTAGTTCTAAAAAGGAAATTCATTCTAACATAGGCCTATCTCAAAACAAGAAAAATCTCAAACAAAAAAATCTAACTTTAAAACTAAATGAAAAAGAAAAAAGAGAACAAGTAAAGCTCAAAATTAGTAAAAGGAAGGAAATAATAAAGAGCAGAGCAGAAATAAGTGAAATAGAAAGTGAAAAAGCAATAGAAGACATCAAAAAAACTAGGAGCTTGTTCTTTGAAAAGATTAACAAAATTGATAAACCTTTAGCCAGACTTATCAAGAAAAAAAGATGAGGACTCAAATAAAATCAGAAATGTTAGTTACAACTAACACCACAGAAATACAAAAGATTATGAGATTACCATGAAAAATGTTATGCCCACAAACTGGACAACCTAGAAGAAACTAATAAATTCTTAGAAACATACAATCTTCCAAGACTAATTCAGGAAGAAATAGAAAGCTGGACAGATTACTGGTAATGAAACTTAATCAGTAATCAAAAAACTCCCAACAAACAAAAGTCCAGGACCATATGGCTTCACAGGTGAATTCTAAGCAACATTCAAAGAGGAGTTAATATCTGTCCTTCCCAAACTATTTCAAAAATTGAAGAGGAAGTAAGGCTTCCAAATGTATTCTATGAGGTAATTCATTACACTGACACCAAAACCAAAGACACTGCAAAAAATAAAATTATACACCAATATCCCTGAGAAACATAGATACAAAAATCTTGAAGAAAATTTTAGCAAGCTGAATTCTTTATTTTAAAAGGATCATTCACTATGACAAGTAAAATTTATTCCAGGGAAGCAAGGATGGTTCAATATCTGCAAATCAATCAAAGTGATACACCACTTGCACAGAATAAAGGGTTAAAATCATATGATTATCTTAATAGATAAAAAAAAAAGTATTTGTCAAATTCAGTATCTATTCATGATAAAAACTCTCAATAAAGCAGGTATGAGGGAACATACATCAACATAATAAAGGCCACATATTACAAACCTACAACTAACACCATACTCAACTAAAAAGTTGAAAGCCTTTCTCTGAGATCAGGAACAAAACAAAGGTGCTCACTTTTATTCAACATAATACTGGGTATATGAGCTACAGCAATCAGAAAAGAAAAAGAAATAAAAGATATCCAAGTTTGGTAAGAATGAAGTAAAATTATCACTATTTGCAGCTGATGACACTATACGTAGAAAACCCTAAAGACTCCACAAAAAAAACCTATTAGAATAAATAAATTCAGTAAGTTGCAGGATACAAAAATCAGAAAATTTGTAAATTATAGAAATCTGTTGCATATCTATACACTAATAATGAACCAGCAGAAAGAGAAATTAAGAAAACAATCTCATTTACAACGCCATCAAAAGGAATAAAATACCTAGGAATAAACTTAACCAAGGAGGTGAAAGACTTGTATTCTGAAAACTGTAATACATTGATGAAAGAAATTGAAGACACAAATAAATGGAAAGATATTTCATGCTCATGGATTAGGAGAATTAATTTCAAATGTTCGTACTACCCAAGGCAATCTATAGATTTAATGCAATCCCTATCAAAATGCCAACAGCATTTTTCACAAAACTGGGACAAATAATACTAGAATTTATGTGGAACCACAAAAGACCCCAAATAGTCAAAGCAACGTTGAGAACGAAGAGTCAAGCTGGAGGTATTTCGCTCCCAGATTTCAACAAATTTACTACAAAGCTATAGTGATTAAAACAGTATGGTCCTGGCACAAAAATAGATCTATAGATCAAGAGAACAGAATAGAGAAATAAATCCATGCTGATATGGTGACTAAGTCTGTCAAAAAGAAATCAAGAATATATCATGGAGAAAAGGCAGTAATACATGGTGCTGGGAAAATTGGACAGCTACCTGCAAAATAATAAAACTCGACTACTTTCTCACATCACACATAAAATAAACTCAAAATGAATTAAAGACCTAAATGTAAGTCTTTAAACCATAAAACTCTTAAAACATAGGTAGTAATCTCTTAGATGTCAGTCTTAGCAAGATGTTGTTGGATCTGTTTCCTCAGGTAAGGGCAACAAAAGCAAAAATAAACAATTGGGACCACACTGAAATAAAAACCTTTTACACAGTGAAGGAAACCACCAATAAAACAAACAGGCAATCTACTGAATGAAGGAAGATATTTGTAAGTGGCATATCTGATAAAGAGTTAATATCCAATATATATAAAGATCTTATACAACTCAACACACAAAAACAAAAACAAAAAACAATTTATTAAACAATGAGCAGAGGACCTGAATAGACATTTTTCCAAAGAAGGCATGCAGATGGCCAACAGGCACATAAGAAGATGCTCAACATCACTCATCAACAGCAAAATGCATATTAAAAACAAAATGAGATATCACCTCACATGTGTGAGAATGGCTAGCATCAAAAAGATAAGAAATGACAAATATTGGTGAGGATATGGAGAAAAAGAAACCCTCATGTACTGTTGGGAATGTAAATTGGTACAGCCACTATGGAAAACAGTTTAGAGGTTCCTCAAAAAATTAAAAATAGAAATACCATGTAATACAGTAATTCTACTTCTAGGTTTTATCTGAGGAAAATGAAAATGAAAACACTAATTCAAAAAGATATATGCACTCCTATGTTCACTGTGTCACTGTGGTTCACTGTGCCAAGATAATGGATAATGCAACCTAAGTGTCCATCATATATATATATATATATATATGTACCTATATATGTATATATGTACATATGTATATATATGTATGTGTGTGTGTGTGTATATATATATATATATATATATATATATATATATTTCCCAACCATAAAAAAGAATGAGATCTTGCTATTTGTGACAACATGGATTGACCTAGAGGGTTACTATGCTAAGTGAAATAAGACAAAGAAAGACAAATGCCATATGATTTCACTTTTATGTGGAATCTAAGAAACAAAGCAAACAAACAAAACAAATAAAACAGAAATGGACTTATAAATATGGAGAACAAAATGGTGGTTGCCAGAGGTGAGGAGGCTGAAGATAGGCAAAGTAGGTGAAGGGGATTCAGAGGTACAAACTTCCATTATTTTTTTTTTTTAGAGAGAGAGAGCGTGGGTGCTCAAGCAGGAGAGGGTCTGAGGGAGAGAGAGAGAATCTCAAGGCAGGCTCCACACTTACTGAGAAGCCTATTGCAGAGCTTGGTCCCACAACCCTGACATCATGACTTGACCTAAACTCAAGAGTTGGACGCTCAACTGACTGAGCCAGCCAGGCACCCCCAAACTTCCATTATAAGATAAGTAAGTCACAAAAACGTAAAGTATAGCATTGGAAATATAGTCAATAATATTGTAAGAACTTTGTAGAGAAGAAAACAAATCATTTTCACATGTCAAGTCAT
This sequence comes from Felis catus, assembly GCF_018350175.1. Taxonomy (NCBI): domain Eukaryota; kingdom Metazoa; phylum Chordata; class Mammalia; order Carnivora; family Felidae; genus Felis; species Felis catus. The sequence continues at coordinate 64,319,992 of NC_058374.1, read as the reverse complement.
TTTACCTCAAAATCACCGAAGTTCAAAATTAAACCGATTTCAGCTCTGTTAAAATTGTTCAGCTTTTCCTTTGCATTATAGGAATAAATTTCAGTATCTTCCTATTTGCAAATTTTGAATTCAATAATTACAAGTTGCTAAAACCTTTGGTAGCTGGATTTTGCAAGGTACTTCATTTCTTAACTACTTTGATTAAAGGTTTCTATCTCATTTTATACCCAATGCGCTCATACAGGACTTCCTAACCAAAAGGCTTACTGCTATTATAGGATACTTGGGTTTACTTAGTTCTTTTTGAGTCTCAGATACTTAAAGAATTTAATTAATAATAGTTCTTATTTAAATTCAAATTAGCTTCACCAAAATTTGGTACTTTCATTAATCTGTGTATATTAAAAAAGTATAAATGTTTATAATTATAGCTTTTATTTACATTAGTAAATTATTACTACACTTTTTTAAATGATTATGAATTATGCATGCATCTCAATCAATCCCAAGAATATTTTTGGATCCATGGGTTTCTTAATTTAATAAGAACATTGTTTTTCCATAAAGCTGTACTCCTTCAAAATTTACATTTCTATTATCAAAGAAAACCAAATCCTTTTACTTTGATGTGGAACTTTTTAAACTGAAACTACAATAGCATTCACAAATGAAGTTAGATTCTTTGACGGAATGAGCTTCTAAAAACTTAACTTGAATCAGATGAAAAGAAATCAAACTATTATTGTAATTAATTTATTTGATGACACCAATATAAAACCAACATTATCGAACTGGGTGCAAAGTTTAAAAAGCCAACACATTAACAGATATCATTTTACTTTTCACCTGTGCACGAGAAAACTTAGACTTGAAAGTGAACAAAAGTACTTTAGAAAAGCCATCATTTGCTCTAAGTGAGAATCATGCTTCTCAGCTAAGAAAATACACCTATGTATCTGCATGTGTTACACAGTCATTTTCAGGCACAGTATTCTTTAAAAAATTCCTAACTAGGAGCTCCTGGGTGGCTTAGTCAGTTGGGTGTCTGACTTCGTTCAGGTCTTGATCTCACGGTTGGTGAGTTCCAGCCCGCATCGGGGTTCTGTGCTGACTGCTTTGGATTCTGCGTCTCCCTCTGTCTCTGCCCCTCCCCAACTCGCGTTCTGTCTTGCTCTCAAAAAAATAAACATTAAAAAAAAAATTCCTAACGAACGTTTGAAGTAGATGCGGATTTTTCTTCAGCAAATTTGAATCTTCTACTTTTCACTTAGTCAGTGATATTACTAGAGACTCCTTACTAGAGCCAGCCTTATTACTGGCCGTGGTAAATGTTGATAAATACTCTGTGCAATTTACACATTCATCATGAACTACATTGAGAAACCAAAATTTGGATTTAATTTTTCATTCTATAAGAACTTTTAAAAGCTTATTCTTGCTGAAAGAGACGATGGGGGGAAACTAAATAGGGTATAAGAAGTAGTTGTAGATTTATACTATACATGCATATATATTACACATATATTTACACATATCTATTTATATATTATATAATAAAACCACTAAACCAAGAGTAACCAGACACAGTGTGGCAGGACTGCTCGGTCTATTTTCTCCACTTATTTCATACACAACTTACCCATAAGTAGGTGGCCTGAAAGTTCGTGCAGTTCTTCCACAGAAGCATGGGCCATGGCATATATATAGCAAGTGGTCAGCCCCAGCTGCATCCAATCCTTCCACCATCACCAGACCTGAGTTAGTTGCCCCTAGTCACCTGTGTGGGAGCATACTTCATTCGACAGTAAGCACTCTGCCTCTGCCTGCGTTTCTTGAAGAGGAAGGTATTGCTTAGAGAATGTGTGATGAGACCTGAAAAGAGCAAGAGATATTGTCCTTCCCATTGAAAATGAGATCCCTGCTTGTGGCACATGTGCCTCACACGCTGCTTCATGAGACCATCGCAGAAGTTACAAGTGCAAAGAGCAAGTCAACCAAACCCAGCCCCTGCTTATTTTAATAAGTCTATTCATAAAGATGTTTTAATTTTTTTATTATTTTTTACTGTGTTTTTAAATTTTTTTTTTATTAACGTTTATTTATTTTTGAGACAGAGACAGAGCATGAACGGGGGAGGGTCAGAGAGAGAGGGAGACACAGAATCCGAAACAGGCTCCAGGCTCTGAGCTGTCAGCACGGAGCCCGATGTGGGGCTTGAACTCACAGACTATGAGATCATGACCTGAGCTGAAGTCGGACGCTCAACCGACTGAGCCACCCAGGCGCCCCTTTTACTGTTTTTTTTTTAATGTTTTACTGTTATTTTTTTAATGAGAGAGAGAGAGAGAGTGTGTGTGAGTAGAGAGGGGCTGAGAGAGAGGGAGACAGATAATCTGAAGCAGCCTCCAGGCTCTCAGCTGTCAGCATAGAGCCCAACGTGGGGCTCAACCCACCAACCATGAGATCACAACCTGAGCTGAAGTCAGGTGCTTAACTGAATGAGCCACCCAGGTGCCCTTAAATATGTTTTTTTAAATGGGACAAGGGTGAGCCGTGGCTGTTCGGTGCAAATTTCTAGGGACCTATGTAAAAGAACTTGGAGGACAATTTATTTATCAGTTCTTTTAAGGATAACCTGTTTGGTTAGAAGCTGTCTTCTCTGAACTGCTTGAGGTGGCCCAGTAATAAGGTCCCCTAGGGGTCATACTCAAATGACCCTAACTAGTCTCAAAGGAGCAAAAATTTGGTAACTATGAGCCACCTGTTTAGCTGAGTTTGGGGTCTCCGAGGAACACATCTCCTTCTAGACAAATGTTGAACACATATTTAAACAATATTGGTTTGATGATGGACTAAGTAACCACAGTGTTATGTTTCTGCCTCCATCTCTGGTATTAACACTAAATGAATCTCAAAATATTTACCTCTCCCTTTGGCATATCTGATCATTTCTTCCTAATACCTCAGTCATGAAAAGGAAGGCAGCTGATTTTCAGTATTCTTTGTGTGTGTTAGGAGAAGGGAATTTACATGTTATTATATTGGATTGTCTCAACAATGATTTTAAATGTATTTTACTCAGGGCACCTGGGTGGCTCAGTAGGTTGAGTGTCCGACTTCGGCTCAGGTCATGATCTTGTGGTTTGTGAGTTCCGCCCCTCATTGGGCTCTGTGCTGACAGCTCAGAGCCTGCAGCCTGCTTCAAATTCTGTGTCTCCCTCTCTCTCTGCCCCTCCCTCGCTCACACTTTGCCTCTCTCTGTCTCTCAAAAATAAATAAATGTTAAAAAAACATTAAAAAATGTATTTTACTCTTTGCTTAATTCTCCCCCCAACCCCCTGCCCACCAGCTTTATTGAGGTATGATTGACAAATAAAACTGTACATATTTAAGGTGTACAACATAATGTTTTTAAAAAAGTAATCTCTCTGACCACTGTGGGGCTTGAACTCATGACCCTGAAATCAAGAGTCACATGTTCTGGGGTGCCTGGGTAACTCAGTCATTTAAGTATCCTACTCTTGATTTTGGCTCAGGTCATGATCTCATGGTTTGTTCAGGTCATGATCTCATGGTTTGTGAGACTGAGCCACAAGTCAGGCTTTGTGCTGACAGTGCAGAGCCTGCTTAGGATTCTCTCCTGCTTTCTCTCTCTCTCTCTCTGTTGCACTCAAAACAAACAAACAAACAAACAAACAAAAAGATCTTGCTCTAAAAAAAAAAAAAGTCACATGTTCTACTGACTGAGCCAGCCAGGTGCCCCCACAATGTTTTGACATATGTATACATTGTGAAATGATCAGTACTAAAAAAGTAATTAATATATTACATCATATAGTCGCTTTTGTTTTTGTATGTGGTGAGAAACCTGAGCTCTACACTGTTAGCAGATTTCAAGTATAGAATAAATTGCTCTTAACTATAGTCACCATGGTGCACTTTATGTCTCCAGAACTTATCGATCTTATAATTGAAGGGTTGTATCCTTTGACCAGCATTTCCCTTTTTCACCTACCCTCCGGCCTCTGGTAACGATCATTCTACTCTCTGTTACTATGAGATGTCTTTTTTTTTTTTAATTTTTATTTAAATTCTAGTTGGTTAACATAGTGTAGTATTGGTCTCATAAGTAGAATTTAGTGAATTATCACTTACATACAACACCCAGTGCTCATCACAATAAGTGCCCTCCTTATGCCCATAACCTATTGAGCCCAAACCCTCACCCACCTCTCTCCATCAACCCTCAGTTTGTTCTCTATTGTTAAGAGCCTCTTATGGTTTGTTCCACTCTTTTTTCTTTCCCTTCCCATATGTTCATCTGTTTTGTTTTTTAAATTACACATATGAGTAAAACCATATGTATTTGTCTTTCTTTGACTGACTTATTTCACTTAACATAATGCTCTCTAGCTCCATCCACATCATTGCAAATGACAAGATTTCTTTTTTTTGATGGCTGAGTAATATTCCATTGTGTATATATACCATATCTTCTTTTTTTTAATGTTTACTTTTGAGAAAGAGAGAGAGAGAGAATGTAAGCGGGGAGGGGCAGAGAGAGAGGGAGAGAGAGAGAATCCCAAGCAGGCTCTGTGCTAGTCAGCACAGAGCCCAATGTGGGGCTCAAACCCATGAATTGTGAGATCATGACCTGAGCCAAAATCAAGAGTCAGACACTTAACTGACTGAGCCACCCAGGCACCCCTACCACATCTTCTCTATACATTGATCAGTCCATGGACATTTGGGCTTTTTTCATAATTTGGCTATTGTTGATAATGCTGCTGTAAACATCAGGGTGTATGTATCCCTTCAAATCAGTGTTTTTGTGTCCTTTGGGTAAATATCTATTCATGAAATTGCTGGATCATAGGATAGTTCTATTTTAAGCTCTTTGAGGTACCTCCATACTGTTTTCCAGAGTGGCTGCACCAGTTTGCATTTCCACCAACAGTGCAAGAGAGTTCCCCCTTGGGGCACCTGCATGGCCCAGTCAGTTAAGTGTCTGACTTTGGCTCAGGTCATGATCTCGCAGTTCATGAGTTCAAGCCCCACATTGGGCTCTTGCTGACAGCTTAGAGTCTAGACCCTGCTTCAGATTCTGTATCTCCCTCTCTCTGTGCTCCTGTCCTGCTCACACTCTGTCTTTCTCTCTCTAAAATAAACATTAAAAAAAAAAAGAGTTCTCCCTTCACTGCATCCTCACCAACATCTATTGTTTCCTGTATTGTTAATTTTAGTCATTCTGAAAGGTGTGAGATGGTATCTCATCATGGTTTTGATTTGTGTTTCCTACTGATGAGTGATGTCGGGCATCTTTTTGTGTGCCTATTAGCTGTCTGTATGTCTTTTTTGGAAAAATGTCTTTTCATGTCTTCTTCCCATTTCTTAATTGGATTATTAATTTTTTTGGGTGTTGAGTTGATAAGTTCTTTATAGATTTTGGATACTAACTTTATCAGATATGTCATTTACAAAAATCTTCTCCCATTCTGTAGGCTGCCTTTTAGTTTTGTTGATTGTTTCCTTCACTTTGCAGAAGGTTTTTATCTTGATGAAGCCCCAATAGTTCATTTTTGCTTTTGCTTCTGTTGTCTCTGACAACATGTGTAGTAAGAAGTTGCTATGGCAGAGGTCCAAGAGGTGGCTAACATTGTTCTCCTCTAGGATTTTGATGGTTTCCTGTCTCACATTTAGATCTTTCAACTATTTTGGATCTATTTTTGTATATGGTGTAAGAAAGTAATCCAGCTTCATTCTTCTGCATGTTGCTGTCCATTTTATCCAACATCTTTTGTTGAAGAGACTATCTTCCTTCTGTTGGATATTCTTTCCTGCTTTGTCAAAGATTAGTTGACCATATAGTAATGGGTCCATTTCTGGGTTTTTTATTCTGTTCTATTGATCTATGTGTCTGTTTCTGTGCCAGTACCATACTGTCTTGATCACTACAGCTTTGTAATACAGCTTGAAGTCTAGAATTGTGATGCCTCCAGTTTTGCTTTTCTTTTTCAAGATTGCTTGGCTATTTGAGGATTTTTGTGGTTCCTTACAAATTTTAGGATTGTTTGTTCTAGCTCTGTGAAAAATGTTGGTGGTATTTTGATGGGGATTTATATTAATGTGAAGTTTGCTTTGGTAGTGTAGATTTTAACAATATTTGTTATTCCAATCCATGAGCATGGAATGTTTTTCCATTTCTTAGTGTCCTCTTCAATTTCTTTCATTAAGTGTTCTATAGTTTTGAGAGTACAGTTCATTTACCTCTTTGGTTAGGCTTATTCCTAGATTTCATTTTCTGCTACGTCATTATTGGTGCATAGAAATGCAACAGATTTCTTTTTTTTTAATTTTTTTAATGTTTGTTCACTTTTTGAGAGACAGAGACAGAGTGTGAGCAGGGCAGGGGGCAGAGAGAGAGGGAGACACAGAATCGGAAGCAGGCTCCAGGCTCTGAGCTGTCAGCACAGAGCCTGACGTGGGGCTTGAACTCACAGACTGTGAGATCATGACCTGAGCCGAAGCTGGATGCTCAACCAACTGAGCCACCCAGGTGCCCCTCTTTTTTTTTTTAATGTTTTATTTTTTGAGAGAGAGAGAGAGAGAGTGAGTGCATGCGCATGTGTGAGCAGGGTAGGGGCAGCGGGGGGGGGGGGGGGGAGGCAGAGGATCCAAATAGGACTCAGTGCTGACAGCAAAGAGCCCAACGTGGGGCTCAAACCCACAAACTGTGAGACCATGACCTGAGCCAATGTCAGATGCTTAACTGACTGAGCCACCCAGGTACCCTGACACAGATTTCTGTACATTGATTTGATATTCTGTGACTTTGCTGAATTTATGTATTAGTTCTAGAAATTTTTTGGTGAAGTCTTTTGGGTTTTCTACATAGAATATCATGTCGTCTGCAAATAGTGAAAGTTTGACTTCTTCCTTGACAATTTGATACCTTTTATTTCTTTTTATTGTCTGATTGCTGAAGCTAAGACTTCCAGTACTATGTTAAATAGTAATGGTGAGAGTGGACATCCCTGTCTTGTTCCTGACCATACAGCAAAAGCTCTCAGTTTTTCCCCATTGAGGATGATATTAGCTGTGGGTCTTTCACATATGGCCTTTATGATGTTGAGCAATGTTCTATCTATACCTACTTCGTTGAGGTTTTTTTATAAAGAATATATGATGTACTTTGTCAAATGCTTTTTCTTCCACTATTGAGAGGATCATATGGTTTTTATACTTTCTTTTATTAATGTGGTATATCACATTGATTTGTGAATAGCAAACCACCCCTCAAGCCCAGGAATAAATCCCACTTGATCCTGGTGAATGATTCTTTTAATGTACTGTTGGATTTGATTTACTAGCATCTTGCTGAGAATTTTTGCATCCATGTTCATCAGGGATATTGGCCTATAATTCTCCTTTTTAGTGGGGTCTTTGGTTTTGGAATCACAGTAATGCTGGCCTTGTAGAACAATTTGGAAGTTTTTCTTCCATTTCTTTTCTTTCTTCTTTTTTTTTTTTTTGGAAAAATACTGAGAAGAATGGGTATTTTTTTAAGTTTATTTATTTATTGTGAAAGAGAGAGAGAGAATGAGCAGGGGAGGAGCACAGAGAGTGAGAGAGAGAATCCCAAGCAGGTTTACTGTCAGTGCAGAGCCCGATGTGGGGCTCGAACTCACAAACTGTGAGATCATGACCTGACTTGAAAGCAGGAGTCAGGGGCGCCTGGGTGGCACAGTCGGTTAAACGTCCGACTTCAGCCAGGTCACGATCTCGTGGTCCGTGAGTTCGAGCCCCGCGTCGGGCTCTGGGCTGTTGGCTCAGAGCCTGGAGCCTGTTTCCGATTCTGTGTCTCCCTCTCTCTCTGCCCCTCCCCCATTCATGCTCTGTCTCTCTCTGTCCCAAAAATAAATAAAAGTTGAAAAAAAAAATTTAAAAAAAGAAAGCAGGAGTCAGATGTTTAACTGATTGAGCCTCCCAGGCACCCTGAGAAGAATAGATATCAATTCTTCTTTAAATGTCGGGTAGCATTCCCCTGTGAAGCCATCTGGCCCTGGACTTTGTTGAGAGATTTTTGATTATTGATTCAATTTCTTGGCTGATTATGGATCTGTTCACATTTTCTATTTCTTCCTGTGTCAATTTTGGTAGTTTGTATGTTTCTAAGAATTAGTCCATTTCTTCCAGATTGTCCAGTTTGTTGGAATCTAATTTTTCATAATATTCTCTTATAATTGTTTGTATTCCTGTGATGTTGATTATTATTTCTCCTTTCTCATTTGTAATTTTATTTATTTGCATCCTTTCTCTTTTCTTTTTGATAAGTCTGACTCGGGGTTTATCAATTTTATTAATTCTTTTAAAGAACCAGCTCTTAGTTTTGTTGATCTGCTCTACTGGGTTTTTGTTTGTTTGTTTCTATATTGTTGACCTCAATGGGCCGTGGACCTGGGGCAGTGAAGGAACTGAGAAAAAGAGATGATAGTAGAGTGAGGCACAGGAGACCCCGAGCCAACAGCCCAAGGTACTGAGGTTTATTGTACATCTTCTTATATACGTTTTCAGGAAAAACAGGTCAGCAATGATTAACAACAGAAGCTTATTAAAGCCTGTAAACAATGTACATCTGATTCAGCTATTGTATGTGTCTTGTGTATGAGAGCAGATACACATGTTCCAATAAGAATCTTTATGATAGAAGCAAAGACAAAGAAGGGAGTGAATGCACTGTGCTATATACAGCTGACTTCCTTTAAGCAAAACATCTCTATCTCTGGTACTAAAGAACAGACCACATTTCCCAAGGGCATTTCACTCAAGTCCTTTCAGGTTATTTTTAACCCTATGATCTTGAGTTTTCTCAGAGGTCTTGGAGCCTGAACAAATATGTGCCTGTGGTCATTGTGGTGTTCCGTTTCCCACACTATATCATTTATTTCTGCTCTAATCTTTAAAAAAAATTTTTTTTCAATGTTTATTTTTAAGAGACAGAGACAGAGCATGAGCAAGAGAGGGGCAAAGAGTGAGGGAGACACAGAATCCGAAGCAGGCTCCAGGCTCTGAGCTGTCAGCACAGAGCCTGACACAGGGCTAGAACTCGTGAATCATGAGATCATGACCTGAGCAGAAGTTGGACACTTAACCGACTCAGCCACCCAGGCGCCCTTCTGCTCTAATCTTTACTATTCCCCTTCTTCCCTTCTTTAGGCTTTATTTGCTGTTCTCTTTCTAGCTCCTTTAGGTGTAAAGGTATGTTGTATAATTGAGACTTTTCTTGCTTCTTAAGGTAGACCTGTATTGCAATATACTTCCCTCTTAGGATCACCTTTACTGCATCCCAAAGGTTTTGGACCATCATGTTTTCATTTTCATTTGTTTCCATGTATTTTTATTTCTTTAATTTCCTGGTTAACCCAGGAAATTCTTCAGTAGTATGTTCTTTAGCCTCCATATATTTGGAAAATAAAAAAAAATTCCAAATTTTTTCTTGTGATGTACTTCAAGTTTCTAGTGTTGTAGTCAGAAAATATGCATGGTATGATCTCAGTCTTTTTGTGCTTGTTGAGGGCTGATTTGTGACCCAGTATGTGATCTATTCTGGAGAATGCCCCATGTGCACTACTGTGAACCTTTTGGTTTGTTTGTTTTCAGATTCCACATGTAAGTGAGATCATAAATATTTGTCTTTCCACAAGAACCATATGATCCTCCCAAAAGATGCAGAGAAAGCATTTGACAAAATACAGCATCCTTTCTTGATAAAAACCCTCAAGAAAGTAGGGATATAAAGACCATACCTCAAGTTCATAAAAGCCATATATGAACCACCCAACACTAATATCATCCTCAATGGGGGAAGATCTGAGAGCTTTCCCCCTAAGGTCAGGAACAAGGCAGGGATGTCCACTCTCGCCACTGTTCTTCAACATAGTATTGGAAGTCTTAGCCTCCAATCAGACAACACAAAGACATAAAAGGCATCCAAATCTGCCAGGAGGAAGTCAAACTTTCACTCTTCACAGATGATATGATACTCTATATGGAAAACCAAAAGATTCCACCAAAAAACTGCTAGAATTGATTCATGAATTTAGCAAAGTTGCAGGATATAAAATCAATGCACAGAAATCGGTTGCATTCCTATACATCAACAATGATGCAACAGAAAGATAAATCAAGGAATCGATCCCATTTACAGTTGCACAAAAAAACCATAAAATACCTAGGAATAAATCTAACCAAAGAGGTGAAAAATCTATACACTGAAAACTATAGACAGCTTATGAAAGAAATTGAAGAAAAAAAGGAAAAAAAGGAAAAAAAAAGGAAAAAGATTCCATGCTCCTGGACAGGAAGAACAAATATTGTTAAAACGTTGATACTACCCAAAGCAATCTACATATTCAATATAATCCCTATCAAAATAACACCAGCATTCTGTACAGAGCTAGAACAAACAATCCTAAAGTTTGTATGGAACCAGAAAAGACCCCGAAGAGCCAAAGCAATCTTGAAAAAGAAAACCAAAGCAGGAGGCATCACAATCCCAGACTTTAAGCTATACTACAAAGCTATAATCATCAAGACAGTATGGTACTGGCACAAGAACAGACACTCAGATCAATGGAACAGAATAGAGAACCCAGAAATGGACCCACAAACGTATGGCCAACTAATCTTTGACAAAGCAGGAAAGAATATCCAGTGGGATAGACAGTCTCTTCAGCAAGTGGTGCTGGGAAAACTGGACAGCAACATGCAGAAGAATGAACCTGGACCACTTTCTTACACCATACACAAAAATAAACTCAAAATGGATGAAAGACCTCAATGTAAGACAGGAAACCATCAAAATCCTTGAGGAGAAAGCAGGCAAAAACTTCTTTGATCTTGGCCGCAGCAACTTCTTACTCAACATGTCTCCAGAGGCAAGGGAAACAAAAGCAAAAATGAACGACTAGGACCTCATCAAAATAAAAAACTTCTGACAGCAAAGGAAACAATCAGCAAAACTAAAAGGCAACCAACAGAGTGGGAGAATATATTTGCAAACAACATATCAGATAAAGGGTTAGCATCCAAAATCTATACAGAACTTCTCAAACTCAACACCCCAAAAACAAATAATCAAGTGAAGAAATGGGCAAAAGACATGAATAGACACTTCTCCAAAGAAGACATCCAGATGGCCAACCGACACATGAAAAAATGCTCAACTTCACTCATCATCAGGGAAATACAAATCAAAACCACAATGAGATACCACTTTTCACCTGTCAGAATGGCTAACATTAACAACTCAGGCAACAACAGATGTTGGTGAGGATGCGGAGAAAGAGGATCTCTTTTGCATTGTTGGTGGGAATGCACGCTGGTACAGCCACTCTGGAAAACAGTATGGATGTTCCTCAAAAAAATTAAAAATAGAACTACCCTACGACCCAGCAATTGCACTATTAGGCATTTATCCACGGGATACAGGTGTGCTGTTTCAAAGGGACACATGCACCCCCATGTTTATAGGAGCATTATCAACAACAGCCAAAGTATGGAAAGAGCCCAAATGTCCATCAATGGATGAATGGATAAAGAAGATGTGGTATATATATACTATGGAGTATTACTCAGCAATCAAAAAGAATGAAATCTTGCCATTTGCAACTATGTGGATGGAACTGGAGGGTATTATGCTAAGTGAAATTAGTCAGAGAAAGACAAAAATCATATGACTTCACTCATATGAGGACTTTAAGAGACAAAACAGATGAACATATAAGGGAAGGGAAACAAAAACAATATAAAAACAGGAAGGGGGACAAAGCATAAGAGACTCGTAAATATGGAGAACAAACTGAGGGTTACTGGAGGGGTTGTGGGAGGGGGGGATGGGCTAAATGGGTAAGGGGCACTAAGGAATCTACTCCTGAAATCATTGTTGCACTATATGCTAACTATTTTGGATGTAAATTTAAAAACATAAAAAATAAGTTAATAAAGAAAATATTTGTCTTTCCATGTTTGGCTTATTTTATTTAGCACAATGTCCTCCAGTTATTGCAAATGGCAGTGTTTCCTCCTTTTCTTTTTTATGTTTATTTATTTTATTTTTTTATTTTTTTTAAATTTTTTTCAACGTTTTTTATTTATTTTTGGGACAGAGAGAGACAGAGCATGAACGGGCGAGGGGCAGAGAGAGAGGGAGACACAGAATCGGAAACAGGCTCCAGGCTCTGAGCCATCAGCCCAGAGCCTGACGCGGGGCTCGAACTCACAGACTGCGAGATCGTGACCTGGCTGAAGTCGGACGCTGAACCGACTGCGCCACCCAGGCGCCCCTATGTTTATTTATTTTAGAGAGAGAGCACATGCAAGGTGGGGAGGAGCAGAGACAGAGGGAAAGAGACAGAATCCCAAGAATGCTCCCCACAGTCCACACAGAACCCAATGCAGGGCTTAAACCCACAAACCATGAGATCATGACCTGAGCTGTCATCAAGAGTCATATGCTAAACAGACAGAGCCACGCAGGTGTGCCAGCATTTCCTCATTTCCTTCTTTTTAAAGAGTGTGTGTGTGTGTGTGTGTGTGCGTGTGTGTGTCACATCTTCTTTATCCATTCGTCTGTTGATTAACACTTAGGTTGTTTCTGTATCTTGGCTATTGTGAATATGCTGCAGTGAACATGGGAATGCAGGTATCTTTTCAAGATACTGATTTCATTTTCTTTGACTATATACCCAGAAGTAGAATTGCTGGATCATATAGCAGTTCCATTTTTAATTTTTTGATAAACAGCCACACTATTTTCCATGGTGGCTATACCAATTTATATCCCACCAACAGTGTACAATGGTTCCCTTTTATCCACAGCCTTCCCAGCACTTGTTACCTGTTTACTTCTTTTTTAGCCTTCCATTTTTTTTTTAAGTAAGCTCTATGGGGGTTGAACTCATGACCCTGAGATCAAGATTCAGAGGCTCTACTGACTGAGACAGCCAGGCTCCCCTGTTGACTTTTTGATAATAGCCCTCCTAACAAGTGTGAGATGATAGCTCATTATGGTGTTGATTTAAATTTCTTTTTTTCTTTCTTTCTTTCTTTCTTTCTTTCTTTCTTTCTTTCTTTCTTTCTTTTTACTTTAGAGAGAGAGAGAGAGAGAGAGAATGTGCATGAGCAGGGGAGGGGAAAAGAGGGACAGAGAAAAAGAGAGGTGGGGGAGGGAGAGAGAGGGAGGGAGAGAATCTTAAGCAGGCTCCACAGTCAGCACAGAGACCAATGGAGAGCTCAATTCCATGATCCTGGGGTCATGACCTGAGCCAAAATCAAGTCAGACCCTCAACTGACTGAGCCACTCAGGTGCCCCTGATCTACATTTCTTGATGATTAGTGATGTGGAGCATCTTTTCATGTACCTGTTGGCTTCTTGCATGTTTTCTTTAGACAAATGTCCATTCATATCTCCTACTCACTTTTTAATTTAGTGATTTGGTTTCTTGCTATTGATTTGTATGAATTCCTTATATGTTTTGGAAGTTAACCTCCTGTCAGATATTTACTTTACTCAAAGTGATATACAGATACAATGCAATCCCTCTCAAAATGCCAATGGAATTTTCACCAAAATAGAAAAAATAATCCTAAAATTCATACAGAGCCACAAAAGACCCAGACTTCAAACTTCCTGACTTCAAACTCTATTACAAAGCTATAGTAATCAAAAGCAGCATGGTACTGGCATAAAAACAGACATACAGAATACTGGGACAGAATAGACAGCCCAGAAATAAACCAATTCACATATATAGAGTGAACTAATTTTCAACAAAGGCACCAAAAATACCTAATGGGGAAAGGACAGTGTCTTCCAAAAATGCTGTTGAGAAAACTGGATATCCACACCCACCATATATGAAAATCAACTCAAAATATATTAAAGACCTAAACATAAGACCCAAATCTGTAAAACTCCTAGAGGAAGATGTAGAGGAGGCACTCCTTGACATTAGTCTTGGCAATGATTTTTTGGATTTGACACCAAAAGCACAGGCAACAAAAGCAGAAATAAACAAGTAAGACTACATCAAACTACATCAAAAGGTTTTGCACAGCAAAAGACATAATCAGCAAAATGAAAAGGTAACCTACAGGATGGGAGAAAACATATATGAACCAAATGAATTCTTTTTAAATGAAAAATGACCTTGAAAGGGGAAGATGGCAATAACAGATTTGTTGAGTTTAAATATGTTTTCAATGAGGTAGATTAAAAGCTAAATAAAATACATATTTTGAGGTTCAAAGGAATTGTTTAGCTAGTAAAATTAATTAGACAGCAACCTATCAATCACCCCCTTCCCTTTACCTTTGTTTTGGAGTAGAAATTTAATTCAACTTCATTTCACAAACATTTACTGCACATTTTCTAAGTGTGAAGAGCCACATAAAGAGATAAACTGATGCACCCTAATCTAAAGGAGTTCCCACTTTCTCAGGGGATATAGACACTGCCTGAAAATCTATGGCTATAACAGGGTTTGAAAGGTTATGCTCATAGCCTGAATAAAGTGTAATAAGATCTCAGAAGTAGAGGGGTGCCTGGGTGGCTCAGTCGGTTAACCAGCTAACTTCAGCTCAGGTCATGATCTCAAGGTTCACAAGTTCGAGCCCCACATCAGGCTCTGTGCTGACAGTTCAGAGCCTGGAACCTGCTTCATGTTCTGTGTTTCTGTTTCTCTCTGCCCCTCCCCTGCTCTGTTTCTCTCAAAAATAAATTTAAAAAACGTTAAAAATTTTTATAAAAAAGATCTCAGAAGTGGAGCTCAACTGATTCTCCCTGAAAGGGTTAGGAAATGCTTTATAAAGCATGAGGTGATTTTGAGCTAGGATTAGGAGTAGGAGTAGGATCTGTTCCATCAACTGGAGAACCAGTGAAAGGATTTTCTAGATAGAGGAGTATAGAAGTGGTGACACCATTGACTCCATCTTTGGCCCTCCATCTTGTTCACGCCCACAGAATGACCTCCCTCAGGGCTACATATTCCAGGCTCCATGGAAGTTAATGTGTGCCCTGACTGGAACGTAGGAAGGCTTGCTCTGATCTTCCCTAATGTGGCACACAGAAGACACCACTTTATATTTTTTAAGTTTATTTTGAGAGACAGAGAGAGAGAGAGAGAGAGAGAGAGCAAGTGGGGAGGGGGGCAGGGAGCAGAGAGAGAAGGGGAGACAGAATCTCAAGCAGCCTCCATACTGTCAGCACAGAGCCTGACACGGGGCTCAAACTCACAAACCATGAGATCATGCCTGGAGCTGAAATCAAGAGTCAGATGCCGAATGACTGAACCACCCAGGAGCCCCAGAGGGTACCACTTTAGCTAATTAGTAGAGATGACTGGCACACAGATGGTGCCATTTTAGACAACTACCCTTTGACTGCAACATAATGATCTCCTTGCTCTATAGAAGCTGTGAATTAAGGTCCAAACTTAATTCAGAGAACAAAGACAAACACAGAGAATAGCTGTGTAGTGAATTGTTGCCCATCCAATTCCTCCCCCATCAGTAAGATACCCTGAATAAAAACTCTGTAAATGGTATGGAGTGACTTGCTTTGTTTTTCGGTCTCAAAGTGCATTCTCAGTCTGGAGGATACTTTTACTATCCCTCCTCTGCCTTCTAGAAAGGAGACATAACAATATGAGCAACGGCAGGCAGCTCCTACATGCCAAAGTCTGGTGTATTTATCTGGGGAAAGTGGGATGTTTAATATGGCTGGCACAAAGAAAATATAAGATAGGAATATGGGCCTAAAGTAAAAATAGTTTGGTCTGTGGAAATACAGATAAACCAAAAGACCAACCATATGTCCCAATGTCCAAGCTTTGGTTAATAACTGCAAGCTTCCCTAAATTTTGCCCTGGTTTCCAACTAGGGACCAACTGAGAAAGCCAAATATGTTCCCCTAACCAAGACACAGGATGTTCCATTTCCAGTTAGCCTACCAGCTTCCCCATGCCAACAACCTCTAATCAGACATACCCAAAGACTTCCATTTTCCCACTACCAAGTTTTCCCACTCTTCTGCCTGCCTTAAGTCTCCATTAAAATATAAAGGACAGCAGCTGTCTCCCTTGCCATAGCATGCTCTGAACAAATAGCCTTTGTTTTCATTCAGGTGGTCTTTGTTTAATTCCACACAATCAAGTCTACACTGCCATCTAGATCACCTCAAGTCTTCCTATTCTACTCATACCTTTTCCAATGATATTAACTGATACCAACTACCGAAATCTTCCAAAACACACAAAATAATAAAGTGTTTATGATGAAAAGCTTTGCATCGTGTTTGTAGCTGCCACTGTCAGTGCCCCATCCATGCTCCTGACTCTGTAGTATGCTCGGCTGATTTCCAACCCTGAGGGTTTTCTCCAGTGGCCTGAATATAAGCACTCCCCCAGCTGTACATAACCAATGACTGAAGACAGCTGGTATATAAATACCCCAGTTTCTTCGCTTCTCTGGTAGGATGATGGGAGGCTTGCTTTCTACACTGACTCCCAGAGTTCTCCAGCAGGATTAAGCTACATTTGCTCACAGTTTCCTTACCACCTTCCTTTCCATTCTTGTGTTCTCCATCCCCAACCAGTGTTTCCTAGGATGACCTCTCAAATAAATAACTTGCTGTCGAATTCTTTCCTCAGGGTCTGCTTCAGTGGGAACTCAAATGAATACAGTGTTAGAATTGGAAATAACCCAAACCACATTTATTCTAATAACTAGCCACTGCAGAGAGTAGACTAGCCTGTCCCATAGGTTTTTCACTGATAAATATGTTTTAGAAAAGAAGAAAAGAAAAAGAAAAAAAATGGTAATGCCATTTACAATTTAAAGAATAACAGGCATCTGGTTCATTAGCAAGCAATTTTTACTAATAAATTATATCACTCTACACAATAATTTAAAGCTTTTGAATTAACATAAAACTAGATGTAAAAGATTTCAATGCAAAAGTTTAGAGCAAAATCAATAGTAAAATCATATGATAAAAGACTCTAATTTTTTATCATGAAATGAAAGAAAACTGAACCAGAAATCTCTCATTTATGGTAGATGGGGGAATTTTACCATTAGTTAAACAAGCAAATGTTTTAGCAGCAGTTCTCAAATGTTTTGGGCTCAGGACACATTTATACTCTTTAAAATTATTGGGACGCCTGGGTGGCTCAGTTAGGCATCCAGCTTTGGCTCAGGTCATGAACTCACGGTTCATGACTTTCAGCTCCGCATCAGTCTCTGTGCTGACAGCTCAGAGCCCGGAGCCTGCTTCAGATTCTGTGTCTCCCGCTCTTTCTGCCCCTCCCCCATTCACACTTTGTCTCTCAAAAATAAATAAACATCAAAAAAATTTTTTTTAATTATTGAAACTCCAATGAACTTTTATTTATGCATAGTTGGCCACTGAACAATGTAAAGGTTAGAGGCACCAACCACAGCCACAGTCAAAAATCTGCATATAACTTTTGACTCCCCAAAAACTCAGTTACTAAAAGCCTACTGTTGACATTTACAGTTGATTGACATATATTTTGTATGTTATATGCATTATATACTGTATTATAATAAAGTAAGCTAGAGAAAATAACATTAAGAAAATCATTAGAAAAAATACATTTACAGTACTATACTGTAAAAAATCAGCATACAAATGGACCCATGCAGTTCAGACCCATGTTGTTCAAGAATCATCTGTAGTTTAATTTATCAATATTTACTGCATTACAAATTAAAACTAAGAACTTAAAAATATGTATTAATTACTTTTTAAAATAGCAGTCATAATCATGAATAACACATTTTAAAAAAACTAAGACAATTTTCTCCGAGAGGCATTGTTTTACATTTTTGCAAATCTCTTTGGTATGTAGCCAACTAGAAGACAGCTGGATTCTCATATCTGCTATAGATTCAATCTGTTATGATACCACGTGCCATGTAGTCTCTAGAAAATTCCATTTTACATTTGTGAGAGAATGAAAGTGGAATAAAAAATGATGGCTTAGTATTTTTGAAAAGTTTTGACCTTGTGGAATCCCTGAAAGGATTCTGGGGATCCCCAGGGTTTCTGGACTACACTGGAGAAATTGTTGCATTAAAGGATATACAAATCATGTAGCAGACAGTACACATTCCACTGAACGTGGGTTACAACATAGGTAGATGTTGAGGCACCTAGTCTTTTTGATCTTGGCCTTAGGCATCTTTCTAACCTTGGGCACCGTGTCATGATATCCTTATATGGAAGTAACACTCTGTCGCTAATTGACAAGTCTCCAGCACCTGTTGCCCATATTCTTCATATTGCTATTTATTGCTGCTGTACACGCACCCAGTGCCCAAGGATAGGGACTTTCCAGCTTCTAAAGCACAGAGGCTTGGGGGAAGGTGGAAGGGGAGATATGCTAGCAATCGGCACAGACCTGACCTAGACCCAATCTTCAGAGCATAGCCAATTTTCACGTGACTTAGCACTTAGCTGCACCTTGATCAGTCAGTTGACCACATTCTTTGTTTGGAGCACTGAAGGAGAGCCAAGCTTCTTTATCAGCTCAGAACAAGACTTTGGGCACAGCATACATGCAAAGCACAGGCATATTAAATCCAGGGAACGCTCCTCTTTGTCAGGCACTTCATCTATTGTTCTTTTTAATCCAGGCTGGACAATAGGGAAGCGATTCTGTTTATATTCCATATTTTTCACTACAAAAGAGAGACTTCCTTTTCTTTTTCTTTTTCAAATAAACATTGTATATATTTAAGGCATATGAGATGATTTGATACACATAATAAAAGCACCACTACAGTCAAGCTAATTAAAATACCGTCTCCTCATAGTTATCTTCTTTGTGTGTAATAAGAGCACCTGAAATCTACTCTCTTAGCAGTTTTCCAGTATTCAATAAATATTAACTATATTCACTGCACTAGATCTCTAGGTCTATTCATTCTATATACTGCAACATTGTATCCATAAATCAACATCTCCTTTTTCCCCCTACCTCTCTGCCCCTCATAAAACTAAAACTACAACAATCCATCTTCTGGATATATATCCAAAGAAAATAAAATCAGTGCACCCATAGTCATTGCAGCATGACTCACAACAGCCAAGATATGTAAAAAACCTAAGTATCTGTTGACGGATGGAAGAATAAAGAACATGTGGTGTGTATATCCAGTGGAATATTATTCAGCCTTAAAAATGAAGGAACTACTGCCATTTGTAACAACATGATGACCCTGGTGACAGTATGCTAAGTGAAAGAGGCTAGACACAGAAGGAAAAATACTTCATTATCTCACTTATATGTGGAATCTAAAAAAGCCAGATAGAAGCAGCACGTAAAAGAGGCATTTTCTAATTACAAATTGTAAGAGTAAACAAAGCGCTATTACCACAATTGGAAGGAAGCACACCAAATATAGAGTAGTGGCGGCTTCAAAGGAGAGAGCAAGAGAGATGGAGGGTGGGGAAGGCACAGAAGGAATTTTAACCTCCATATTTTTTCTTTTATTAAAAAAAAAAAATGTGGAATGCCTGGGTGGCTCAGTCACTTAGGCATCCAACCTCAGCTTAGGTCATGATCTCGTAGTTTGTGAGTTCGAGCCCTGCATCGGGCTCTGTGCCGACAGCTTGGAACCTGGAACCTGCTTCAGATTCTGTGTCTCCCTCTCTCTGCCCTTCCCCTGCTCCCACTCTGTCTCTCTCAATAATAAATAAACGTTAAAAAAAATTTTATAAAAAAAATGTGAAGCAAACATAATTAACTGTTAGTACTTATTACTTGTATGTGGTAGGCATTTGGGTGTGTAAGGGAAAATAAAAATTGAAACTTAAAGGCTTAATGCTCTCTGTTAAAAATGAAGGAAGAGACTCCTCCCTTTTCTTAGAGCATTTTCTTTAGAAAACTTTTAGGTTTGAGATGTAAATCCTTTTTAAGGCTTTTTTGCCAGATTTATAACCCAGGAATATTTTTCTCAAGGAGCTGGGGGCCACCTCCTTGAAATGTAAATGTCAAGGGAGATAGCACCCACCCCTACTTGCCAGTTCCCATGGGAGACTAGGAGAGTAATTTTGGTGGGCATCTGGCTCCAAACTGCAAAACTACCAGCTCTCATAAAGATATGAAAATTGGTTTTTCCTTCATTGTAAAGCCAACCAGGGGTGCCTGGGTGGCTCCGTTGGTTAAGTGTCAACTTCCGTTCAGGTTGTGTGAGTTCGAGCCCCACATCGGGCTCTGTGCTGACAGCTCAGAGCCTGGAACCTACTTCAGATTCTGCATCTCCCTCACTCTCTGCCCCTCGCCTGCTCGCACTCTGTCTCTGTCTCTGTCTTGAAAATAAATAAACATTAAAAATAAATAAATAAAGCCAACTAACAAACATGGTTACTCCAAATTCCAAGTGAATTTAGGAGGAACTATATGTGACAAATGATGTTCTCAAATTCTCCTACTTGAGAACTAGTTTTGTTGTTTATCTTGAGAACATATATACAGTGGGTTGCATCTGCCTGGCTATATACAAACTGTGAGATTTATTTCTGTGTAATTTGTTAGCAGAATGCCTGTAATGAATATCAAGTTCTAGTTTAATTTTTATGCAAATGATAAAAACTATTCTCTTTCTCTTCTACCTTTGTGGAGAGGTTTATTGGGTTGGGAGATTTTTGTTTTTAATTATATTTCCCCATCAGGTGTTTGTTATACTATTCTTTGTAATTTCTGTATTTTTCAAATTAGGAAGAAAAGATATTATTCATGGACAATTTCTCAAAAAAATTGTCTACTTTCCTATACTACTTTTACCTATAAGCAAACTTCATTATTTTAGTAAATAAGCCATTTTTCACCCTGGCCTTCACTTATGACAGGGGTTTTTGTATTTAAATGTCTGGAAAACTGTATTGAGATCTCAGTATTAAATGCATTAAAAAAAATAAGAGGCTTCGGAAAAAGAGTTTATTTTTTTAAGTAATCCCTACATGCAACGTGGGGCTCAAACTCACAACCCTGAGATCAAGAGTTGCATATTCTTCTGACTGAGCCAGCCAGAAGAGTTTAAAATCTAAAACACTAAAATGGAATTCATAGAGGATTTGTATTTTCCCATAAAAATATCTTTAAAATATAATATGATTTATTTTTTCCAGCTTTATTGAGGTATAATTGACAAATAAAAAGTGTATATATTTAAAGTATACAATGTCATGCTTTGATATATATGCATTATGAAATAATTACTGCAGTCAAGCCAATTAACATACCTATCACCTCACATTGCCACCTTCTCTGTGTGTGTGTGTGTGTGTATGTGTGTGTGTGTGTGTGTGTTGTGAGAATGATGTGATTTAAATTAAAAAAAAAAAAACACCACCTGTCTCTCCTGACAAATTTTAACTTCTCTAAGATCAGGGTCATTGTCTTATTTGCTGTTGTCCTTTAATACAGTGCTCCTAAAACAGTGATAAGTACATAGAAGATGTCTACTAGGGGCACCTGGCTGGCTTAGTCAATTGAGTATCTGACTCTTAATTTCAGCTCAGGTCATGATCTCACAGCCATGAGATTGAGTCCCACATCGGGCTCCTCTCTGGGTGTGGAGCCTGCTTAGAGTCTCTCTCTCCCTCTCCCTCTGCCTCTCTCCTGCTCATGAGCTCTCTCTCATTCTGGCTCACTTAAAAAAAAAAATAGTAAAGACTTCTAGGTTCTGGTTCTGCATGTTAGGAGTCTGGAAGTCTCCGCTTTGTCCCAGCAAGAAGTAAAAACCTTAAAAGACTGAAAAATCAATTACTCTCCTTGGATCCAACTCTTCTTGGACAGCAACCCGCTGTTCCCAAGATTGGAGAGACCTACAGGTAAATACAGGGAGCAGAGACTCAAATGGAAACCACCATGAGAAACTTCCAGGATTGGAAATCCAATCTGCAACTGACAAATTGTTAGAGGCTCAACATGGACAAATATGAGAGTTAAAAACTCCAGAAGAACTCAGACATACAAAGGCCACTATACTTTTGTGAGTTATACCTCCAGGAGCTCTACATATCTCAGTTCTCACTGAGATCTACATATTACAGTTCTCACTATAAATACTGGGAAAAAATATCTTTGTGCTTCTGGTAGGAGGAGATGAAAAGGAACCAATTTGAAATATACCAGAGCACTGTGTTAAGAACAAGGTCTGCCTTCAGGGGTAACTGTTAACCAGAGCCTAACTAGTTAACCAGAGCCTAACTGAATTGCAAGATGGAAAATACCAACTCCAGCCCACTCTAGCCATCCTGTCCCACCTAAGCTGGGAGAAAAAAACACAAAAATACTTGTAAATTTCAAAATCCAGAGAAATAGGTTCACCAAGATTGAGACCTAATCACAGGACTATAGAACATTTCCCCTACTGCCACACTTTTTCACCACATTACTAAAGGCACCACATTACAGCAGGTTTTTTTTTTTTAACCTGGTACATCCTGTCAAACTATCAAGAAAAATTGTAAGGCACACTAAAAGGCAAAAAACACAACTTGAAGAGATAGAGCAAGCATCAGAATCAGACATGGCAGGGATGTTGACATTATCAAACTGGAACTTAAAATAACTATGATTATATTTGCTGATGGCATGATACTGTATAGAGAAAACCCAAAGACTCCACCAAAAAACTACCAGAACTGCTAAATGAATTCAGTAAAATAGCAGGATACAAAATTGATAGTCAGAAATCTGCAGCATATCTATACTCTAATACTGAAGTAGCAGAAAGAGAAATTAAGGAAACAGTCCCACTTACAATTGCATCAAAAAGAATAAAACGTCTAGGTAAAGACTTAATCAAGGACTTTCTGCTTATGGACAGCCCGAGGAAGCATCGTTAAAGTCTCCCCTCACACCACCAGCATGTCTAAGTCAGAGTCTCCCAAAGAGCCTTCATCAGAGTTTCGAGCTTTGAGACAACCCATGAGAGTCTAAGGAGTCATTTTGAGCAATGGGGAATGCTCACACACTGTGGTAACAAGGGATCCAAACACCGAGCGCTCCAGAGACTTTGGGTTTGTCACGTGTGCCACTGTGGAGGAGGTGGATGCAGCCATGAATGCAGGGTCACACAAGGTGGATGGAAGAGTTGTGGAACCCAAGAGGGCTGTCTCAAGAGAAGATTCTCAAAGACCTGGTGCCCACTTAACTGTGAAAAAGATGTTGGTGGCATTAAAGAAGACACCGAAGAACATCATCTAAGAGATTATTTTGAAAAGTATGGGAAAACTGAAGTGATTGAAATCATGACCGACCGAGGCAGTGGCAAAAAGAGAGGCTTTGCTTTTGTAACATTTGATGACCATGATCATGATGACCATGATCTAGACAAGACTGTCATTCAAAAATGCCATACTGTGAATGGCCACAACTGTGAAGTAAGGAAAGTCCTATCTAAGCAAGAAATGGCCAGTTGTTCATCCAGCCAAAGAGGTCAAAGTGGTTCTTTCTGGAAATTTTGGCGGTGGTCGTGGAGGTGGTTTTGGTGGGAATGACAACTTTGGTCGTGGAGGAAACTTCAGTAGGCAAAGTGGCTTTGGTGGCAGTTCAGGTGGTGGTGGATATGGTGGCCGTGGGGATGGCTATAACAGATTTGGTGATGATGGAAGCAACTTTGGAGGTGGTGGAAAAGCTATAATGATTTTGGCAATTACAACAATCAATCTTCATATTTTGGATCCATGAAAGGAGGAAATTTTGGAGGCAGAAGCTTTAGCCCCTATGGTGGTAGAGGCCAATACTTTGCCAAACCATTAAACCAAGGTGGCTATGGAGGTTTCAGCAGCAGTAGCAGTAGCTATGGCAATGGCAGAAGGTTTTAATCACTGCCAGGAAACAAAGGTTAGCAGGAGAGAAGATCCAGAGAAGTGACAGGGAAGCTACAGGTTACAACAGATTTGTGAACTCAGCCACACACAGTAGTGGCAGGACCTAGCTCCTACAAAGACATGTTTTAGACAATACTCATGTGTATGGGGAAAAAACTTGAGGACTGTATTTGTGACTAATTGTATAAGAGATTATTTTAGTTTCTGTTCCATGGAAAGTGTAAAGCATGCCAACAAAGGGTTTTAATGTAGATTTTTTTTTTGCACCCATGTTGTTGATTGCTAAATGTAATAGTCTGATCATGATGCTGAATAAATGTGTCTTAAAAAAAAAAAAACAAACTTAATCAAGGAAGTGAAAGACCTATACTTCAAAAACTATAAAATACTAATGAAAGAAACTGAAGATGACACAAGCAAATGGAAATATATTTCATGTTCTTGGGTTGGGAGAACCAATGTTAAAATGTCTATACTACCCAAAGCAATCTACAGATTTAATGCAATCCCTATCAAAATACCAACAGCACTGTTCACAAAACCAGAACAAATAATCCTAAAATTTGTATGGAACCACCAAAGACCCCGAACAGCCAAAGTTATCTTGAGAGAGAAGAACTAGAAGTATCACATTCCCAGATTTCAAGATATATTACACAACTATAGTAATCAATATGTGGTACTAGCATGAAAATAGACACATAGGTCAATGGAATAGAATAGAGGGTTCATAAATAAACCCACACTTACATGGTTAACAAATCTATGACAAAGGAGGTAAGAATATGCATTGGGAAAAAGACAGCCTCTTCAACAAATGGTGCTAGGAAAACTGGAAAGCTACATGGAAAAGAATGAAACTGAACCACTTTCTTACATCACACACACACACACAAACTTAAAATGGATTAGGAGCTAAATGTGAGAGCTGCAACCATAAAACTCTTAGAAGAAAACATAGGCAGTAATTTCTTTAGCACTAGCTGTAGAAACATTTTTCTAGATGTGTCTCCTCAGGCAAGGGCAATAAGAGCAAACATAAACTGTTGGGACTGCACCAAAATAAAAAGCTTTTGCACAGCAAAGGAAACCACAAACAAAACAAATAAGCAATAGGAGGGTCTGGGTGGCTCAGTTGGTTAGCCACCCACCTCTTGTTTTCAGCTCAGGTCATGATCTCACAGTTTGTGAGTTCGAGCCTCACATCTGGCTCTGTGCCGACAGCACGGAGCCTGCTTGGGATCCTCTGTCTCCCTCTCTCTCTTCCCCTCCCCCAGTTGCTCTCTATCTCTATCTCTTTCTCTCTCTTAAATAAACTTTAAAAAAATATTTTAAAAAATAGGCAATATACTGAATGGGAGAAGATAATTGCAAATGACACATTTAATAAGGGATTAATATCCAAAATATATAAAGAACTTACACAGTTCGACACCAAAAAAACAAACAATCTGATTAAAAAATTAGCAGAGGACTTTAATAGACATTTCCCCAAAAAATCATACAGATGGCCAACAGACACATGAGAAGATACTTAACATTACTCATCATCAGGGAAATGCAAATCAAAACCACCAAGAAACATCACTTCACACCTGTCAGAAAGGCTAAAATAAAAAACATAAGAAACAACATGTGTTGGTGAGGATTTGGAGAAAAAGGAAACCTTGAGCACTGTTGATGGGAATGCAAATTGGTGTAGCCACTGTGGAAAACAGTACGGAGTTTCCTCAAAAAAAATTAGAAATAGAAACACCACATGGGGGTGTCTGGATGGCTCAGTTGGTTGAGAATCTGACTCTTGATTTCGGCTCAGGTCATGATCTCATGATTTATGAGATTGAGTCCTGCATTGGGCTCTCACTGACAGCATGGAGCCTGCTTGGGATTCTCTCTCATCTCTCTCTGCCCCGCCCCCAACTTGTGCACTCTCTCTCTCAAAAATAAATAAATAAACTTAAAAACAAGAGTGTCTAAATTTGACACCAAGAAACACCATATGATCTAGTAATTTCACTACTGGCTATTTATCCAAAGAAAACAAAAACACTAATTCAAAAAAGATATATCCAACACTATGGTTATTGCAGCATTATTTACAATAACCAAAATATGGAAGCATCAGTGTCTATCAATACATGAATGGATAAAGAAGATGTGAGATACACACACACACACACACACACACACACACACACACATACATATATATATGTATACATACATACACACAATGGAATATTACTCAGCCATAGAAAATAAGATCTTGCCATTGGCAACAACATGGATGGTGTGGGGCACTCCTATCAGGTGGGGGCCAGCAGCATGGGCAGTGAAAGAATTCACTCAAGGCAGAACAAAAGAGATAAAGCTTATTGAATATACTGCAAGGGGGCACCAGGCAGGGACAGCAAGGCAGTGCCTGCTATCTGCCACAAGGCAGTGGTGAGGGGTCACAGTTATAGAGTGGACTAAGGGAGTATGGGGGCAGATGGGATTTTCCCTTTTTTGGTAATCTTAGGAACTGTGCCTGGTTGTAAGTAGCTCATTGGTCATTTAGGGCCTGTAGCCATTTCAAGGTGGGTCACTTAATGAGCCTGCTTGTATTCAGCTTGGTGGTCACTATGGGCCTTTTTGCCTTGCTCAGGTTTCCATTGCTCAAGCCTATTGCCTAAAAGCAGCCCTGACATTCCCCCACCCCTGGCAGATCAACAATGACAGATCTTTGGCATGTGGGAGGAGGTCTCATCTTCAGTAGCTTCTTCCTGCTCAATGAGGGGCATAGAGATATCCCTACCTTTGGGTCAACACTGGTCAGTTGGGAGTTTATATGTAAGAATTACAAAGGACAGAGGCAGCCAAATCCAAGGTAGACAGCATGCATGAATCTCCCTGATTAAGAAAGGATCATCTGTCAGCTTGAATATATGACAGTGAAGGAATCTTGGAACCAGTCAGAGAGACTTCAGAAAAGACAATAAGATTATTACTATTATGAGAAAGAATAGCCCGAATAAAAGAACTTTGATGGTTGACAAAAATCTTCCTCCAGTCCAGAAGTTTAACCAAGTAAAGGAGAGAGATCATTTAGGTGCCAATTTGAGTATTCATGTCTTTTAGTATCCCTGTCACAATTTTGTGGGAATCTAGACTATATACATAACACTACCTTAATATGAGTTTCCTCCTTGAGCTACAGTCAGGATATCAAGGGCCATTTGGTTTTAGAGGGCCACCTTTTGAATTTGTAGGTGACTACATGTTGGGTTTGGTGAAAGGTTAAAGGTTTGGCGAAAAACTCTATTTGCAACTTTGCATCAACAGAGGCCGTTCCTAAGACAAATGCAGGTAAGGGATAAAACCACCAAGAAGCCCTCTTTGTCTGATATCTAACCTTAACAAATATCCTAATTATGAGGAATCACGGGCAAGTGGGAGAAGACTTGTCTGGGGATATGGGCATCCCCAAGTGTATCCTCTATTTAATCGTAAGGAAAGTGGGGCCATCCACTATTTCTATCATAAGCCCATAATTAACCTTATGGAGTGGGGTACATTCCAGCTTTTGAGGAATAATTTTGTCATTCCAGCCACACAGAATTGGCCAAGGTGATATCTGAGTTATACAGCTGTCGGGCAGTCCATCCCACTTTATAGCTGTTCAAATAATCATATGTCCATGGGGTTCTGATATTATCAAGAACAAAGACTGTCTATACATGAGCTATTGTGGCAAATTCTCCGAAGGCTACTTTAAGTTGTCTAGCTTAAGCAAACAACAAACATTCAAAGACAATCAGAAATGGAATTTAACATCCACAAAGGTGCATTATTGAAACACAATTTTTCTCTCTAAAATCATCCTCATTTCAAATCAAGACGGATTCATTTGAAAAACAAGTCCAATTTCAACAAACTTGGCCTAATTATTTACATAAGCTTAGTAAGAATAGTGATTGACCATATGGATTCTTTAAAACTTGTTTTGCTGGAACTTTTCAAAAGGAATCTCTAGATTGAACTTTTAATAGACTCTCGAGGCCAGAAGTCAAGCCAAATACTTGCCATCAGACATACCTGCAATACTTGGAGATTTGGCTGAATTTCTCCTCTCGAGGTTCCCAAAATATCCTCAGTTTCCTGCACCTGCCAGAAAGTGATATTCTTTACTCACCTGGTAACACTGCTGGGAACTCTGTAAGAAAGGTATCAGGCCAACATTTCCAAGGAGCTTCATTGGCTCCATAAAGTCAACCTTAGTTCCTTAGAACTGTCTGGTCATATCTGAATCTAGGCATGTCTCTCTCAAACATGAGAATACTCACTAAGAGTTTCTGAATTTCAGAGGGTTCAACTAGGGAGAAAAGTAAAATATGTTTCAATTTGTTCACAAAAAGAACACTTAATCACATTTCTGTAAGTCATTTTATTTTATTTAATTTTTATTTAATTTTTATTTTTATATATATTTTATATTTTATTTAATTTTTATTTAATTTTTTTTCAATATATGAAATTTATTGTCAAATTGGTTTCCATACAACACCCAGTGCTCATCCCAACAGGTGCCCTCCTCAATACCCATCACCCACCCTCTCCTCCCTCCCACCCCCCATCAACCCTCACTTTGTTCTCAGTTTTTCAGAGTATCTTATGCTTTGACTCTCTCCCACTCTAACCTCTTTTTTTTTTCCTACCCCTCCTCCATGGGTTTCGGTTAAGTTTCTCAGGATCCACATAAGCGTGAAAACATATGGTATCTGTCTTTCTCTGTATGGCTTATTTCACTTAGCATAACACTCTCCACTTCCATTCATGTTGCTACAAAGGGCCATATTTCATTCTTTCCCAGGGCCATGTAGTACTCCATTGTGTTTATAAAGCACAATTTTTTATCCATTCATCAGTTGATGGACATTTAGGCTCTTTCCATAATTTGGCTATTGTTGAGAGTGCCGCTATAAACATTGGGGTACAATTGCCCCTATGCATCAGAACTCCTGTATCCCTTGGGTAAATTCTTATCAGTGCTACTGCTGGGTCATAGAGTAGGTCTATTTTTAATTTTTTGAGGAACCTCCACACTGTTTTCCAGAGTGGTCACACCAGTTTGCATTCCCACCAACAGTGCAAGAGGGTTCCTGTTTCTCCACATCCTCTCTAGCATCTGTAGTCTCCTGATTTGTTCATTTTGGCCACTCTGACTGGCATGAGGTGATATCTCAGTGTGGTTTGGATTTGTATTTCCCTGATGAGGAATGACATTGAGCATCTTTTCATGTGCCTATTGGCCATCCAGATGTCTTCTTTAGAGAAGTGTCTATTCATGCTTTCTGCCCATTTCTTCACTGGGTTATTTGTTTTTCGGGTGTGGAGTTTGGTGAGCTCTTTATAGATTTTGGATACTAGCCCTTTGTCCGATATGTCATTTGCAAATATCTTTTCGCATTCCGTTGGTTGCCTCTTAGTTTTGTTGGTTGTTTCCTTTGCTGTGCAGAAGCTTTTTATCTTCATAAGGTCCCAGTAGTTAATCTATGCTTTTAATTCCCTTGCCTTTGGGGATGTGTCAAGTAAGAAATTGCTGCAGCTGAGGTCAGAGAGGTCTTTTCCTGCTTTCTCCTCTAGGGTTTTGATGGTTTCCTGTCTCACATTCAGGTCCTTTATCCATTTTGAGTTTATTTTTGTGAATGGTGTGAGAAAGTGGTCTAGTTTCAACCTTCTGCATGTTGCTGTCCAGTTCTCCCAGCACCATTTGTTAAAGAGACTGTCTTTTTTCCATTGGATGTTCTTTCCTGCTTTGTCAAAGATGAGTTGGCCATACGTTTGTGGGTCTAGTTCTGGGGTTTCTATTCTATTCCATTGGTCTATGTGTCTGTTTTTGTGCCAATACCATGCTGTCTTGATGATGACAGCTTTGTAGTAGAGGCTAAAGTCTGGGATTGTGAAGCCTCCTGCTTTGGTCTTCTTCTTCAAAATTACTTTGGCTATTCGGGGCCTTTTGTGGTTCCATATGAATTTTAGGAGTGCTTGTTCTAGCTTCGAGAAGAATGCTGGTGCAATTTTGATTGGGATTGCATTGAATGTGTAGATAGCTTTGGGTAGTATTGACATTTTGACAATATTTATTCTTCCAACCCATGAGCACGGAATGTTTTTCCATTTCTTAATATCTTCTTCAATTTCCTTCATAAGCTTTCTATGGTTTTCAGCATACAGATCTTTTACATCTTTGGTTAGATTTATCCCTAGGTATTTTATGCTTCTTGGTGCAATGGTGAATGGGATCAGTTTCTTTATTTGTCTTTCTGTTGCTTCGTTATTAGTGCATAAGAATGCAACTGGTTTCTGTACATTGATTTTGTATCCTGAGATTTTGCTAAACTCATGTATCAGTTCTAGCAGACTTTTGGTGGAGTCTATCAGGTTTTCCATGTATAATATCATGTGATCTGCAAAAAGTGAAAGTTTAACTTCATCTTTGCCAATTTTGATGCCTTTGATTTCCTTTTGTTGTCTGACTGCTGATGCTAGCACTTCCAACACTATGTTAAACAATAGCGGTGAGAGTGGACATCCCTGTCATGTTCCTGATCTCAGGGAAAAAGCTCTCAGTTTTTCCCCATTGAGGATGATGTTAGCTGTGGCCTTTTCATAAATGGCTTTTACGATGTTTAAGTATGTTCCTTCTATCCCGACTTTCTCGAGGGTTTTTATTAAGAAAAGTTGCTGAATTTTGTCAAATGCCTTTTCTGAATCGATTGACAGGATCCTATGGTTCTTATCTTTTCTTTTATTAATGTGATGTATCACATTGATTGATTTATGAATGTTGAACCAGCCCTTCATCCCAGGAATGGATCCCACTTGATCATGGTGAATAATTCTTTTTGTATGCTGTTGAATTCAATTTGCTAGTATCTTATTGAGAATTTTTGCATCCATATTCATCAGGGATATTGGCCTGTAGTTCTCTTTTTTTGCTCGGTCTCTGTCTGGCTTAGGAATCAAAGTAATACTGGCTTCATAGAATGAGTCTGGAAGGTTTCCTTCCCTTTCTATTTTTTGGAATAACTTGAGAAGGATAGGTATTATTTCTGCTTTAAACATCTGGTATCACTCCCCTGGGAAGCCATCTGGTCCTGGACTCTTATTTGTTGGGAGACTTTTGATAACTGATTCAATTTCTTTGCTGGTCATGGGTCAGTTCAAGCTTTCTATTTCCTCCTGATTGAGTTTGGGAAGTGTGTGAGTGTTTAGGAATTTGTCCATTTCTTCCAGGTTGTCCAGTTTGTTGGCATATAATTTTTCATAGTATTCCCTGATACTTGTTTGTATCTGAGGGATTGGCTGTAATAATTCCATTTTCATTCATGGTTTTATCTATTTGGGTCATCTCCCTTTTCTTTTTCAGAAGCCTGGCTAGAGGTTTGTCAATTTTGTTTATTTTTTCAAAAAACCAACTCTTGGTTTCGTTGATCTGCTCTACCGTTTTTTTAGATTCTATATTGTTTGTTTCTGCTCTGCTCTTTATTATTTCTCTTCTTCTGCTGGGTTTAGGCTGCCTTTGCTGTTCTGCTTCTATTTCCTTTAGGTGTGCTGTTAGATTTTGTATTTGGGCTTTTTCTTGTTTCTTGAGATAGGCCTGGATTGCAATGTATTTTCCTCTCAGGACTGTCTTCGTTGTATCCCAAAGCGTTTGGATTATTGTATTTTCATTTTGGTTTTTTTCCATATATTTTTTAATTTCTTCTCTAATTGCCTGGTTGACTCATTCATTCTTTAGTAGGGTGTTCTTTAACCTCCGTGATTTTGGAGGTTTTCCAGACTTTTTCCTGTGGTTGATTTCAAGCTTCATAGCATTGTGGTCTGAAAGTATGCATGGTATGATCTCAATTCTTGTATACTTATGAAGGGTTGTTTTGTGACCCAGTATGTGATCTATCCTGGAGAATGTTCCATGTGCACTCAAGAAGAAAGTATATTCTATTGCTTTGGGATGCAGAGTTCTAAATATATCTGTCAAGTCCATCTGATCCAATGTATCATTCAGGGCTCTTGTTTCTTTATTTATTCTCTGTCTCTTTATTCTCTTTATTATTCTCTGTCTAGATGTTCTATCCATTGCTGTAAGTGTAGTGTTAAATTCCCCTGCAATTACCACATTCTTATCAATAAGGTTGCTTATGTTTGTGAGTAATTGTTTTATATATTTGGGGGCTCCCATATTCGGTGCATAGACATTTATAATTGTTAGCTCTTCCTGATGGATAGACCCTGTAATTATTATATAATGCCCTTCTTCATCTCTTGTTACAGCCTTTAATTTAAAGTCTAGTTTGTCTGATATAAGTATGCCTACTCCAGCTTTTTTTTTTTTTACTTCCAGTAGCATGATACATAGTTCTCCATACCCTCACTTTCAATCTGAAGGTGTCCTCAGGTCTAAAATGAGTCTCTTGTAGACAGCAAATAGATGCATCTTGTTTTTTATCCATTCTGATACCCTATGTCTTTTGGTTGCCACATTTAGTACATTTACGTTTAGCGTTATTATAGAAAGATATGGGTTTGGAGTCATTGTGATGTGTGTAGGTTTCATGCTTGTAGCGATGTCTCTGGTACTTTGTCTCACAGGATCCCCCTTAGGATCTTGTAGGGCCCGTTTAGTGGTGATGAATTCCTTCAGTTCTTGTTTGTTTGGGAAGACCTTTATCTCTCCTTCTATTCTAAATGACAGACTTGCTGGATAAAGGATTCTTGGCTGCATATTTTTTCTGTTCATTACATGGAAGATTTCCTGCCATTCCTTTCTGGCCTGCCAAGTTTCAGTAGAGAGATTGGTCACGAGTCTTATAGGTCTCCCTTTACATGTTAGAGCACGTTTATCCCTAGCTGCTTTCAGAATTTTCTCTTTATCCTTGTATTTTGCCAGTTTCACTATGATATGTCGTGCACAAGATCGATTCAAGTTACATCTGAAGGGAGTTCTCTGTGCTTCTTGGATTTCAATGCCTTTTTCCTTCCCCAGATCAGGGAAGTTCTCAGCTATTATTTCTTCAAGTACACCTTCAGCACCTTTCCCTCTCTCTTCCTCCTCTGGAATACCAATTATGCATAGATTATCTCTCTTTATTTTCTAATTTTCCCTCATACTCCTGGATTTTTTTATCTTTTTCTCAGCTTCTTTTTCCATAATTTTATCTTCTAGATCACCTATTCTCTCCTCTGCCTCTTCAAGCTGAGCCATGGTTGTCTCCATTTTATTTTGCAGCTCGTTTATAGCATTTTTTAGCTCCTTCTGACTGTTCCTTAGTCCCTTGATCTGTGTAGCAATAGATTTTCTGCTGTCCTCTATACTGTTTTCAAGCCCAGTGATTAATTTTATGACTATTATTCTAAATTCACTTTCTGTTATATTGTTTAAATCCTTTTTGATCAGTTCATTAGCTGTTGTTATTTCCTGGAGATTCTTTTGAGGGGAATTTTTCCGTTTCGTCATTTTGGATAGTCCCTGGAGTGGTGCGGAACTGCAAGGCACTTCCCCTGTGCTGTCTTGAATAACTTGCGTTGGTGGCGGGGGCCACAGTCAGACCTGATGTCTGCCCCCAGCCAGATCTGATGTCTGCCCCCAGCCCACCGCTGGGGCCACAGTCAGACTGGTGTGTGCCTTCTCTTCCCCTCTCCTAGGAGCAGGATTCACTGTGGGGTGGCGTGGCCCATCTGGGCTACTTGCACGCTGCCAGGCTTGTGGTGCTGGGGATCTGGGGTATTAGCTGGAGTCCATTGGCAAGGTGCACAGGGGCGGGAGGGGCAGACTCAGCTCGCTTATCCTTGGGTGATCCTCTTCGGGAGGGGCCCTGCGGCCCCCGGAGAGAGTCAGACCCGCCGCCAGAGGGATGGATCCTCAGAAGCACAGCTTTGGGTGTTTGCAAGGTGCAAGCAAGTTCCCTGGCAGGAACTGGTTCCCTTTGGGATTTTGGCTGGGGGATGGGCGAGGGAGATGGCGCTGGTGAGCGCCTTTGTTCCCCACCAAGCTGAACTCTGTCGTCTGGGGCTCAACAACTCTCCCTCCCATTGTCCTCCAGCCCTCCCGCTATCCGAGCAGATCTGTTAACTTATAACCTTCCAGATGTTAAGTCCCGCTTGCTCTCTGAACACACTCCATCCAGCCCCTCTGCTTTTGCAAGCCAGACTCGGGGTCTCTGCTTGGCCAGCGGGCTGCCCCTCTGTCCCGGCTCCCTCCTGCCAGTCCGTGGAGCGTGCACCGCCTCTCCGCCCTTCCTACCCTCTTCCGTGTGCCTCTCGGCTGCACTTGACTCCAGATACTCCATTCTGCTAGTCTTCTGGCGGTTTTCTTGGTTATGTAGGCAGGTGTAGGTGGAATCTAAGTGATCAGCAGGACGCGGTGAGCCCAGTGTCCTCTTACGCCGCCATCTTCCCTCCGACCAGTCACAGATATTTTAACAGAAAATTTTCTCAATCTAGAAGAGCGAACATTATAGAACCTGTAATGTTTCAACCAAGAGTCACACAAACTATAATCATCTTTGTCAATTCATTCAGACCCACATTACCAATTCTAATTGTTTGGTTGCAGCTTTTTTGCTAGTTCTGGAAATTCTCACCCAGTTCAATTTTATGATCTTAAAGACATCAAATACCTGTATTTATTAATAAAAAAAAAAGTCCTTTTCATGACTTTCCTTGAAGACAAAACTCATTTGCAAAAGCATCAGACATGGAAATCTGGTTATTTCTGTGACACATAACACCTCAATAATCAGAATATCAAGCGATGACCTTATACCAGAACATAAGATACCAAATAAACAAGACTAATTAGTCAAAAAAAAAAAAAAAAAGGACTTCATTTGCAATTAAAATCTCAGGGAGGTTTGTTAAAAACCTTAGAAAATTAAAAAAAAATAATGTTTATTTTTGAGAGAGAGTGCATGTGGGGCAGGGGCAGAGAGAGAGAGACAGCAGTGAGCCCAATGCAGGGTTCATACTTCTGAACTGAGAGGTTATGCCCTGAGCCGACGTCACTCAACCAACTGAGCCACCCAGGTGCCTCAAAAACCTTAGAAATTTTAAAAGCACATGCCTAAATAGGATTACTTACACATAGTGAAGTTGGCAATAAGAGATTCTCCAGGAAGCCACACAATTCTTTCCAAAACTTAGCTCCTTTAACATTGAGAGGTTTTAACTGTCTTAAGTAATCAAAGGCCTGATAAAGACAAAGCATAGAAGCTTTGGTTTTCTGCACAGATAAAGAAATAAACCCCTTTGTTTACATTTTCTTATCAAGAGCAGACCAACAATCCAAGAAAATATTGTCTTTTGAACAGAGGGTAAAGAGTTTAAATCTTATACCAGTGTACGTTTTTTAAAAGATTTTATTTATTAATTTTAATGTTTATTTATTTTTGAGAGAGAGAGAGACACACACACACACACACACAGAGTGTGAGCAGGGGAGGAGCAGAGAAAGACAGGGAGACCGAAATCTGAAGCAGGCTCCAGGTTCTGAGCTGTCAGCACAGAACCTAACACGGGGCTAGATACCACGAGTCATGAGATCTTGACTTGATCACGACCTAAGTCGGACACTTAACCAACTGAGACAACCAAGTGCCTCACCAGTGTATTTTTAAAATCCACTCATTTCAATCTTAGTCTGTCCTGACCACACATAAAATTCTTTTCTAAAGATTTCCATTCACAAACCTACAACTTTCTTTTGCATTCCGATTTTGTCCTAAGCCTTTTCTCTCTAAATAACCCACCTCATTTTAGGACAAAATTTTCTTCCCTCAACACAAATGTATTCACATTCCTTCTATCCTCCTTACACATCTCCTGCTTTCCCACCTACAGAGTTGCTTTCCTTATCATCTCCATCAGTCTTAATGACATTTAGCAGGAGTTTAACTCTTAGAAACCTTCATCTCCACTGAAAAGTAAGTAGTAACCAACTGTAAACTGTCTATTACATTAGGATTGTACACTAGCATATTACACTAGGTAGATTTTTGAATACATTTCATAATTTTTAGGAACATACATTTATCATAGTACAAATTTTCAGTAAGGCACAAAGCACATTTTCCAATAGATCCAAATATCTTTAGTTTCTCTGAAATAAGAAGTCAAAAGTAGATCAACCTTATGTTTAGTAATTAATGTTTCAGTATTTTATCTTACTTGGAAAAGACAGATTTCCAATGAATCTAACCCAATTTATCATTTAACTTAGCAAAACCTCAAAGTTTCAGGTTACCAAAGATTTTGAAAGCTATCTTAACAATTACCCATGAGAACTTTGAGACAGACAAAATTAACCATTATTTTAAGCCATCTTTTTTTGCTGACAAATTGCAACAGAGATAACATGAGCTCATTTAACCTTTAGTAAACCCTGGTACAATAGAAGTTTTATATTTAATGTCGATAACTCTAAAGACCTATCTATTTTAGTTAAACCAACAAACTGTAGTTTGCTTTAAATACCAACTATGTTGCATCTGTGTCCACTAAAATCCATCAGTTTGTTCTCCATTGGCAATTTTTACCTAGGACACCTATAGGGAAATCCAATGTGGGTGGTTTGAGTCCATGTGCCTTCAGGGGAGGGGAAAGATGGTGGAGTAAAAGAGAGGTCATCTAGAAGGTCCGCAGTGTCAGATGAGCCATGAAACCAAGCAAGACACATTCTACATGTTT
Source organism: Felis catus (assembly GCF_018350175.1). Classification (NCBI taxonomy): domain Eukaryota; kingdom Metazoa; phylum Chordata; class Mammalia; order Carnivora; family Felidae; genus Felis; species Felis catus. Next base: position 64,283,346 of record NC_058374.1, on the reverse strand, counting down.
TGCGAAGGTTGGGATTTGGGGGACAAAGCCAGAAAGGTCTGAATATATGGGAACTCTGATCATCTAGAGGAGTTCCAGCAAAAGAGGTCAAGCTGGAAAGTAAATTATAAGAAAGGGTTCCATGAATGTCCACACCTCTTGATCTGGGAGTTTGTATTGAGGCCAGGAAACATTATATTAAAAGATGAGACATTTTTCCTTAAAACGTGGGGGTCAAATTTGTTCCCATTTTTAAGAATACAGCCCAAGGGCAGGTCCAAAGAATACACATACAGAATCTGAAATAGAGGGGGTGTGCTCATAGTGGGAAAGTCTGGCTGCTGGTTTCCAAAGGGGTGGCCCACCAAAGGGAACAGAGCTCCAACTTGTGGTCACAATTTCAGTCGGGGCATCCCACTGATCTGAAAAAGGACCAGACCTTATACAGGACAACTGTCTCTACTAGGGTGTCCCAAGGAGAGGGTCAGAGCAAAGGGCAATTTTAATCCCTCCTGGGGCATCCCCTGCAACACAGAAAGCTGAACACCAGGTGGCCAAATTGGGTTGGAGAAAGGATGGGGAGGACTTACCATTCAGACACGTCAGAATGTGTTTTGCCTATAGATCAAGATGGCAGCTGGATCTCCAGGAACGAAGGAAAAGTGGGGGGCGTGGCGAAAGAAACACAGCAGTTGAGAGTCAGCCACTATCATGAAAGTGTCCCAACTGGGTCCGTAGAGTGTGCAAACTCACCCTAGACAAGTTACAGATGGAGTGTCAGAGGAGGGGAAAGCAGTCCTTTGCCCTCACACGCCTGGGCAGTCTGATCTGTTGCCTCAGACTTTGGACCACATGAGGGAGATGACCCGGCCAGAACTTCAGTAGTCTGAGGAGTACTAGGGTTACACTGTGGAAAGGCCAAAGAGAGAAAGGAGAGGGAGGGAAGAATCCCTCTGAAGGGCAAAGAGGGAAATCCCTCACCCTTCTAGGAAAGAGTGGTCTGGTGGGTTCCCCCTGGATCTTCGGATCCTTACTGAGGGGTAACCTCACTGGAGTTCGTCAGTTCCCCAAAGAGTACTAGAGTCGGTTCACTGAGGGAAAGTCCCAAGATATTCTTGGAGAATCTGGGGACAGTCCCAGGCTAACAAAGGGTCCCAATACGGGCCACCAAATGTGGGGCGCTCTGACTGGGTGGGGGCTGGCAGCACGGGTAGTGAAAGAATTCATCCAAGACAAAATGAAAGAGATACAAATTTATTGAATACACTGCAAGAAAGTAGCGGGCAGGACAGCAAAGGAGAGATTGTCTGCCACAAGGCAGTGGCGAGGGTCCATAGTTAAAGAGCTGAGTAAGGGAGTATGGGGACATATGGAATCTTCCCTTTTTTGGTAATCTTAGGAACTGTGACTGGTTGTAAGCAGTCCATTGGTCATTTAGGGCCTGTGGCCATTTCAAGGTGGGTCGCTTAATGAGCCTGTTTGTATTCAGCTTGGTGGTCACCATGGGCCCTTTGCCTTGCTCACCTCTCCATTGTTCAAGCCTGTTGCCTACCAGTGGCCCTCACAGATAGACCTAGATGGTATAGTGCTAAATGAAATAATTCATGTGGGACCCAAGGAATTTAACAAAAATCCCCTACCCATGGACAAGCAGAGCAAGACTAACTCCATTTTGTGCTACACCCACCATCTTATGTATAACCCCCACATGACCTACTTATTGCTTAAGACACTCCCCCACCCTAGTCAAGCCGCTGAGCACACCCTTACTGGAGACCGGCTCATATAGGAATACGGAACCCCTCACCACCAAAGAATGTAAACCCCGCCTTTTGTCCGCCAAACTTGCGCGCCAATTCTGACCAGAGTGATAGGCTAGTTCAAACAGTTACTATAGGGTAAATTGTAATTCAATTGGCCACCTGTGTGTGGACTAACATGACTATGCAACTTTCTGTGTGTGTTACAATCTCATTGGCCACTGGCCCCTATAAAACTGCTACGCCTTTTAAGCTAGGGGTCCAAGTCCCTGCTTCGCTGTGTCGGGTATACTTGGGCCCAAGCTCGAGCTTGCAAATAAACCCTCGTGCGTTTGCATCAGTATCGGCTCCTTGGTGGTCTCTTGGATTTGAAATTGGGGGCATTACAATTCAGAGAAAGACAAAGGCTGTATGATTTCACTCATATGTGGAATTTAAGAAGCAAATGAACAAACAAAGACAAAAAAGAGACAAACAAAAAAATATACTCTTAAACACAGAGAACACACTTGTGGTTGCCAGAGCAGTGGTGGGTGAAGGGATGAACCAAACAGATAAAGAGGATTAAGCACAACAGATAAATAAACAGCTTTATTGAAGTATAATTCACATATCATCCAATTTACCCTTTTAAAGTGTGCAATTCAGGGGTGCTGGGCCGGTTCAGTCAGTAGAGCATGGGATTTGTAATCTCAGGGTCGTGAGTTCACGACCCACGTTAGATGTGGAGCCTACTTTAAAATAAATTAAATTAAATTAAAAAGTAAAGTGTGCAATTCAATGGTTTTAGTGTATTCAATTATGCTCCCATCATCACAATCAATTTTAGAACATTTTCATCACCTCAAATAGAAACCACGTAGTCTTTACCTATGACCCCCCCCCTCCCCCGCCCCAATCCCTCCACACTTTGTGGAGTACTTTGTGACTGGCTTCTTTCATTTAGCATAATCTTTTCAAGGTTCTTTCAGGTTATATGAGCACTTCATTACTTTTTACTGATGAATAACATTCCATAGTACAAATTTACCATAAGTTGCTTGTTTTGCTTTGTCTATTCACCAGATGAAGAACATTTGCGTAGTTCCTCCTGTTCTATTTAGCATATGAAAGCCTAGTCCTCTGAGATTACCTTTCAATTCCCAAGCAGTTTTTGAGCACAGGTATTTTTATCATTTTTATCACAGCTCCAAATTACTTCTTGGTTGGCTCATGAATGCAATCCTTGCTGAAATATATTCTGAAAACCCATAATAAAATTAAAGGGTTTTGTTTTGTTTTAAAATCAGTTTATAAGACTTTTCAGAAATGTTTCTGGCAATATAGTTGCTCTTTTATTTTCTTTTGTAAAATTATATGAATAAAATATTTTTTAACATCAAGAGTAAACTGATTCACAAAGACGGGGAAAAGAAATCAAAAGCCATATTCAGATGAAAAGGAACTTTTTTCCAGGAGACATAACAATGCAGCTTATGGAATTAGAACATTCTTGCCTCTCTTTTGAATCCTTCCTCAGTATAAAATTGCTGAAGAATGGGGCATCCAACTTCAGCTCAGGTTCGTGATCTCGTAGTTCATGAGTTCCAGCCCCATGTCCTGCTCTGTGCTGACAGCTGGGAGCCTGGAGCCCGCTTTGGATTCTGTCTTCCTCCCCCTGCCCATCTGCCACTTGTGTTCTGTTTCTCTCTCAAATATAAACGTTAAAAAAAAGAAGAAGAAGAAGTAGAAGAGTAAAAAGAAGAAGAGTAAAAAAGAGAAGAGTAAAAAAAAGAAGTAAAGAGTAAAAAGTTAATCAAGTTAGGGGGCATCTATCTTTACTCATGACTCGAAAATACAAAGCAGCAGTGTAGGGCAGTGTTCATCTTGATGCCCGTGTTCATGTTCTGTTGCTGCCATTTGCCATCCGTGTGTTTTCAGGACAAATTACACACCCCCTCGTCATCTCAAGAGTCCTAATCTGTAAGTAAGGATTATAAGACACGTTTTCTGTGGGAATCTTACTGCGCAGTGGAATGTTTCACAAAATATGGGTATAAATATGAGGGGAAAAAAAACAAGAAATCACACTGCGCGACAGTATCTTTCAATTTTCTTCAACTTCATGCAATTAACTCAAGAAGAGTCTTGGTTTGAGCCAGTAGGGCTCTTCCTTAACACCTGTCTAAAACATTTGCAAGACAGAGCAGGTAGTTACTTAACTAAAATTTTAAAATGTTGTTGGCTTTAGCATTTAGTAATTTGAGTAAAGTATTTATTAATGCCACCCTCCTGAAGGCCCTTAACCCTGAAATTTGCTCCACTGTCTAGACTTCATGCCAGGCTCAAGGACAAGGAGTCACTTACATTTTCTTATCTTCTGCCTCTTTAAACAGATGGAATTGTCCTTGGCCCCAGGGTAAACAAAATCAAGTTATAAAGTGAGTACAGCTCTCTAATAAAAGACTCCCAGTGATTAGGTAGAAAACTGAAAGAAGGGAATAGGGAAAGGACAGGAAATGTAAAAGCCACATATTTTTCATTTTCTGTATGTGTGAAATCATCCAAAACGGGGCAACCGTTTGGTTGAGTGTTTACAATGTCCTCTCCATTGCCGCCACTGGGGAAGCAGAACAAGGTAAGACTCACACTGTGAACTGTAACAGCCCAAACTCTTGGTTTTGTGGCTCAGGTTATTTACTCTTTCTTGTTTCCTCCCTGGCTGTCCCCTGTGGGTCCTCCACCTTCCAGAATTCCCAGTGAAGTACCTTCTCCTTAGGGTCTTACTTCTAGGAGAGTAAATGTGCTTCTCTTGACTGGCAGGAGTATTGCTAACGGGGAGCACCCCAGGCAAAACGTTGTTTTATATGTTCCAGTTTTACTTTAAATTTTTGTGTTGGTTTACATTGTGTGCCAACATTGACTCCTGCTTGTTTTCATTTTATATTTATTTACCTTCGGAAGAGAAAATTTAAATTTTTTTTTCCAAATCTTTTGATCTGATTCATATGCTAGAATGACGCCCCCACCAATGGTCTGTGATTCCAGATTTAGTAGGAGTCAAAGAATACACTAGGATTTAGAATCAGAGAGCAGTGATTTCATCCTGACCTTCCAACTAGCTGATAGTCAGGTTGTGACTATCTGAGAGAGACAATGTCGGCCCTGAAATACAGAATTCAGAGATGCAGTTTTTGCCTTGAAACAAAATACTAGCCTGAATCTGTGCAAAGAAAAACCATAGGAAAGCATTTTTCATCCAACTAGCATTTATTGAATACCTACTATAATGCCTGGCACTGTTCTACATAGCATACAATCATGGTCAAAAGTACAGACTCTAGAATCAGACTTAATCAGTTCAAATCTCAGTTCTGCCACTTACTAGTTGTGTGACCTTGGACTATGTACTTTACTAATCTGTGCTTCCATTTCTCCATCTATAAAAGGAGGATAGTGAGAAGTACCTACCCCAGAACATTATTATGAGGACAAAATGAGTTCATATTTTTAAAGCACTCATTTCCTAGCATATAGAAAATGGTATATAAGTTTTTGTTAAAGAAATAAAAATAGGCACCAAGAAACAAGGCAAAGCCCTATTCGCAGAGATTTAAATTCTAGCAGGGAAAGAAACAATAAGCTAATAAACATATCATATAACAAAACACTGTGATAGACACTAGGAGGAAAAATAAATCAGCCCCAAGGATGAGGGTGTACTTTGGATAGTGTGGCCTAGGAAAGTGTCTCTGAAAAGTGACTGTAATAGTCAGGGTTTTCCAGAGAAACAGAAGCAGGATGGATGGATGGATGGATGGATGGATGGATGGATGGATGGGAAGAGAGAGAGAATGAGAGACAGATTTATTATAAGGTATTAATTAGCTCATATGATTGTGGAAGCTGAGAAGTCCCAAGATCTGATGTGTACAATCTGGAGATGCACAAAAGCTAATGGTATAGCTCTATAGCCTGACAGCCAACACACGATGGTAGATTCCAGTCCAAGTCTGAAGACCTGAGAACTAAGGAGCAGCAGAGGCAGGAGATCAATGCCCAAGCTCATGAAGTCAGGCAGAAAGCTAATTCAACTTCCCTTCTACTTTTTGTTTTAATAAGGCCCTTCACAGATTAGATAATACTCACCTACACTGAGAAGGGCAAACCACTTTACTCAGTTCACCAATTCAAATGCTAATCTCTCCTGGAAACACCCTCACAGACATACCCAAAAATAGTTTAATCAGATATCTGAGCATCCCATGATCTAGTCAAACTGACATAAATTTTAACTATCACAGTGACATCTGAGTGCCTATACAAAGAGGGCCGGGGAATGTACCATGTAGCTATCTGAGAAGATATTTTTCCAGGCAGAAAGAACAGTAAGTACAAAGGCCCTGGGGTAGAGTATTTCTAACATTCAAGGAGCTACAAAAAAGCCATTGAGACTGGAGTGAAGTAAACTTGTAAGGATGTTCACTGAGCCCAAAACTGCATCTTAGAGCTCTGGAAGTCGCCCTAAACACAAGCTATTTGAAATAACCCAAGAATTGATCATTGTCACCTATAGATAGTGGGATTTGAGGTCATTTTAAATTTCTTTTGAATTTTCCCAATTTGCCTCTATAGACTTACTCTCTTTAGAATCAGGGAATTAAAAAAAAAAAACTTTAAAACGTATGGAGTTAAATGTGTCATTTTGTTGGTTTTTTTTAATAGTTGAAGAAACTGAAGGAAGAGAACTTATATCTCCAGATGCTGCAGAAACTTATATCTTGGTTGTTTTATTCCTACTTCTGGAAGTCTTGGCACCAGCATGCTCAAACTGATAAGCCTCCCTTACTTCATGAAGGTTCTAACTGGTGAAGTACTGGACTCTTACCATGAGCAGGCAGCCAGGAACTAGAGGACATTGGTTAGGGGAGCAAGTCACCAAAAGTGATAACCCAAGAGAACAGGAAGCCACTCAATCTTCTCACCCAGAGGGACTTCCAGACTTTGATCTTGTATGAAAGGTCCACAAAAGTGGAACTCCTTCAAGTCATTCTACCTAATATAGTCATAGCTAAGTTGTAACTGTAATTTGTCTAAAATTTAGCAAAAAAAAAAAAAAAAAAAAAAACTTAGCAAAAAAAATTATTTTACTTAGCATACTTTCCTATATTGAAAGAATAATTATGTAGAAAAGTGAGTTTTAAAAATTGATTCATCAAGGCGCCTGGGTGGCACAGTTAGTTGAGCATTCAACTCTTTTTTTTTTTAATATTGTATTTATTTTTGAGAGAGAAGACACCAGTGGGGGAGGGACAGAGGGGGTAGGGGGGGGGATAGAGGATCTGAAGTGGGCTCCTTGCTGACAGCAGAGAACCCGATGCGGGGCTTGAACCCACAAACCATGAGATCATGACCTGAGCTGAAGTCGGATGCTCAACCAACTGAGCCAGCCAGGCACCCAAGCATTCAACTCTTGATTTCAGCTCAGGTCATGATCTCATGGTCATGAGATCAAGCTCTGAGAGTTTATTGTTTCTCTCCCATGCCCAGTGTGGAGCCTGCTTAAGATTCTCTCTCCCTCTCTTCTTTCTGCCCCTCTCTTGCTTGCGCTCTCTCTCTCTCTCTAAAAAAACATAAAAATAAAAATTGATTCATCTGTTCCACAAGCATCTATGGAGGGACTCCTAGGAGAAAGGCACTGTGCTGTACAGTAAACAAAGTGCCTCAGAGAACTTAGAGCCCAGTGGGAGACACAACATGGAATAAGCATGCAAATGGTTATATCCTTACAGCTGAGGTTTGCGCTAGGAAGGAAAAGGTGGAGTGCAAAGAAGACTATGACTAAGACTATCCCATCTAGACTGGGATGCCTTGGGATGCATCCCAGGAAGTGCTATTTAAGTTGACATCTAAAAGATGAGACCTAGAGGAGCAGAAAGAAATGTTGAAGACAAGGGGAATGTTCCAGGAAATATAACTGTAAATGTGATGGCCTTGAATGTCAGAGGAATTGGGGGTGTTCAAAGAAAGGAGGGAACCTTGGGTGTTGGGAAACAGTAAGAGAGATGGGGAGTGTTGAGACCTGAAAATTGACACTACAGCAAGAGCCAATGCAGTGCCTTTCACTTGGATGAAGAACATTGAAATTACCTTCAGAGCAATGCCAAGTCAATGAAGACCTTATGCAGAGGGCTGATAATATTTTTACTCTAATATTTTATCTAAAGATATCACTCTGGGGCACCTGAGTGGCTCAGTTGGTTAAGTATCCAACTTTGGCTCAGGTCATGATCTCGAGGTTTGTTAGTTTGAGCCCCACATCAGCCTATCTGATGTCAGCGTGGAGCCCACTTTGGATCCTCTGTCCCCCTCTTTCTCTGCCCCTCCCCTGTTCACTTATTCTTTCTCCCTCAAAAATAAATCAATATTGGGGTGCCTGGGTGGCTCAGTTGGTTAAACGTCTGACTTTGGCTCAGATCATGACCTCTAGTTTGTGAGTTCAAGCCCCACATTGGGCTCCGTGCTGACAGCTTGGAAACTGAAGCCTGCTTTGGATTCTCTCTCTCTCTCTCTCTCTCTCTCTCTCTCTCTGTTCCCTTCCCCCACTCACACACTCTCTCTCTCTCAAAAATAAACATTAAAAAAATATTTTAAAACACCACTCTAAAGACTCAAAGTGTAACAAACACAACCACATTTTATTTTCCATAAATTACCACATTAAGCTAAAGGAACTAGATATACTGTAGATGCAAGATCAGAGGTAACTGTGTAGCTTCTGTACTTAGAAGATACACGTCTTAATATTGATTAAAAATATTTACCCTGTATTGACAGCCTACTAATAATTACTTGGGAAAATAAAAATCTGATTTTAACAGCGTCCACAGATCTTTATTATTTTGGTTGGCTCAAAACAAGTATTGTCATTTTAATCTGGTTTAGATAAGTGAGCAGTTAGGGGTACCTAGCTGGCTCAGTAGAGTATGAGACTCCTGATCTCGGGGTTGTGAGTTCAAGCCCCATGCTGAGTGCAGAGATTATAAATAAATAAACTTTAAAAAAAATAGGTAAGTGACCTAAGAAAAAAGTGAAAGTAAGATATGAAACTAAGATTAGATCATAGAGTCTGTGTTTGACAAGAGAATTTTGTTTACCTACAAATTGTAAAAAATGCCCAGTCATTGTTGTCATTTTTGTCAAATTTTGTCAACTTTGCATAAGACCACCAGAGAAATCTACTCAAAGTTGAGAGTTGAGTTTATTAAATTTACTGCAGGAGAGGACAGTGCCACCTTGACTCAATTGTGACTGGGAAGGAGGGGAGGAGGGTGGATTAAGGAAGGGTTAAGGATTAAGGCTTTGAAGGTCTAGACTTTAGTGGTTTAAAGAAGATCCTTCTAGACAGAGACCTGGTTGGAACTGGCAAAGTTTATGACAGCAAAGTGAGGATTTAAAGTAATTTTCGATAAGTAAACTGTTGTCAGAGAGGCAAGCTCTTTTCCAGGTTTGCAAGCTGTTATCTTAATAGCAAATGTTCCTACAGATGATCTTCCCAGATACACTGACTGGCAAGCACATCCTAAAGCAAATAGTGAAGTTATGTATTCTTTATATTCCTGGGCAAGATTATCCTGGAACAAAGAATTAAAGCAAATAGCCTCAATTTCCACTTTTCCTTTAAAGAATTCTCCTTTTAAAATCCACTAATGCAAGAGATCAATGAGCTATATAGTTCAGAAAAATAATTGCTTAGTTGGTGGAGAATGCAACTTTTGATCTCAGAGTTGTGAGTTTAAGCCCTGTGAGCATAGAGCTTACTTAAAAAAAAAAAAAAAAAAAAAAAAAAAAAAAAAACAGATAAAAGTGAAAGGCCATACAATGGAATATCATTTAGCCATAAAAAGGAATAAAGTACTGATACATTCTATGTGAATGAACCTTTAAAACATCATACCAAATGAAAGGAGCTAGCTACAAAGGCCACATATTATATATCATTTCATTCATAAGAAATATACAGGATAGGCAAACCCAGAAGCAGAAAGTAGATGTGTGATTACCTAGGGCTAGGAGGAAGGGAAGTGGAGGGACACCACTAAGGGTACAGGCTTTCTTTTAAGGATAATGACAATGTTCTAGAATCAAATAGTGGTGATGGTTGCACAACTTTGTGAATATATTTTAAAGAAAATCACTTCATGGTGTGGCACCTGGGTGCCTCAGTCAGTTAAGTGTCAGTTGAGTGACTCTTGTGGGATCGAGTCCCATGTTGGACTCTGCACTGGGCATGGAGCCTGCTTGGGATTCTCTCTTCTCTCTCCTTCTGACCCTTTCCCCTGCTTGTTCTCTCTCTCTCTCTCTCTCTCTCTCTCTCTCTCTCTCTCAAAAATATAATTAATTAATTGTATACTATGTAAATGTGCATTACATCTCAATTTTTATTTACTTACATTTAAATATTTATTTATGTTTGAGAGAGAGAACACAAGTAGGTGAGAGACAGAGAGAGAGGGGAACAGAGGATCTGAAGCAGGCTCCATGCTGACAGCAGAGAGCCCAATGCAGGGCTCGAAAGTGAGATCATGACCTGAGCAGAAGTTGGATACTTAACAAACTGAGGCACCTAAGTGCCCCACATCTCAATTTTTAAAAGACAAGGAAAAGACTGAATAGGACCATCCCTGACCTCCACCCCTTGGTTCCTGGGCTTATATTTAGCTATGAGGGAAAGGTATACTTGCTGTCTACTGATTTAAGTCAATTATTCATCCTGTAAAACAGCATCTCAATCCTGTAAGGTAATTTTCTTTCAGCTAATGTAGTAACTGGATTTTTAGCAGGCCAATCTACCATTTTGTCAAGCCAGATGCTTTTGGGTTGTTGGAGCTTGTGATAATGTTGGTGTATCCTGTGAGTGTAATTCCATTCCATTATGTCCTTCCATATAAACAAGTTCCTTGGTCTGAAGTGATTTGTATGGAACATAAATGGCAATGAGTATGGTCTTCTGTTTAGTGCTGATGGAGCACTTGGGGCAGGAAAAGGTTAATTCATTTCTGAAATATGTTTCTATGCCCAGGAGAACAAACTGCTGCTCCTTCCATGATGCAAAGTGTCCAATGTACTCACCTGCCTCCAAGTAGCTCATCAGTTCCTTGGAGAATGGTGTGCTCTGTCTGGAACTCAGCATGGCTTTGACTCACAGCACACGGGTACCCAGCAGAGGCAGAAGTGAGGAGGTCCATGCAGAGCCTACTTCCCTGCTGCCATCTCACTTTATGGATAGGCCTAATAAGCAAACACCAGGGTGGCTGGTGAAAGAGGTTGACTGACACCCACAGTACTGGATATACTGTTTCTGACCAGCAAGTCAACCCATTAGCCCCTGTCCATGAATCAATGTTAATTCATACATCAGGATACCTATCCACCAGAGTCCAAAGTTGATAACCAGATGTAGTGGCTCGTCAGTCACTCTCGTACTTGCTTAATAGGTTTATCAAACCAGATAGGGAATTCTGTTCTGATAGTTATTTATTGTTGATTTTTTTGCCTGTTTAGACTAGTCAGTTTGTAGATGCTATAAAGGTGAATGAACCAGTACTTTATCTCTGCTTCACATTTAATCACATCCAAGAATCTGCTCTTATAAAGGCCGTGGGGTATTTCAGTATAAGTAACTCAAAAGTCATTTAAAAGAACTACTCTCATCTGTTCCTGGTGGCAGGCTATAACAAGGTTGGCTTTATCACTGTCATCTAGTATCATTTCTAAGTAGGGCTATAAAATAGTTCTGGCTGGAGTCAGCAGACTAAACAAACCCAATTCATAAACCAGGACCCTACTTTCTTTCTTTTAATTCACTCCTCATGCGGCCATATGTGTGGACTGAGGTATGACAGAACACTGAGGTGACTTGCTTATATATTCTAATTATGCCTTAAGAGCTGCTTGGGGGTGCCTGAGGGGCTCAGTCGGTTGGGCGTCCGACTTCGGCTCAGGTCATGATCTCATGGTTTGTGAGTTCGAGCCCCACATCGGCCTCTGTGCTGACAGCTCAGAGCCTGGAGCCTGCTTCGGATTCTATGTCTCCTCCTCTCTCCACCCCTCCCCAGCTTGTGCTGTCTCTCTCTGTCTCTCAAAAACAAATAAATGTAAAAAAGCATTAAAAAAAAAAAGAGCTGCTTGGACTGGCCATGTATATACTGTTTCCTGTAACAATGAAATGCTGCTGTGCCAACCCAATTATATAGTTTTGTGAATCAGAGAATACCCCATTCATGATGGACAGTTCAGCATAGTCAATTTATGTCCTAAGAACAGGGCCTGGTAGCAATCTAGGAACCCTTTTTCCAAATGGAGAATACTTGTCAACAAAAGAGGGCATGATGCTAGGGGTTTTTGCTAGAATTCCCCTTTTTAAAAAAAAAAGGGTTTTGGAGAGGATTCATACAGCACCAAACCTCCCTGTACCATTGGACTCCCTGGGCCATTAGGCCAGAGGGGCAGATGACTTGCACCATAGCCTGAGCATGGCATAGAGCCTTCTCTTGCTTTTGGCCTCATATAAAGGTGGAGTTGTGTGAATTACTTTATAAATTACTTAGGGCAACACATCCATTTATGGTGTATGTTACCCACGACCCCAAAGAGGTTCATCAAACACTGTGCCTCTTTGTGGTGAGTGGTACAACTTGTGCGCCAGACTATAGTCAGACCCCCAAAATCTCACTAATGTGGCAGTCCTTGAATTTTTTTACATTTATTTCCCATCCTCTGGCATGTGTTTTATTAAGTCTTAGAGAAGGCTTACTTTTCTTCCTATTTGTCAGGTCTATCTCGTTAGCATAATATCATCAAAGAAATGGACCACAGTTCTACAGGATATCAAGATGACAAATCTTACTCTATAAAAGAAAGGAAATTGTTCAAAGGCAGATGTCTAAGCTACACATAGATATACTCATTGTTATATGTCCATGTCCTAGAGGTAGGAAGAATTATCGTCAGGAGGCAAGAGGGCAACTAGGTGCTGAATCAGCCCATAGGGGAACTCAGATAAGGCCTCAGACAGGCTCTACCAGGGTGCCACTGATAACTCTCACAAGCCTATGGGGATCCCAGTGACAGAGAGATACATCTGTGGAAATCTTCCACCCACCCTGTAACACTGTATTATCCAAGAAGAAACATGTGGTCAAATAGTCACATGTAGCTATTTAACTTTAAATTAATTAAAATTAAGTAAAATTAAAAATTCAGTTCCTCAATCAATAGACACAGGTGGCCAGCAGCTGCAGTTAGACCATGTAGATACAGAACTATTGGCCAGTGCTGCTATACAAAGCCAGAGTAGGGGTAGCTGGTGATATTTCCCTGACTAACCAATAAACAAGGTTCCTAAAAGCCTATCGAACCAAATAGGGCAATCCCTACACAGATTCTGCTAGTCATTTAGTATTGGTTTGGACCTGTCTGGACTATGCCAGTTTGTAGCTGCTACACAGGTGAATGAACAGTCCCTCTCTATCTGCTTCACATTTAATCATATCCAAGAATTTGCTCATGAAAGGAAGGTCTGTGGGATATTGCAGTATACTAATTCAAAGGCTATTTAAAGTTATTCTCTGGGAAAAGACAGTCTCTTCAATAAATGATGCTAGGGAAACTGGAAGCTACCTACAAAAGAATGAAACTGGGCCACTCTCTTATACCATACACATAAATAAACTCAAAATTGATAAAAGATCCAAATGTGAAATCTGACACCATAAAACATCTGGAAGAAAACCATAGGCAGTAATCTGACACTGGCCTTAGCAACATTTTTCTAGATATGTCTCCTCAGGCAAGTGAAATGAAAGCAAAAATAAACTATTGGGACTACACCAAAATACAATGCTTTTGCATAGCAAAGGAAACCATCAACAAAACTAAAGGGCAACCTATTGAATGGGAGATGACACTTGTAAATGATATACCCAATAAGGGATTAATATCCAAAATATATAAAGAACTTATACAACTCAACACACACACACACACACACACACACACACACACATAGATTAAAAAATGGACAGAGGACCTGAATAGACATTTTTCCAAAGAAGTCACACAGATGGCCAAGAGACACATGAAAAGATGCTTAACATCACTCATCATCACGGAAATGTAAATGAAAACCTTCAGAGGATACCACCTCACATTTGTTAGAATGGCTAAAATAAAAAACACAAGAAACAACTAGTGTTGGTGAGGACGTAGAAAAAAGGGAACCCTTGTGTACTATTGTCAGAAATGCAAATTGGTATAGCCACTGTGGAAGACAATATGGAGGTTCCTAAAAAATTAAAAATAGGGGCATCTGGGTGGCTCAGTTGGTTGAGTGTCTGACTCTTGATTTTGGTTCAGGTCATGCTCCCAGGGTTGTGGGATCAAGCCTCATGGAAGGCTCAGTGTTGGGCATGGAGCCTAAGATTCTCTCTCTCTTTGTCTCTCTCTCTCCCTCTGCCCCCTTTCCTCCACTTGTGCACTCTAAGAAATAAACAAATTTAAAAATAACTAACTAACTAAATAAATAAATAAAAATAGAATTACCATATGATCCATTTCCATTATTATTTACCCAAAGAAAAAGTAAAAAAGATATATGCGTTCCTATGGTTACTGCAGCATTATTTACAGTAATCAAAATATGGAAGCAGCAGTGTCCATCAATAAATGAATAAAGATGTCATACACACACACACACACACACACACACACACACACACAGCCCAATATTACTCAGCCATAAAAAAGAATAAGATCTTGCCATTTGTGACATGTATGGACCTAGAAGGTGAAATAAATGAAATAAAATGAAATAAGAAAAAGAAAGACAAATACTGTATGATTTCACTTATATGTGGAATCTAAAAACTAAAACAAATGAACAAACAGACTCATAAATATAGAGAACTAATGGTTGCCAGAGGGGCAGTGTTCGGGGGGGGAATGGGTGAAATGGGTGAAGGGGAGTAGGAGGTACAGGCTTTCCAGTCATGGGATGAATAAGTCATGGGGATAAAAGGTACAGCATAGGGAATATAGTCAGTGGTATTTATAATAGAGTTGTATGGTGATACACTTACAACCATACACAAGATGGGAGCTACATTTTTTACTGTAACATAATGTATGCACTTGTCAAATCACTATGTTGTACACCTGAAACTAATTTAACATTGTGTGTCAACTATACTTCAACTAAAAAATAGATAAAAATAAGAAGTATTCTTGGGGCGCCTGGGTGGCTCAGTCGGTTGAGCGTCCGACTTCAGCTCAGGTCACGATCTCATGGTCCGTGGGTTCGAGCCCTGCGTCGGGCTCTGGGCCGATGGCTCGCAGCCTGGAGCCTGCTTCCAATTCTGTGTCTCCCTCTCTCTCTGCCCCTCCCCCGTTCATGCTCTGTCTCTCTCTGTCTCAAAATAAATAAACGTTAAAAAAAATTTTTTTTTAATAAAAAAAAAAATAAGAATTATTCTCATCTGTTTCTAGTGGCATGATATACATAATAAGGTTCGTTGCAATAAGAATTCATTTTTTATTAGTCCTTGACATAACACAAGTGTCTTTTAACATATTTTTCCTAATAACCCCACTTTTAAACAG
Organism: Felis catus; assembly: GCF_018350175.1. Lineage (NCBI taxonomy): Eukaryota > Metazoa > Chordata > Mammalia > Carnivora > Felidae > Felis > Felis catus. The sequence continues at coordinate 64,267,969 of NC_058374.1, read as the reverse complement.
TTTCTGACAGATAATTTAGTTATTCAACAAGTGCTTCACGTAAGTGATACATGCTGGATTCTTGTATTTTGGGTAGAGTTCCAGGTTCTTATTAATTTGCTCCTTATTAATTAACGTATCAGTTCTTTCACCTGTCCATAGAGGAAGTATAGCAGGAGAGTGGAGAGCCCATGGATGAAGTCAGAGAGCTGGGTTTGAGACTGTCACTCACTTTTGAACATTTAAGCCCAAATGTTCACTCATCAATAGTCATTCATTTATTCATAAAATAAATATCTTAAAAATAAGCCAAGAATTGGGTATACAATGGTGGAAAAAAAAAACGGTTTTCTGTTTAACACTGAGAATAATGATACCTGTGTCTCAAGATTGTATGTGTATTGAGATAATATATGCTAAGTGTCAAGGAATAAGCTGGCATAGCAATTGGTAAATTCTAAAAAAATAAGTACCTCTTATGTACCTAGAGATACTTGAACACCTTTTATGTGCTAACATGTCCTAACTGTCCCATTCAGTGGTGACAGGCTACACATGACTATTGAGAATCTGAAATGCTAATCTGATTAGGATGTACTGTAAATATAAAATAAACACTAAAATTCAAAATCTCAATATCAAAAGAAATATCTCAGTAATTTTCATATTACATGTTGATAATATAGTTTAAATATATTGGTTAGATGAAACACATTATTAAAATTAATTTTACCAATTTTTTTACCCTTAAAAATTTTTACTTATTTTGAGACAGAAAGAGAGAGAACAGGGGAGGGGCAGAGAGAGAGAGAGGAGGAGAGAGCATCCCAAGCAGTCTCCATACTGTCAGTGCAGTGACGTTTTTTTACACTTTTTAATTGGACTGCTAGAAAACTTAAAATTACATATGTGGCCCATATTTCATTGCTATTGCACAGCATTGTGCTAGACAATAGGCACTGTGAATATAAATAAAATTAAGCCAGAGTCCCTGCATTCAAGCTCCTAATCTGTCTAGGGATTGAGATTAATTGTAATATAACATGATAAGCATTCCTACAGCAACATAAAAATTCAGCAAGCTGGTTTTATATAAAGAAACAATAGGGGACAGTGGCATGGGCAGCAGGATAGAAAGAGGTCTTCCCCTCACAGAAAAACTGACCTTAGGGAAAGGCATTTGAGGAGGTTCTTCATAGCCCCATGGGTTATTTGACTAATGCTGGGAGTTTCCACAGCCACCTGGATGCTGTTGGGATTCAGACACAGTGGCTATATCTGAAGTGCAGAGTGTGGGGACAGACCAGCCTAACTGCAATGATCACATGGGACTGGATCACTCAAAGGGATGATGTGACTCCAGGGGATATGCTTATATAAGGCTTTAGTAAAAGTAAAGGATACAGTACAGGAAGGAAAGCACAGGCAGATAGAGATCGGAGGCTTCAGGGCACAGCTCCCAGGGCCCTTGGTTAATCACACAGAACATACTTTGTCTTTGCAGTATGAACTACCAAGATAGGAGCAAGATATAATCTCAGGGATGCTGAGGCATGAGTTTACTGAGGGGTTTTATACTATCTACCAGGGAGTTAAAACCAGGTTAGGTAACCATTTAACTATATGCATCATCGTCTATTCTTATTTTGGCCAAGAAGCCAGACTTCCATTCCAGGCTTCCCTGGAATAAACACAGAGCTACCTAAATCTAACAGAAAGGTCATGCTTCCATTCCCATACAACAAAAGAATTTAGGGCTTAATGTAGTAAAAACTGTGGTAGGGAGCCTCTAGGATGGTCCCTAGTGACCCCTAAACCCCTTTTCCTTGAATGTGGGCTGGAAACTTGTGACTCACTTCTAAAAAATGAATATAACAAAACAACAGGATGTCATTTCTGAAATTAAGTAACAAAAAGACTGTGACTTTCCTCTTGCCTGCTCTTTCTCACACTCATGTTCTATTGCTTTGAGGAAAGTCAGCTGCCATGTTGTAGGTTGCCTTACCGAGAAACCAGCATGGCAAAGAATTGAAGGAAGCTGCAGGCCAATGCTGGCAAGGAACAGAAGCACTCAGTCTAAAAGCCTGAAACACCTGAACCCTGACAACAATCACATGCATGAGCTTGGAAGTGGATCCTTCCTCAGTCAAGCCTTCAGATGAAACTACAGTCCCAACCAACAACCATGATTCAGCCTTGTGAGAGACCTGAAGGAGGCACTCAGCCCAGCACACCCAGATCTCTGAAACTTATGAACTGTGACATAATGTTTTAAGCCTTACATAGTGTCAGTACCTGATGGAGGAATCTAACAATGAGTTTCAGTCTGCAAAAGGATAAACACATGATAGTATGTTCCAAATCTATGAAGTTGGTATATAGTACTAAATCACAAATGAAGGGAAGAGTAAGGGAAGTTAAGGTCACACTGACACAAGGTGAAGTTGGGGCGGGGGGGGGGGGGGGGCGGGGAAGCACAAGGCCTCTAGTAATTATAAGTGCAAAGCCAAACAGAGGTGGAAGCTGAAGGGCCGTCTGTGGGAGTAGTATATTGGGATTACATAGCAGACATATTCAAGCAAATTAATCCAGCACTTCTAATACTGGAGAAAGGGCAAATGTTCGTAACTATCATGTAATGAAACGTTCCTTGGTAAGGAATGTATTGTAATCACCGATTTTGGTGTTTTGGACCAAATTAGAAGTTCTTTGATGACTACATTAATTCTTAGGTGCTCCTTTATTACTTTAAAGCTGTTTGACCTTATTTCTCTGTAACTCAGTTTTCTTATATGTATAACAAGGACAATATAACTTCCTGGTTTACTATGAATACTAAATAATCATTCATGACAGGCAGTGAGTAAAGGTCTAAAGGGCATACTTGAGTATGAGCACAAAACTTAACTATCCACACATTTTGTTTCCTACAAGATTCTTTGAAGCATCCAAAAGGAACGGAGTTAATTCTCCCCATGCATAGGAAGTTAATATTTTGCTCAGCCCATTCAGTCATGAGTAAGTATATGTTTTACATTTGATATGAGGTCTTAAAAATAATTAAAAGCGTTTGGGGTCCAGAAAATAATAACAACGTAGGAGCCACATTTTGGATATGCAATTCAAAGCAATCAGAGCAGGCAAATTCCCAATGACCAATGGAATTTAACACATCTAAAATTTTCCCAAAGTGACAGGAACAGTTCTGATCATCAAATCCCCACAATTACAACAGCCTAGAATCTCAAACATTATCAACATGTAGTTACAGAGAGATCAGATAATAGAAGACAGGAAGGAAGTGACTGAAAAGGACTTAGAAAAGAAAATGCTCAAATTCCTTTCCTGCTCCTTCCAACTCTTTCAATTCAGGTCAATGATCTGTTTCTTGCTATTAAAAACAACAACAATTATCTCATAGACAAATCCATTCTACTTAGGCAAAGCAAAAGTTGGGAGAAACTACAAAGATTTCAAATTAAACCTCAATTTGTTTTATGAAATTTACCCTGAAATATCAGCTATGAAAATAATCATGTCTGTGAAAATGGTGTTCGGAGTACAAGTCCATTCCTTTCTAAAAGTTATGCTGAGTTGACTCAACCACTAAGAGGTGTGGGTTAATTTATTCAAGACTGTTGCCTTGCAGGCTGGCCTCCAAGTAAAAGCTCTATGGAAACTGAACACAGGCTTAACATAATCAACTCCTGGTCAGCCTAAAGACTTCAACTCCCTAGTTACACAGGCAAGGCAGGCCTCTCTACCTACTCAGTGGCACAATCTAGAAAAAACATTACTCCCTCTTGTTCTCCCTTATCCAATCTACCATCAAGTTCCATTGGCTCTTCCTTTGGAACATAGGTTCAAACTGTCTAGTGCATTTTATATTCTAGTGCTCAATACAGACACATATGACTAATGGCTACCATTTTGAACAATTAAGCTCATTGATTACCTTCTGGTTACCTGTATCTACAGCAGGTTTACTAGGATTACTAGGTTTACTAGGACTATCTAAACGCTATCAGCTTGTATCACTTAACCTTCCTCAGCAAAGCTTTCTTCAAGGTGTATTCACACCCTTTTCAGGGCACCTTCCCAATCTTGATGTAAAATAATCTGACATTCAGTCTCAAGCTTTGCTTTGACTATTTCAGAAGCCTTTCAAGTCCCGATGGCTGTTTGATGTGATAGTCTTCATTTAACTATAGTTTCGCTGCAGTCCTGATTCATACTCCATAATCTCTGCTCTGTAGTCTAAACTTGATATAGGAGAGTTTTGAATACTTCTGAGTTCTATTTTTAAACATCTAGAGTTGCAAGAAAATGAACCTTGAATGCACTCCTTTAAACCTGGAAATAGTAACAAACCAACATTATTTATGCTTCTACTGTAATAACAACATATTATTTGTGCTCCTTTCTCTGGACCCTTATCTTGAAAAGAAACTCAGATAAAAATTAATTGGGAACACTAGTAGTTTTGGCCACTTCCATCTAGATAAAGGCAAGAGAAGGTACTAACCTGGCTGTGTTAAGGTAATATAAGGCATTCCAAAGTAAGAAAATTTCTGTAATTGTATTTCATCTTTTGTTAACATTTATGCCCCTCATAAATATCAACTGACATTTGGACACTTGCTTTTTCTCATCTTCCAGATTGGAAATTCCTTAGAAAAACTTGTTTTACTCCTCTTTGCAGCTTCTGTTGTAGTACCATACTTTCCACAGAGCTTCATACATTATAGGTATTTGACACTTGCAAATTTCCATTTCCAGGAACTAAGGTATATGTAACATGCTGCCCAATGTTACCAGTCAGATGGATTTTTTGCTTTTTCCTTTAAAATCAGTTTTATTAATGCTTTCTTTCTGTAGTCATTCTTTAGATGAGTATCTGATTTCTTTGACCTTTCACTCTTGCATCTCACTTCTATTTTCAGTTCCCTTCTTCCTGAAGAAACTTCATTGGTCTTTCTTTCATTGAGGGTTTGTCTTTTGCTGTATTATGCATAAAGAATATTTTAGACACACTGCTCAGAGCTTCAAATACCTAAAAGACTGAATTTATCTTTTTACTAATTTTAGTGGTTTATGCAGGCTACTCTCTCCTGTCCTTTGAAAATTCATTGTCATAGAATGTTCATTGGTACCTATAATAAGGTTCTAGCCTTAACATTGTAAAAGGCACTCCTAATATGAAAAGTATTAAAGAATAACAAAAGCAGCCATTCAACATTGTTACATGCAACCTTATATACAACCCTGTTTTACACTATACTAGTTTTTTGAAATATTTGAAAGTTAGTGTTGACTTTTGGGAATGATGCAAGCCTGAATACATTCAGGGTGCCTGGGTGTCTCAGTGGTTAAGCGTCCTACTTTTGGTTTCGGCTCAGGTCATGATCTAAGGGTTCGTGGGTTCGAGCAGCACATCAGGCTCTGTGCTGACAGCATGGAACCTGCTTGGGATTCTGTCTCCCTCTCTCTCTGCCCCTACCCCACTCATGCTCTCTCAAAAAAAATAAAAAATTAAAAAAAAGACTAACCATATCCATCTGTGCTTGCTCCTTAATCACCACTGTAATCACTGATTTTTTAAACCATCTTAAAAAACTGAGGAATTGAGATATGTCAATATTTATTCCATGAAAAATTCAAACATTTAACAAGTGTTTTTGTTTAAAAGTAAACCTATTACATGGTTACATAAATAGCATTTTTATGAAAAATATATATCCAAACAAAATTACAAAAAGTCGGGCCTTGTTTTACATTTCTGCCAATCTCTTTAATGTCTGACTTGATAGAAGACCCTTGAATTTCCTACCTACTTGTGCATCCAGCTTGTTGTTGAGCCATGCCATGGTTTAAGTGTATTAGGAAATCCCATTTCACACACATAGATGGCTTATGTGCACAAGAGCTTTCTTCCAGCTTTTTCAGATAATCGCGTAATATTCTTCTTGGACACTGCACCAAAAGCTGACAGTGTTCCCTAAAGGTTAGTTACAACATGGAAGCTTGACATGATAGGTATCTTTTTGCATTCTTCTATCGAAATCCATTTGGTCTACCTGGCATTTTCAATAATCTCTTATCAACATGCATCAGTCATCCGAAAACATTGGTTGACTAAGTTAGGCAGATCTTCCAAATATTGACATACATCAAAAATTACATTCAGGGGTGCCTGGCTGGATGAGTCAGTTCAGCATGTGACTCTTGATCTCAGGGTTGAGTTCAAGCCCCCCTTTGGGCATGGAGCCTACTGTAAAAATTTTTTTTAAATGATCAAACTCATTTTCACTGAGCTGACCAGAGGTCTAGTAGTAAGATGCTATCAAACTTGGTCTCAGATATAAGTTTTCCAAAATCTGAATTTTTTTAGAAAGCTCATTTTAGGGGCGCCTGGGTGGCTCAGTCGGTTAAGCGTCCGACTTCAGCTCAGGTCATGATCTCGCGGTCCGTGAGTTCGAGCCCCACGTCGGGCTCTGGGCTGATGGCTCAGAGCCTGGAGCCTGCTTCCGATTCTGTGTCTCCCTCTCTCTCTGACCCTCCCCTGTTCATGCTCTGTCTCTCTCTGTCCCCAAAAATAAATAAACTTAAAAAAAAAAAAAAGAAAGCTCATTTTATCATTGGTAATAAATATCTTTATTTTCATGGAAATGTGAGGAGGGCAGTTTTCAGAAAAATGTCAATGATTCCTTCAAGTAAAAATGACATCCTAAGGTTGAGTTCCCAAGTCAAAATGTTACATTTTTCCTCAATGACCAATGTATCATTATTGCTTATAATCTCTGCTTCAGATTGTTCTGAAATGCAGTTTCTGTACTTGCTATTTCACCACCTAGAATATTTAAAAGACGTGTACTCAAGGGTTGAGGTTTAATTATATTAGCAATTTTCACTACTTTTTCAAAGACATTAAGACTTAAAAAAAAAAAAATGGTGCCGGCAGTTTTCCCAACCACTGCTTTTCTAACTGAATCTTATCATTGACATGAAACCATCAAATAGTCAAAATGAGCACAGCTGCTTAGTATTTTATGAAAAGCCCAGTCTTCTGTAGTCTTCAGAACATAGTTTTTAAACTTGTAATAAAATACACATAAAAGTTACTATCTTAAGGACTTTTTTTTTAGTAAAAAAGATTTTTTTTAATGTTTATTTTTCAGAGAGACAGAGACAGAGTATGAATGAGTTAGGGGCAGAGAGAGAGGGAGACACAGAATCTGAAGCAGGCTCCAGGCTCCAAGCTGTCAGCACAGAGCCCAATGTGGGGCTCGACCTCACAAGCTGTGAGAACATGACCTGAGCTGAAGTCGGATGCTCAATCAACTGAGCCACCCAAGTGCCCCTCTTAAGGATTTTTAAGTGTGCAGTTCAGTGATGTTAAGGATATTCACAATAGCAAAACTGAAACTATACTCCCCTTAAACTCCCCATTTCTCCCTACTCCCAGAAATGTGGTTAAGTATGAACCATATATATATTTTATTTTTATGTATTATATATAATTTATACATAATATATAATGTATTATATTTTCATAAAATCTCAGTGCCATATATATTATATATAACATATATAATATACACAATTTATAAATAACTATAATATATATATGGCATTGAGATTTTATGAAACTAACCAACACATTTCTAGGAGTCATAAAGTAAAACCCAGACACATTTTGCCTTCTTCCAATTTCCTGACCCCAGTAAAATGTTTGCTCTTCTTCTGAATGCAACCTGAAAATATTTACTTCTGACAGCTTAATTTAACATTTCTCCTTTTAAAAACACCCTTCTAAAATGTGTCCTGTTGTGAGGGTAGAAAACGAAACACAATCCATTATGACTTCACATATATATTTTTAAAAAATAAATGTTTATTTCAAGTATGAAAAGTAATGTTTAAACATTATCCAAAAATTATGTTCAGCTTAACAAGTACAAAACAAGACTTCTGACAAAGTTTACAATTAGGTATAAAATACTTAAGAATATACTTTGACGTTCACAGTGAGCATTTTTGAAAAATAAGTTTTGCTAATAAGCTTTAGAAATAAAAATATATTTACAGTCCCAGCTAAAATAAACAAGTCCTTAACTGAGAACAACAGTCCTCCCTCAGGATCGATAGTTAGCATTTCAAAATAAACAATGGTAAACTTTGTTCAGTAATGTCAAAATTCAATACCTTACGGTTTTGCTGACAAATACCATCTATCTCTTATGTCTGGTACCCACAAGCAAGGTTCTCAAGCCACTTAATTGATTTCATAGATGTATAAAACTTATGTAGTATCCAAACTCTCTTGACATTTTTTACAATTCTGAGCATTTTCAGCAAAATATTCTAAACAGAAACTGGCAGAAACTTCCTGGTGCCCATTACAGAACCATCAAAAAAATTAGCCTTGAAATTATTTTAAAGGACTACTACCAAGGCTTCTGCTTCTCTTTTCCATATACATCTTTTTGTAGGTTTGAAACATTGCTTTTGAATCTTTTGCTGGATTTTGTAGTGTTTCAAATCCATCTGCACTGAAGCTTCTCTTGGAGAGTCTTGTATTAGCCAAAACATTATCATCTAAGGAAACAGAAATTTTGTTTACTTTATTATTCAGTGTTTGTGACCAATATACAATCAATTAAAATGGAGAGGGTAACCCTGCACTCTTCTCTGGGATAAAATTAGGACAAGGAGTTGGACAAACTATGGCTTTTTACCTAGAGAATTATAAATTACACACACAGGACATCTTGCCTATTTTGGGGACTCTTTTCTACTCTCATCCCATCTTCACATCCCACAGCTATCTTGTTCTATCATTTGCACACTATTATAAATGTGACCTTTTTAACAGCTATCTAAACTAGCAATATAAAGAGCACAAACCAGCCAGTTTCAACCAGTGAATGGAAAAGTTTTTGTATTCTAAGACATGTCTGTAGCTTTCTGTTGTCAGACCATTTCAGTGTTATATTAGCCTATCTTTTTGATGGGTCCAGCTTTTCCTACCTCCTGCATTTCTAGATGTGGCTGTACTTCTCAGTAGCCAATTCCCCTGGCCTAGAATAGAATTCCCTTGGTTTTCATTCCTGCTATAGCCATTCCTTTCTGCATAATAGTCTTGTTTTACTTTTTTTTGCCTAGGAACTCACGCATTCTATCCTCTTAGTTTCAAATTCTTGTACATCCTCATTAGCTTTCTTCTATGACACTGATATCCGAGATGGGTTCCTAAGTCATTTTTCAATGGATTCTGTTACTTCCTCTTCTCTGTACCTTACCTTGACTTGATAGTTTCACAACTTGCTCCATCTACACTCAAACCTTTGCTACCAAATGTAGATGTATAATTATCTCAACTGTTTCTCTGATCTGTTTGGGAGTTTGCAACATTTGTTTTTTGTCTCATTTCCCGCTGGTTCATGTTCTCCACCTCTTCATCTTGGTATTTGTTCTTTCACGCTTTTCCTCTAACTCCAGACTTTTTTTTTTTTGGATTGTAAGTATTATTTGCTTTTATTTTTTAATTGAAGTATAGCTGACATACAATATTATGTGAGTTTCGGGTACAACATAGTGATTCATCTCACACTTCGCATCTTGGCTATTCCTTACCCTGCTGCAGATCTCCTTGAGCTTGTGCCCCAGTCTGTGTTTTTTTTATCACGATTCTCAGCACTGATGTTTACTCAACTTCAGTTTATTGCTCATCTTATTTGTGGCTGTCTTTATGTCTCTCATTTAGCTCATGCTTATATCTGGTCAATTTGTGCAGGCATCTATGAGTATTTTCAGATTCAGATTTCAATTATGTCTCTTACCTTCTCTATGGAGTAACATCTCTCCTATTTCCAAGGACCTTTCTTATCCAATCTCAATGCCCATTTCCATTTTTCTCACTTTTGAATTCTTGTGTTCCAACTTTAAAAGTATGCTTTCCACTCTTAGGACTTTTAAAATTCATTTTGCCCTGTTTCAGCTGTTTTCTTGTTCTGACGAAGAGTGCAGTTCTTCTTTAAGACTTTAAATCAATTTAGTTTTTTCCTATGTGTACCTTTACTGTGCAGGACTCGATTTCTGCAAGCCTGCTTATGTATATTTGTTTTAAACTCTCTTTTCCACTTCATCACTTCCTCTCTTTTAAGAAATGTGCTTCTTTATTTTTCATGGTGAAATTCTGCTTCTACCCATTTTCAATGAGTTCTAAACACTTGTCTTTTCATATTCAATTAACCAAAACTAAGATGAAACTCCTGAACCCTAGCTTCTAGTTCTCAATGCAAAACCCTAAAAACAAAGTGCATTCATTCCACTAAGTAAGATACTGAAAGCTCTGGTTTTTCTGGTTGGCACTCAGCCTAAATCCCTCCCATACAAAGAGAAATAAATTTTAACTAGGAGACTCAGTCTCTTATCATCAAAATAACTCAAATTCCACACTGAATTAACTTTGAAAAGAGGGGACAAAGTTCAAGTCCCTATTTGGTTATTAGTCATGGAATTTCTAATGACCTTACCTCCCACTGATAAAATGGGGACATGCTCATCTACCTGGTTTTGAGAATTAAATGAATTAAACTTGCTAATCACCCCACCCAGGAGCTAGCAAACAGGGTATGGCTAACCCTCTAGCCCAATGTGGTAAATAAAGTTTAACTGAAGTATAGCCTATACTCAAGTATAGCCTATACTCATTCATTTATTATTCTGCCATTTTCTCACTATAGTCTCGGAGTTGAGTATTCAGGAAACCTTACGATGTGCAAAACCTAGTATTTACTGCATAATCCTGCACAGAAAAGTTACCTAACTCATCAAGAGGAGAAATATTTTCTTGTTAACAGGAAACAGACCACTGCTCCCCTCTCCACAGTATGACAGAAAATATCAGAAATTATCTTCCTACCATACACTGAATCATTCAAAAAATATGGATAAAAATCAAACTTCACAATAGTTTCATAACTATAATCCAGCTTCTGTGTGACCAAGTGCCCAATACGTAGAGTAAAAATTTAAATACATGAGGATTTTACCTATTTTTTGGTTGGCTTCTGGCATCCTTTTCTCCTCAGTTACACCTCTTAACCAGTCTTCTTTTGTACTTTTTATTCCTGAAACTAAATATTCATTTTCAGATCTCTAGAAATTGCTATTCATCTTTTAGTACTTTAATGAAGGAAAGTCATATAAACACAAAATAAATCTTAGAAGGCATTAAATATATTCACATATACTGCAAATCTAAGAAGCCTCAAAAATCCTTCCATTTCAAGTGTCTGAGTATCTTATAAATGAAAAATGGGTTGCATTAAAAGTTTATCTTCAGTATGGAATTGTTTCTCCCACTTAGGCTGAACACCAACAAATTCCAAGGTATTTAAGGGTACATGACACAAAGAAAGCCCCTCCCATTGCCCCCACCTACTTCCAATGTTCTTGTTACACCCATGCCTCAGATACATTTATATGGCCAAGTGAAATCACCAATACTTTACAACATAAATTTTATAGTCTATTTTTACCATACATCCCTATATCCTTCCAAGAAAATATACCTTGTATTTACATTGTTAACTTTCTGTGCCCAGATACCATCTGAAGAGCACAGGAGAAAAGATTGACATTCAAATCCTTTACTTTTCCAATCTGAATTTCTCAACACAATGTTTTATAAGTAATATTCACAACACTTAAATGTTTCCTGACTACCAAATAATTAGTCCTCTATTTTCTCCTTCCCTCCTGGCACTACACTGAGAATTCTATCATTCAGCCAAATGACAGTCATGCTTCCTTCTGGCCTTGGTAACTTAACACTGGACAAGACTGCTTCCGTTGCCCTCCCATTTCAAGAGCAGACTACAGGACAGTGCTTTAACTTTCGTGATAACACAGTTACCAACTACTTCAAAGATAATAGTAAATCAAACCATTTCCATATGTATAAAAAGTTTTCACAAATATGTAATGATTATTTCCTCATATTTAGACCAAAGCTTCAAATTCACAGAGCTTTGAAATCACAAGTCCAAATGAGAATCAACAAAAGACTGAGGGGCGCCTGGGTGGCTCAGTCGTTTAAGCGGCCGACTTTGGCTCAGGTCATGATTTCAGTCCATGAGTTCGAGCCCCACGTCGGGCTCTGTGCTGACAGCTCAGAGCCTGGAGCCTGTTTCAGATTCTGTGTCTCCCTCTCTCTGACCCTCCCCTGTTCATGCTCTGTCTGTCTCAAAAATAAATAAACATTAAAAAAAATTTTTTTGTTTAAAGATTGAAATAATGTATAACTAACACTCTTCTAACTTAGCACAAAAACATTTTTCATAATATCGGCTTCTTGGTGCAAAACGAAATCTTTGTATTTGGCAAACCTTACAATTCCATACACCTCTTGTCATCAAGTACAAATTGAATACAATTTACAGTAAGGGGAAGATAAACTTAAAACCATGCCTTACAATGTTGTAGACATCATCAAAAAAAATCATACCAGACCTTGCACAGGTGCTTGCTCCTTGCTAGGACAAGGCTGCAGATCCTTCCGGTTGTCGTCAGAATTTGTATTCTTAATCAGTCCATCTGGACATAATTTAAACTCCAGCATGTTTGGTCTTTCTGTGGCATCTTTCACAGGTAAGAAGCTCTGAGGTTTATTTTCTGGTGTCCTCTCTTTATTAAGCTTCATGGGCGAATTATCTAATTTTGTGAGACAAATGCTCTCACGTTCCGTGCATTTAAATGCAACTCTGTTCAGATATAGTTTCCTTTGATCCTTTGATTGGGGAGACATTTGGCCGAATTCAACTTCATTGTCTATACTGTTCAAATTTTTGTCTAATCTGGTTTTATCAATCCACATTTTATCAAGTTGCTTTCCACCAACTATCCCTTTAACATTCCTTGAAATACACATTTTAGACTCCTCAGAATGGTGAAATTTGAGGTTTTTAGCATGGCTTAAAGAAGTATTTAATGATTCTTTAGAAGCCTGTACACTATTGTGTCTCTCATTTGATTTCCCACAACTCCCTGCTTGCATGGAAAGTTTACTGGACTTCATGTACTGAGAATCACACGTTACATTTCTCACGTGGCTTTTCTTTGATGTGTTGCTACCCATCGCTTCTTTGTGCTTCTGCCTTTGTAAATACTCCTTCGGTGTCAGAACTCTACTCATTTTGGATGAAACGTCCTTGGAGCCTGAGGACTTAGCATTTGATACTGTCTTTTCTTTAACTCTGGCTCTTTCATTTGCAAGTGACAAAAAATTACACAACTTAAATGTACCATCTCCCGTGTTTTTATTATGCTCTCGTTTATCATATTTCTTCCTCTTTATCTTTGAATCAAGTATGCCCCCATCATCTAACTTCCTTTTTTCCAAAACTTTTTGTCTCAAGCCACCTGCTTTCAATTTTATTTTCTCTGGGGATACTGACTGTACCAAAGAACCATTCTTCATACACAGATCTTTATTTTTATTTGTCAAAAAACCCACCTTTGGTTTTAGTGGACGTAAGTTTTGTGCCATGAGCTTCTGGTGCAGGCTCTCTTGAGAAAATTTTGTCATTTTATTACTGCTATGAAAAGTTATCTCATGAAACTTCAGTTTTCCTTTCCTTTTGTGACTTTGCAAGGAATCTAGTTTTTTATCACCTTTAGATAAAAACTGACCTGATAATTCTTGTTCTGTCCTCAGTGATTTGTGATGTTTTGTTTTGGGCTTATTTACATTTTTGCTTTCTTCTATTTCAGGAAGATGATTTTTTGTATCTGGACAAGTCAAAGGAATCTCCGGATTGTTATTTAGAGGACTATTACATTCAACAGGGGCATTTCTATCAGTTTTCTCTCCTTGTTTACAACTGTTGATCTTCAAAGGAGAACATTTATCTTCCCCTTCTTTCTCTGAAGCTGAGTTCTTGATAGAATTGCACGGGCACTGGGGTACTCCTTCATAAACCATAGATAGCCATCCCAGTGCACAGCAACGGACATCATCTTTCTCTGAATCCATTACAGAATCATGACTCTTTTCATCTGTATCTGTTTGTGGGTCACACTGGCCCTCTTCTTTGTTTACAGGTTCTTCTTTCTGATGTTCTCCCAACTTGTCTACCTCACAGAGTTGATCTTCATGTTCAGGAAACAATTCTTTCATTTGCTCTGAGTTTAATATTGTAATTTGTATTTGGTCTGTTGAGTCTTTGGAGTCACAACCAGTTTTATCACAAGTTTGACCTTTTGGGATTTGGCTTGTTATTTGTTGGGCCACAGAACTTTCATGTGTGTTCACAGCTTCAATGCCATAGGGAAATTCTTTTAAAAGTTCTGACAGCTGATCATGTAGGTATAAGATGGATGCCTTATCATTAAGAATCTCATTTCTTGTAGGATATTGGGCAGTGTAATTGCAAACTGCATCAGCTTCCTGAGGGCAACTGCCCTGTTGGATAGCTGCCGATGAACACATATCATTAGCCATGCTTTCTTTTTTAGTGATATGTTCCAAATCACTTTCCTCTAAAATTCCACTATTTGCTTTAACATGCTTCAAAGATGATTCTGGAGGTGGAGGTGATTCTGCCTGGCCAGTTATTTTATGTGAAACATCTGTGCACTTTAAAAAATTATCACTTTGAAAACCAAAGTCTTTATTTTCAGTGACATTGTCTGTATGTTCTTTTTGTTGTCCACTACTAATCACCTGTTGCTTAGGGAGAGAAGATTTCTGTGGCTCAACTCTTTTCAAAGGCGGCAAGTTGAATATCTCCGCTATTTGGGAATTATAAGACGTATCACCTTCAACAAGAGAACAAATATTCTCAATATGTAACATATCACCACTAGCAATATCACTTTTCCTTGGCTTGTATGCAGCTTGCTGTTCACTCACAGTATAATGGGTATCTGGTTCTGATTTGATATGCTTTCCTTGATTGCCATGAGGTGTGTCTGCTGCATTAGTTGACTCGTTTTGCTCTTCCTTCTGAATTGGTAAGAACATCTTGGTGTCTGTTGTAGCACCTGCTACTGGTTCATCGACATTAGCTTTCAAAGCAGCAGTAATACTTGTATTTTCTGCCAACTGATTCTGTAAGCTACAAACACTGCCTTCTTTAATAACTGGATACATTGTTTCAGATAAAGCTTCAGGTGTTGTTCCTTTGACAGACAAGGTTTTGACATCTGAAAGAATTAGTGGTGACACTACAGCCACCTGAAGTTCTGTTCCTTTTGTGTTGGTTGTGCCTGAAGACTCAGAATTCTGTACTACCATTGACAAAGTTGTTTCTTGTGAGCTGTTTAACACCTTATTCTGCGAATTTCCCACAACTGAAAATGGACTCTTTTCACAGGTTTCCACAGGCTTGGAAACTCCAACTGCTGTTCTATTTTTTCTTGATTCATTACACTGTTTTTCTTCGGTAGGTTCTGAAGGTTGCTTTTTCCACAGAGAAAGACATGTTGCTAGCAATTCCATGGAAAAGTGACTGTCACTTTTAGAAGGCATTCCACTTGTTGAGGATTTATGCTCAAGGCAAAAAGAGTTATCTAAAACCTTGGCATTTGTGTTACAAGTACTTGGAGCTTCCACTGTTTCCAAATCTAGCTGGTTACCAGTGATTTGGGTACTTGGATTAACTTCATAACTATGTGGTTTAGAACCCTGAATAGTTTCACTAGCATTTTTAAACAACTTCTCCTGAGGTTTATCTCTACATGTAAGTAAACTGAGAATTAGCGTATTTTTATTTGGATATTTTGAAACATATTCCTCAAAGGACGCAGACTGAGGAACGTAAGTTGTTTCAGAATTTGTTGGCACATTTAGTTCAACATTGACATTCCCTGATGAAATCTGGGTGTTATTTAAGGTTGCCTGGGTAATCTCAACAGTCGATGCCTTTAAAGAAGTCCTAACTTTCAAATCTTGTAACTGGTCTGGCATTGGAAACTTTTCTGAACAGACAGAATTTAGTAAAACAGAATTCACTTGGTTAAAATTTCCACAATTGGGGTCCTGAATGTTGGAATTCATTGTACTGTATGCTCTATTTGTTTCTTTTGCAGATTCCATTACTGTTGGTGGTTTATTCTCTGGAGTCACTAGGGTTACCTGTGGTCCAGACCGGATTTGGGCAGTTTGTTTCAGAGACAATCCAGAATTTGGAGCTAATTCACTATAAGAGGTATCAGTAGTTTTAATACAACCTGCTGCCATCAAAAGATTTTTATTAATCTTGATTTTCCTTGCAAGTTCCGAAAACTTCTTTTTTATTTCTACTAATGTTTTAATATCCCTCACTAACTTTTCTTTTGTGACACTTGTGTCCAATACTTGATTTGAAGTTAGATCACAAGAGTCTGTTCTCCTATCTTGATTATTTTGAGCAAGAGTCTGAACACCATCCACAGAAGATCTAACAGGTTCATTAAAAGGCTGAATGACACTGCTATTTACTTTCAAGTTACAGGAATTTCCAACTGTGCTGACATTTTCATTAAGGTTTTGCCAATGCAGTTGTAAACTTCTAGAAAAGTCTTTCCTCATTTCAGGTAAGTGCATTTCTTGACTCTGAGGAACTTCCACAGAAGCCTGTTTAATAACATGCTGAGTACTTTGCAAAGGCTGGCTTGCATATCTACAGTCATAAGGAGGAGGAGGCCTTTTGTCAGTTTGAGGAACTGCGTATCGATAGGAATGTACAGTTGCAGTCTGCTTTGACTGTAAAGTCTGTGGAGGATCTGGAGGGTGACTATTTTTAATTTGCAATGATGCAGATGGCATAGGGTTTTGTTTCTGAAGGGAAGGATCTTGCAAAGAGCTTCGTGATGTGTAACTATATTGCTTTGGAAGCGGTCTGTAATCTGGATAAGTCAGTCCACTGGATGTATACTGTTGCGCCCAGTCAACCTGTCGTTCTGATACAGATGGGTTAAGTCTTGGGGTCCACTGATACGTTATAGGAACTCTTGGAGAATTGGAGGGGATCATTTGTAGTTGCACAGAACAGGTATCTGAAGTTACAAATTGATTCTGTAGTGCATGTACATTAGGTGTATTAGTTCCAAAACTAGTTTGATGAGATACAGTTGCCCCTGTATGAGAATGCACAGAATTCTTCATTGGTGAGTTCAACCATACATTTTGGCTAACGCCTGAAGACATCTGCAAATTGTGATTTAGTTGTTTGGATCCTTTAACATTTGCATATGTTATTCTTTCTACTGACGTTTGTGAGGCCACAACTGTCCCGGTATGTATATCAGAAATAGGGATTTGCTGAGGAGCTGTATAATTTCTCATGTTTAGCAGTGGCTGTGAAACTGGATTTGAATTTCCAAGAAACATACATGCTTCTTGGTTACTTCCAGGATAGCTTAAAGAACTTTGAGATGTTGTGTTAAATGTATTTATTAAAGCCTGCTCCAAAAAAGATGATGGCTTTTTAGGATAATGTGGTGGTAAGGTGACATTCTCTGGTTTTGCATTCCAATTCATTGTTGATTTGATGTAGTAGCAGAGTATTAAAAGTCAGTTGTTTTGAATGTCAGGAATCTGTAGGAAATAAAGATCTTTCATTAAAAATTTGTTTTGTCTGCATAAAACTTCAAGAAAATTAGTTTACCTTAACACCAATGCTATGGTCTATTAGAATTCCAGAAACCTCTGACCAGTCAAAACTTCATCTTTAATTTGGGGAAGAGATACAAAGAAAAGAGCAAAGAAGGATTTAACAATAAACATGGCAAGTATCAATAAAATCTCTGGGGTGTTTTATAGAAATTCTATACAATATAGTATTTTGCTTGCTCCATTTAAGTGGCAATTACTTTGATGTTAACAGGCTCTTTATTCTAAGTAACCCATGTTACCTGAAACAAAACAAACAAAAAACTTCAAACACATGGCAAATACTCCTTATTGTCTATCCCCATTGTCTAATTCCCCAGAGGTATCTATTGTTACCTCCTCTTACAGAAAATTTTATAGGTAAAAAACAAATACATAAAGGAAGCCTCATCTTTTTGCCTCATTTTCATTACTATACCTAGGATACCTTATTATTTCACTACAAATATATTATCCTCATTGCCTGCAGAACATACACTTTCTGAGTATATATTACCATTTAACCAGTCCTTTATTGGCAGATAAAGTTTTTGCACTTGTAAAGTATCCTAAGGATTCTATATTTATACTTTACATTTTTGGCTAAATGTTTCTGGAAATTCCTAGAAGTGAAATCAATGTGTCAAAGGACATTAAAATTATCTTCACGAACAATACAAACTGCCCTCCAAAAAGGTTAAAATAACTTACACTCTCACCCACAGCTACTGACAAATCTAAAAATGGTCAATTCTACAACCATAGTAAATGAGGAAAGACCAATTAAAATAAAACCAACTTCACTTAAACATATTAATACTACACCCTAAATGCAGAATATACATTCTTCCCAAGTGCACATGGAATTTTTACCAACATGACCATCTAGCTGAGCCATAAGCACATCTCAATTTTCAAAGTGTTCAATTATTCAGATTAATTTACAGTGGAATCAATCTAGAAATTATAGAAAACAAAGTAAATAGAAAATTGCCAAGTAATTGAGAAATAAAGAATACACTTTACACTTACAGAGAGAGAGAGAGCGCGCATAGGCTCTCTGGTGCCTCTTTCCTCTACTTATGACATCAGTCCTATTGGATCAGAGCCCCACCCTTATGACCTTATTTAACCTTAATTACCTATAAAGGTCTCACCTCCAAATACAGTTACATTAGGCGTTAGGGCTTCAACATACAAATGGGAGAAGACACACAATTCAGTCCATAACATGCTCCTATCCCCATGTTCATGTAACACATAACACTAATTTAGAGCATAAATAAATATGTTAAAGAGACTGGGAGGGGTGCCTAGTTGGCTCTGTCGGTAGAGCTTGTGACTCAATCTCAGGGAGTTTGAGCCCCCCCCCCCCCCCGGGCGTAGAGATTACTTAAAAATATTCACTCACTCATGCATTCATTCATAAATAAATGAATGAATAAATAACCAAGAAACAATCTTTGTATTTATCACAAAACTAATAAGTTAACCCAAGGAAAGAAATGATGATGAACTGAAATAAAATGAATAAAAATGTAGAAATTCAGCTAGTCACAAGTTGATTCTTTCAAAAGAATAAAAATCATTAAGCCTCTGACAATACCGATCATGAAACTTTAAAAGCACAATATTGGGAATAGAGGCTACCACTAGACCCTATAGACTATAGACACTAATATAATAAGTATTTATTCCAATACATTTCAAATTTAGGAGTAATAGACAAATTCTTTGAAAAATACATATAACCAGGACTAACACAGTAAGAATACCCTATCTCTTTAAAGAACTTACACTGATAATTAAGTATCTTTTCACAAAGAAAATGCCAGGCCTGTATGGCTTTGCTGGAGTATTCCAACAATCATTCATGAAAGAAAACAATCCCAATACAGCTTCTTTAAAAGGACAGGGGCGCCTGGGTGGCTCAGTCGGTTGAGCGGCCGACTTCGGCTCAGGTCATGATCTCGCGGTCCATGGGTTCGAGCCCCGCATCGGGCTCTGTGCTGACAGCTCAGAGCCTGGTGCCTGTTTCAGATTCTGTGTCTCCCTCTTTCTCTGACCCTCCCCTGTTCATGCTCTCTGTCTCAAAAATAAATAAATGTTAAAAAAACAAAAATTAAAAAGAAAAAAGGATAAAGAGAGAACACTTCAGAGCTCATTCACTGAGGCTATCATCCAAATGCTGAAAAGAAGGAAAATTAATAATTTCTTTCAGAAATGTAAATGAAAAAATCCTAAACAAAATGCCAGCAAACCAAATGGGGTGACCTATGGAAAGGATAACCCATCATGATCAAACTTGGCTTTACTTCAAAAATACAAAGTTTGTCATTTGAAAATTAACCAAAGTAATCACAGGACAATAATTTATTTATCTAAGAGAGAAAGCAAGCAAGCACAAGCAGGGGAGGGGTAGAGAGGGAGAGAGAGAATCCCAAGCAGGCTCCACAATGTCAGTGCAGAGCCTAACATGGGATTTGAACTCACAAACCATGAGATCATGGCCTGAGCCAAAATCAAGAGTAGGACATTCAACCAAATGAGCCCCTCAGGTGCCCCAGATGATAAATTTTCAACAGGTACAAAAGCTCTTGATAAAATTCAATATCCATTTATTAGAAGAACAATCATATCAAACCAACAATAGAAATTTCCTTAATTTTGATAAATAGCAGCTTCAAACATTTATATTGACAATAAAATGAAAACGCCACTATTACCTTCTTTTTGCCATGGTACTAGAGATCTGGAAAGCATAAGAATTGGGAAGGAAAACATAAAACTGACTGTTCACAGAGTTTATGTAGACAATCTAAATCAGGGGCACCTGGGTGGCTCAGTTGAGTAAGCATCCAACTTCACTCAGGTCATGCTCTCATGGTTCGAGAGTTCAAGCCCTGTGTAAGGCTCTGTGTTGACAGCTCAGAGCCTGGAGCCTGTTTAGGATGCTGTCTCTCTGCCTCTCTGTGCCCCTCCCCTGCTCAGGATCTGTCTCTCTCTCTCTCTCTCTCTCTCAAAAATAAATATTTAAAAAAATTTTTTAAATCCAAAACAATCTACAGATCTTTTACATCTATCAAGTCTTGGGTCATAGTGTTTTCACTAAAAAGAAAAACAAGATTGAAGAAGGTATGTATGCTTTTGAATTAAAAACGAATCCCCAAAAGAGAGAGATCTGTATATTCCTCACATGCCTTCTCTCAGGAAAGCTCCTTATTAATAATACAACTGACTAGGGGTACCTGGCTGGCTCAGTTGCTAAAGCATGCAACTCCTGGTCTTGGGGCTGTGAGTTCAAATCCCATGTTAAGAGCAGTTTACTTAAAAAAGAAAAAAATAAATAAAGGCCGAAGCATAATACAAACTAGTTTTTCTACTAGAGTTAATGATGCCTAATAAATTCCCCTTACTTCTTGTATGTACTTGGGGGTGGGATGCTGTTATGAACTAAATTGTATTATTCCCCCCACCAATTTGAAATGTTGAGGTCCTAATCCCCAGTGTGACTATATTTGAAAACAGGCCTTTAAGGGAGGTAATTAAGTCTAAATGAGGTGAGAAGGATAGGAGCACAATCCAACAGGACAACAACCGCTGTCCTCATAAGAAAGGCATATGCACACGGTGGGGGGAGAGAGACCATGTGACATCACATAGGAGGAGGCTGACCACAAGCCAAGAAGGAAGAGGCCTCAGGAGAAACCATAACCCTGATCTTGGACTTCCAGCCTCTAAAACTGTGAGAAATAGGGCACCTGGGTGGCTCTGTAATTAAACATCTGACTTCAGCTCAGGTCATGATCCCACTGTTAGTGAGTTCAAGCCCCACACTGGGCTCTACGCTGACACTGCAGAGCCTGCTTGGGACTCTCTCTCCCTCTCTCTCTCTCTCTCTGCCCCCACCCCCTGCTCACTCACTCTCAAAACATAAACTTAAAAAAAGAAAAATTTTCAACCCAGCAACTTTATTTTTACTTTACCCTTATTACAGAAATTTCAAAGTAAAAAAATAACCTAAAAATCACAGCTTGTGGAAGAATAGTAATATTAGTATCTATTTTAAACACAATCACACGCACCCATGAACAGAACTCTATGAAAACGGACTGGTTACATTATGATCTACCTACTACAGGTCAGATAAAATTGTAAGAAATAGAACAGGACAAACAGAGCCACATCAAGAATTGTTTTATATACAAGGGTGACTGTTAATTTGTCAAAGAAACTGGAACATTATTAAAATGAAAGATAATGCTATTAATAGACAAGATGATAGGCATAAAAAAAGACTGTCTCAGAGCAGCCCAAAAGATGCAAACCTAGACAATGTCCAGCAGGCTTCAATAAACGTTTGTTAAATGAATAAACACAATCTGTAAGTACTGAACACCAAGTTAAAAAGAAGTCCCTATTTAAACTTCCAGATGGGAAAAAGTCCCCACTTCTCCCTTCAGATTCGTGTCAGCCATAAACATCACATGATTTCAATACTTCAAAAATATAGAACTTCTTAAAAAATATATTAAATACTCTTCTTATACCTGAAAAAAACATAAAACCCAGACTTCTGGTATTTTTTTTTTAATTTTTTAACATGTATTCATTTTTGAGAGACAAGAATGAGACAGAGCACAAGCAGGGGAGGGGCAGAGAGAGAAGGAAACACAGAATCTGAAGCAGGCTCCAGGCTCTGAGCAACCGTTCAGCACAGAACCTGACACGGAGCTTGACCCACGAACCGCAAGATCATGACCTGAGCCAAAGTCGGTCACCTAACCAATTGGGCCACCCATGCGCCCCCCCATTCTGGTATTTTATTTTATTTTATTTTATTTATTTTATTTTTTTAAATTTTTTAATGTTGTTTATTCTTGAGAGAGAGAGAGAGAGAGAGAGAGAGAGAGAGAGAGCGCGCGCGCATAAGCAGGGGAGGGGCAGAGAGAGGGAGACACAGAATCCGAAGCAGGCTTCAGGCTCCGAGCTGTCAGCACAGAGCCTGATGCAGGGCTTGAACTCACGGACCATGAGATGATGACCTGAGCTGAAGTCAGATGCTCCACAGACTGAGCCACTCAGGCGCCCCTCCCCCCCATTCTGGTATTTTAAAGTGAAACTTTCCCTTATGGCTTAAGTTTGACATCTAATGTGTTCCACAAACCAAAGTTTATTTGGAGTGTCAGCTGATGTGGTCAAAACGAGGAAAGCCACTATTTTCCACTGAAAAACTGATTTACGTTAGCAAAAGCTATAGATGTTTCTGTAACATCAACAAAACCATCAATACCAACACTTCAATGTAAAATGCACTTTTCAGAAATTCGAAAAGTATCATGATTTTCTCAACCTATTATTCTAGCTCTGGCTGTTCGTATCCTTAGTCATAGAAGAAATTAGGCTATCAATCCTTGAATTAGGCTTTCAAGAATATTCTAAATTTTGCATTATTTATAATACAATTCTATAAATAACAGCTATCATTTGAAAGTTTACCATATGTTAAGAACTGCACTGAATGCTTTAAATACATGATCACAAGTAACTGTTACAACAAATGAATGAAGCCAGGCAATAGTGCAAGGCTAGCAAGGCTAGATAGAAATCCCACTATCACAGCTGTCCACATTGCCAGAGACAGAAAGGAGACAAGAATATAACTTCACATACAAATTTATTACTTACCCACACAGAAAAAAATAACATCAGTGTCCCTATTCCCAGAGGGTGATCCCAAGGTGTTTGAGAACACAGGTTGCCAAAAAGCCAACTCTAAACTGCAGCCATTTTATAGCTGGCGACTATATAACCCAAGGATAAGGGAGGTGGTAAAGTCCTGTGCTCAACAGGAAAAAAAAAAACATGCCTGTGGCTATTTCTCACAAGGGTTCTTATCAACTTTTGTTCCAGAAGGGCCTACTGGGTGTCCTGCCAAGGTAGGAGTCAGACAGAGATTAGACTTTGCCTATTTGGCCCATGAATAGACAAAGGTCATCAGAGTACAATGGAGAAGTTGCCCCCTACATCTCTACCCTCCACCCTACATGTGTCCTGCTACAAATTCTATTCAGAAGCACAGGACACTCAATCAAATACCCTAACGAACTGTACTTCTTCTTAGGCAACACTGGAAAAGAGTGACTTGACCCTGACCCCTGCCAGAATGATCAGGCCGTTTGTGGAGGTCAGGCCACAAGCTCCCCATACGGAGCCATGTAACGTCCCAGGTATCATCCAGGCTCACCAATAAGAGTCACATGGCTTTCTCTCTGGAAGGACAAGGGAGTGGGAAATAAATTGCTCTAATTTTGCTCACTGATTAATCTAAGCAGAGCATGGGATGCTGGCAATCACACATACCCCATCATGACTGGCCAGTAGGAAGTTCAGAGCAATGCATCTATCATTCAGGCTAGAAAGTTTACGCTTATGTCTCCAGAGCAGAGGTCAGAGACAAATTTCAAACTAACTTTAGAGTTGTACTATTCCCTAAAATGGGAATTAAATATCAGAGAGCACACATGAAAAAGTCAGTTATCCCTCCTGGGAGTTCTGCCTAGAAACTCATTTTAGAACCCTCCAGGTACCCACCACCTTAAGCAAACAAGATTCATTAGAGGGGTGGTGGTCTCAAATATCTAGAAATTCCTGACAAGTGCCTCAAATACAGAGGAGTAGTTTGCCAGCATAAGCTACCTAAGATGCAATATGCTGTTGGAGTACAAAGTGTATTAGGAGAATAAATACCACTATTACAGCAGGAATGAGCCAATTCTGTGCCTCTTGAGATGGATAAACTCTTTGAACAGAACCAAACAGTTGCCATAAAAGCAGGCTCAACTGCCTTGAAGAGAAATCTGAAAACTGTTACACCCAGTTAGTTACCTTCGTCATTATAGACCATACTCTAGTGTTTACTCTGGTTGTACCAGGTTTTGTTTGGAGGAGTGTAAGAATATTAACACAGGCATTTTGTTGGCATCCCATTAAGATCCAGGTTTTATAAAACTAAAGGTTAAGACTAATGACACAAGGGGACCTGAAGTACCAGAAGAGACCTATAGGATAGAATCTACTTTCTTATTATCAGGGTCAGGTAGGGGATGACAGATCCAGTTAAATTCAGAACCGTAACTGTAGTCTAGAAGATACAGACAAGAGAATTCTGCTTTCCCTCATTCAGGAAACCAATGGAAATCATGACTAACAGAATAAATTACACGAGTCTTGGCCCAAAGGACACCACTCCCAAGTGCATTCATTCCCCCCAAATTAGCAACTGCTGAGGGTTTCTAAGAGTCCTTAAGATTAAGATCTTCCACTGGCCAGCAGTATGTTGACTAAGAGTAGTAGGCAGCTACAAGCCTGAGGTAAATTAGATTACTAGTTTCTGCCTACTCCTCCAACCCTTATCCCCTAGGTCTATGGTCTTCCTTCTCCAACTAGCATAGAGGACCTCTGCAAGTTATGGTGGGTGAGAAGGAATGGCAATCACTCAACTGTGAACTCATCACTTCCATGCTCTAAGCCACCTTACCCACAACACCTTGTATAGTAGCATGGTCATGTGGAAGGAAAATGTAAAAACCAACAGAAGTTGTGGCAGTGAATCTTTATGGCCATAATGAAAGTGACCTACTTGAGATAAATTTCTGACCTCCAATAAACACCCTCAACTACTTCAACTAAAATAACACATGGCAAGAAACTAAATGCAGAAGATTTGATATAACCTACATAAAT
The DNA here is from genome assembly GCF_018350175.1 of Felis catus. Lineage (NCBI taxonomy): Eukaryota > Metazoa > Chordata > Mammalia > Carnivora > Felidae > Felis > Felis catus. The sequence goes on along the minus strand of NC_058374.1, from coordinate 64,242,603 downwards.
ATTCTTCAGGATCCTAAAGAATTTCTAACGTATGAGAGGTAGGGCGCCTGAGTGGCTCAGTCGGTTAAATGTGACTGGTTACATGTGACTCTAGGTTTCGGCTCAGCTCTCGTGATTAGTGAGACCAACGTCAGGCTCTATGATATCAACTTGGGTTCCTGTCTCCCTCTCTCTGCCCCTCCTCGACTCACACTAGTGCGCTCAAAAATAAACATTAAAAAAAGATTTCTGGGGCGCTGGGGTGGCTCAGGTCATGATCTCGCTGTTCATGTTCAAGCCCTACGTCAGGCTCTGTGCTGACAGACAGCTCAGAGCCTGGAACCCGTTTCCGATTCTGTGTTTCCCTCTCTCTCTCTCTCTCTGCCCCTCCCCCACTCACACTTTCTCAAAAATAAATTTAAAAAAAAATTTTTTTTAAGAATTTCTAATGTATATAAAAGCTTCCTGACTTGATCTGTCCCTGCTGACTGTAGCTAGAGATGGCACGCCCATTCAGTACTCATGGAAGAACCTGGAAGCATGTGCCTCACCTTCACAGACTTTGCCTATGCATCTCTTTTCTGTTAGTCCTATATTATATCCTTTGCTGTCATAAACTTTAGCCATGAGGATATAGAGAAAAGGAACAAAACCACAACTTGGGTCCTTGAAAAGATCAACAAAACTAATAAACCTTTACCTAAACTGACCAAAAAAAAATTACTCAAAATTACTCAAATTACTAAAATCAGGAAATAGAGACACTACTACCAACCTTTCATTGAAAACAAAAAGAGAATACTATGAACAACCACATGCCAATATATTCGATAATCTGAAAGAACAAGCTCCCTGTGATATTGTAATTTATACAAAGAAATATATATTTGATCTTTGTCCCTATTTCTCACACAGAATTTCTAAAATCCTGAGGTTTTCCCAAGTGTTGAGTGAAAAAAGGTGCCTTTTGTTAGGTTAATGAGGTGACTTTTAGACTGCACCAAAAGGTGGGGGCGGGCAGGAGAACCATCCATGTGAATAGGGGGTTGGATCTTTTAGCCCTCCCCCACCTCCAGGGAGGGATGGAGAGTTGGAGGTTAAATCAATGGCTAATGTTTTTAATCAGTCATGACTGTGTAATAAAGCCTCTATAAAAACTCAAAAGGACAGGATTCAGAGGGCTTCTGGGTTTGTGAACACATGAAGATTTGGGGACTTTGGCATGCCCAGAGGGAGCACAGAAGTTCCACACAACTTCCTACATACCTCATTCTACCAGCTCTTCTAGACTGTTGATTCATATCCTTTAAATTCCTTTGCAATAAACCAGTAACCTAGTAAGTAAAATGATTCTCCGAGTTTCATTAGCCTCTCTACCAAATTAATAGATTCCAACGAAGGGGTTGGGGAAACTTCCATTCAATAGCCAGTTAGACACAAGTACAGGCAACAAACAATCTAGACTTGCGACTCATATCTCAAGTCCAAGGAGGGGAGTTATAAAAACCTCCAATCCGTAACCTGTTCGTCAGAAGCACAGGGAATAACCTGGGTTTGTGATTGGTGTCTCAAGTATGGATGAAGGCAGTCTTGTGGGACTAAGCCCTCAACCTGTAGAATCTGATGCTACCCCCCAGGTATATAGTGTCAGAATTGTAGGAGACCCAGCTGGTGTCCCCAGAGAACTGCTTGTTGTTGCTTGTTGTTGTTCCACACACATACAGTGGAATTCAGTGAAGAAACCCCAAAAACTCCAAAAGACACTGACTGAAACTGACTTGAGATACAGAAAATCTAACTAGGCCTATGAAGAGATTGAATTAGTAACCAGAAGATTACCCAAAAAGAAATGGTTAGGCCCAAATGGCACTCTGGACAATCATACCAAAACCATAAATATTATAAACCAATTCTACAAACTTTTTTAAAACACAAAAGAGGGAATACTTCCCAAGTTAATTCTAAGAGGCCAAGATAACTCCATAGCAAAACCAGAAAAGAAATCACAATACAACTACAGACCAATCTGTTATGAATATGGATGCAAAAATCCTCAAAAAAGAACTAGCAAACCAAACACAGCAGCATATAAAAATAATTATATACCATAACAAAGTGGGACTTATCCCTGAAATGCAAGGTTGATTTAAAAAAATCAATGTTAGGGGCGCCTGGGTGGCTCAGTCGGTTAAGCATCCGACTTCAGCTCAGGTCTCGATCTCGCCGTCTGTTGAGTTCGAGCCCCGCGTCGGGCTCTGGGCTGATGGCTCAGAGCCTGGAGCCTGCTTCCAATTCTGTGTCTCCCTCTCTCTCTGCCCCTCCCCTGTTCATGCTCTATCTCTCTCTGTCTCAAAAATAAATAAACATTAAAAAAAGATTTAAAAAATAATAAAAAAATAATAATAAAAAAATCAATGTGATATCAAATATCAATACAATAAAGGACAAAAACCACATGATCATCTCAGTAGATTCAGAAGAAGGACCTAACAGGATGGAAATTAAATGCATCTTCAAATCCAACTCTTTTTCATGGTAAAAACACTCAAACTAGAAAAAGAAGGGAACTTCTTTGATTTGATAAAAGGCATCTGCAAAAAACCCACAGCTTACATCATAATAGTTAAAGACTGAATGTTTATCCTCTAAGAAATCAGGGAAAAAACAGAGATGCCTGTTCTTGCTACTTCTAATCCATATTGTACTAGAGGTTCTAGCCATGGCAGTTCAGAAAAAAGAAAGAAAAGAAAGAAATAAAAGACATCCAGATTGGAAAAGAAGAAGTAAAACTATCTCTACTTGCAGATGACATGATCTTGTATATAGAAAACTTTTAAGGAACCCACTAAAACCTAACAATTAATTAACTAGTTTAGCTCAGTTGCCTACTACAAGCTCAGTATACAGAAGCCAAATGTATTTCTAAACAACACTTAATCTGGAAATCAATCTCACTACAGTAACATTAAAAAGAATCAAACACTTTGAATAAGTTTAACAAAAGTGAAAAATTTATAAAACATTGCTGTAAGAAATTAAAGACCAAGGGCACCTGGCTGGCTCAGGTGGAAGAGCATGCAACTCTTGACCTCAGGGTTTCGAATTAGAGCGAGCCCCATGCTGAATGCAGAGATAGAAAAGAAAAGGGGAGGCGAGGGGAGGGGAGGGGAGGGGAGGGGAGGGGAGGGGAGAAGAGAAAATTAAAGACCTAAAAAAAAGGGATAACATCCCACATTCGATGGATTAAAGGATTTAATACTGTTAAAGTAGAAACACCACCCAAATTCATCTACAGAGTCAGTACAACCCTTACCAAAATCCCAGATGTCTTCTTTCTAGAAATTGAGAACCTGATCCTGAAATTCATTTTGAAAAGAGTAAAGTTGGAGGACTTACACTTTCCAACTTCAAGACTTACTACAAAACTATGATAACAAAACCATGTGGCACTGATACAGGATAGACACTGATCAGTGGAACAGAATCCAAAAATAAACCCTCACATTTACAATAAGGAACTAGAATTCAAAAAAGGACTCTTGCAACTCAACAATACAAAGACAACTCAAATTGAAAGTTTTTCCAAAGATATATAGTCAATATGCACATGAAAAGATGTTTAACATCATTAACCATCAGGAGAATGCAATCAAAAATACGGTGTTGCAGGGGCATCTGTATGGCTCAGTGGGTGGAGCATTTGACTTCAGCTCAGGTCATGATCTCCAGGTTCGTGGGTTCAAGCCCTGCGTTGACAGCTCGGAGCCAGGAGCCTGTTTTGGATTCTGTGTCTGTCTGTCTCTCTGCCCCTCCCCAACTCATGCTCTCTCTCAAAAATGAGTATTTTTAAAAATCTTTAAAAAATAAATATACATTTAAAAACGCAAAAAAAAAAAAAAAAAAAAAATCCACAGTAGCATACCACAAAAAGACAAGTGTTTGCCCTGGATGTGGACATACTGGAACTCTTATGCCTTGCTGCTGAGAATCTAAATCTAAATCTATATAAATACTCTGAATAACACTCTGGCAGTTTCTCAAAAGACCAAGTAGTTATATGATGGAGCAATTCTATTCCTAGGTACATACCCAAAGGAATTAAAAATGTATGTCTAGGGGCGCCTGGGTGGCTCAGTCGGTTAAGCGGCCGACTTCGGCTCAGGTCACGATCTCACAGTCCGTGAGTTCAAGCCCCGTGTCGGGCTCTGTGCTGACAGCTCGGAGCCTGGAGCCTATTTCGGATTCTATGTCTCCCTCTCTCTGACCATCCCCTGTTCATGCTCTGTCTCTCCATGTCTCAAAAATAAATCAAAATGTTAAAAAAAAAAATTAAAAAAAAAAATGTATGTCTACACAAACACCTGCACATGAACGCTCACAGGGGTATTATTCACAGTAGCTAAAAAGTGGTAACAATCCAAATGTCTGCTAACTGATTAAAGGATAAACAAAATGTGGCATATCCATGCAATGGACTATTACTTGACAATAAAAAGCAGTGAAGGACACAGATAAACCTTGAAAACAAAATGCTAGGTGAGAGACGTCATAAAAGATCACATATTAATCCATCTGTACGAAATGTACACACATCTAGAGACAGAAACTAGATTAATAGTTGCCTGGGAATGTTTGGGTTGGGGAAAAGGGGGAGTGATCTGTGAAAGAAGATTCTGAAACAGAGTGAGCATTGCTAAGAGAGTCACTCTAAATAGAGTCAGATGAATATCGAAAGTAGGGTCGAGGCTTGTCTCCAGTTTTAATTTTTTTTCCCAGTTTTAATTTTCAAAACATCACAAAGTTCTGACTTTTGTCAGTTACAACTGGACCACCTCCTGGAATGCATCGTCCTACTGTGGCTAAATAGCCAAAGCCTACAAATAGCCAAACACGTATTATAGTTAGTTTCAACTCTGCTAGCACCCATCAACCAATCATTTATTCATCCAAAACAAATTATGTAACCTTGTGCCTTCTGCTTATGTAAGCTTGTACTTCCCCACTTGTCGCAGCACTTTACTTTGGATTTTGTCAACTCTGTGTGTCTCAGATTGCAATCCCTAAGGGTCTAAATAAACCTTTTTGGTTGCTGTGCAGATTCATCACCTTCAGGATCAACACCATTAATGAGCATGGAGATTGTTTTGGGAGTAAAGAAACTGTTCTAATTTAATGCAATGATGGTTGCACACCACGTGAACATAACTTAAAACCACTGTACACTGTAGTGGGTGCCTGAGTGGCTCAGTTGGTCACGTGTCTTGACTCCTGATTGGTTAAGTTACCAGGGTCTTGGGATCAAGCCCCGTACATCTGGCTCCAAGCAAGTAGTAGAGCCTGCTAAAGATGCTCTCTCCCTCTCCCTCTGCCCCACTCTCGCAGACACACAAGGGCACACTCTCTCCACAATTAAAAAAAAAACAACACTGTACACTGTAAATGGACAAACTGAATTTTATAAATACGGCATATGAATTATATCCCTAAACTGTGGTTTAAAAACCAAACATAGTTATTTCCCTGTCAATAGCACCGACATGGGTACATGACCCAATGAAAGCCAATGAAATTATAGACTTTTGGTAGAGCAACCATACAAAAGGCCTAAGTTCAAGCTGATTGGATACATACCTGGAGATGCTAGAGCCACTCAAGGAAGAAAGGTGTGCCTGAGAATGGAGTCAATGCTGAAGAACAGAGCTCAAAGATGGAGGGTCTCAAAAGTCTTTAAAGTTTTTCTTTCTTTATATTCAGATACTGGATCCAGCCAAACATGAAGGTTGAACTATTTGAACTTCTTAATGATGTGATCCAGTAAATTATCTTTTAGGGCTTAAAAAAAATAATAATTTGCTTATGATTTGTTTCTTAAAACATAGGGTACACAATATAATTTCTTATAATACTTTGCAATCTTAACCATAAATTAAAGATTTAATTTACAGTGAAGTCATATAATTTAATACATCTCAGGAGAATCTTAGTGATTGTCATTAAATCTTTGCAGTCATTAGAACTATGAGCAAATGTCTCACGACATTTACCTCAAGAGGCCAGCCTCTAACACTGCCCTTCAATTTACAAGCACACTTAGGATCTCAAGAATATACACACTACAATGCTGCCTCCCAACAAAGCATTTAGAATTTCTCAAAGTCCCCAGTTAGTTCTTTCTTTACAAGACTTATTACAAAGTAAATTTTAACTTGCATTCTAGAGACAGAGTTGGTAAACGTTGTCTCTTTATCTCAAATTGAATGCTTTCCATGTCTGTTTCAATGGGAGGGATGGGGCAGGAGGGTGGAGAAGGCCTGCTTACACACACACAAAACCTTTGAAATTCACCTTTATAAATACCTTTTCAAACAACAAGATCAATTCCCTAAACATTTAGGTTCCTATTTATACAAGACATCGATAACCTAAATGGTAAGGGAGTCCTGTAGATCACACAGTAATATGGAAAAACGAGGCTCTGGGGCAAATATGCCCTGAATTAAGAATTTAACAGAGGGGCACCTGGGTAGCTCAGTCGGTTGAGCGGCCGACCTCAGTCCAGGTCATGATCTCGCAGTCTGTGAGTTCAAGCCCTGTTGGGCTCTGTGCTGACAGGTCAGAGCCTGGAGCCTATTTCGGATTCTGTGTCTCCCTCTCTCTCTGCCCCTCCCCGGCTCATGCTCTGTCTCTGTCTCTGTCAAAAATAAAACATTCAAAAAAAAAAATATTTTTTTAAAGGAGAATTTAATGGAGATATTCTTGATTTCAAATTAAGCCTAGAGGTAAAAACCAGAGTTGTGTCTAGTACTTCCCTGCAGAAACATAACCTACAACAGGATCTATAGTAAAGGGTTTAATCAACACAAAACTGATTAACGTAGAGCTGATAAACTTAGACCTTAAAGGAGCAAACTGAATTTCCTATTAGATACAATGCTGTCTGAGGCCATAAAATATCTTTCCTCTACAGGACAACAACTAAAATTTACTGAGCTCTTACCACTCACAGACAGGGGCTGTCCCACATGTGTTGTATGACTAAAACTCATATAATTTGGGGCACCTGGGTGGCTCAGCCGGTTAAGCTTCCAACTCTTGATTTTGGCTCAGGTCATGATCTCGTGGTTTGTGAGATCAAGCCCCACGTCGGGCTCTGCACTGACAGCAAGGAGCCTGCTTGGGATCTCGGTCTCCCTCTCTTTCTCTCTCTCAAAAACAAAAAAATAAAATAAAATAAACTTACAAAAATTCTAAAAAATAGAGCAATCCTAAGTAGACCTCTGCCTGAGTAACCTGAACCAGTCACCTCCCATAATCTACTCTTTCTTGCAAAGACTAACAACTAAATTCTCTATGCTATGTCAACCATATATTTCTCCTCAAGCTCTGCCATCAAATCCATTGTGCCCGACTGTTTAATATTTAACCAACGCTGATTCGTTTAATTAACAATTTAATTCCATAATAAATTAGAGCAGGCTACTTGGAGGTAACATACTTACTTTTAAGTACAATGTTAGTCTTTTACTACTATGTTCCCATTTCCCTCCAAGCATGTCAGTCCCCCTTCACACAGTGTTTATTATACTTCTTTGGTCCTAGGAAGAGCAAGAAACATTTTATAATTAGTGATAATTTAATATGAACTGCATTTTTTTATTCATATGAAACTTACTTTATGATAAAAGCACATGCTATTCTGTTTGCTAGATAGGACATTGCTGTGCCAAACTGTGTTCCTTTAAGGTTGCACCAAAAACATACTAAGTTTACAGAATTCTCATTAGGTGTGGAAAGTAACAAATAGAAACTAGGTGTGGCCTAAAATACCATTCACTGTTTAAGTTAGAATTCAAGTTGGTCCTCCAGGATCACTACTGCCCTACCATTCCAAAACAGAAATACTTTATCTTACCAGCTTTCCTCACTAGAACAGTAAGAGAATCCGACTGTACAGGGGGAAACGTAACTAAAACCTTAACATTCGTGAATGCTAACAATGACTAAAACATACAATTTACAAGCAGAAAAGTCCCCAAAGAAGCTCTGCGACCCACCTATTCAAATGCACCCCAAGCTGACTCGTATCATGGGCTGTTCTCTTTATTTTGAAGGTAGGCTCCTTAAAGTATTACAAATAAATTGTTTTCACTGAAACGATTCTCCTCAAAAGGTTGCTGCTGAACTCAAGATCCTAAGGACATTTGCTTAGAGCATTCGCCTCCCTCGAAAACACCTAAAATCGGTATGCATTTGTGCATTTAAAAATGCCTCGAGGAACTAACTACTGCTGAGGAACAGAAAGCATCTGCGGAACAGAGGCGTTCGCGGGCCACTTGGAGATACAAGCCGAGCAATTCTGTTTCGGGAGGGTCAGCATAATGGAGGTGGGGAGGAAGGCAACGCTCGAGAAACCGTAAACGCAAAACAAAGATTTTTTTTTTTTCCACGCCACCGACAGGAAATAATTAACAACATAAGGTACTCTCACACCCACCACCTCGTAGTTCAACAAAATGCGTACTCGCTCTCTCCACCCCGACCTCCACCGCAAGGAGTGAGGCAATTTAAAGAAAACACCCAGGAGGCGCCGCCCTCCGGCTCGGGCTGGGCGTCCGCGGCTGGCCCCGGCCGGCCCCGCGCGGCAGGCAGGGCCACGAGCGAAGGGGCCGGCACGCGGTGGGGCGCGCGAGTCGCGGGGCCGAGGCCCGGAGACGCCCGAGCTCCCGCGACCCCGAGACTCCGTCCTCGCCCCAGAACAAAAGCGCCCGCCGCCTCGCGCGCGGCGCCTGCCCGCGGGCGCCTGGGCTCCTGACGGCCAGCACCGCGCCTGGGACCTGAGGAGAGCGAGGGGCAGCGGGCTCCCAGGCCCCACACTTACCGACGGGCGCCGAGCCCAGCGCGGGTAAGCGGGGAGGACGCTCTGGGCCTCCCGGGCCCCTGAGTTTAAGTCAACTCGGTCCGCCTTCAGGGGCGGGTCGATCAGCGAGGCCCAGGCTCCCCGAACAGCTAGGCCCCGCCCCCGGCCGTGAGCGGCAGCGGTTAGCCCTGCGCCGCCCGGGTCCTAGTGCCACACGTATACAACGGCTGTGGCCAGCCCCGCCCTCCAGTCCCTGGCGGCGAGATTTGCAAAGGCAGGTTTACTTGTCCTATGGAGATAAACGTCTCTATCAGTGGTACTTTACGTTTCACTTGCGTCGGAATCGTCCAAAGGATTGAAGAGCACCACCTGCAAAACCAATTCAGTAGGGCTAAAGTGGACTGAAAATGTAGATTTCTAACAAGTTCCCAGGATAGGCTGTTGCAGCTGGTCTCAGAACCAATGATGTAGAGAATGGGGTTGGCAAACTTTCCATAAAGCATGTGAAAGAAAGCACACAAAGTGTGAAAGACCCCTGCTTAGCTTAATAACACACCCCCACCCTATCTTCAGTTCCGTAACGCCTCACTTGCAGGGCTTGCACTTCCACCAGTTGACAAACAGGATATCTGCAGTTAGACATCCGTACCCTGGGAGAGCTGTACCCCCACCTTTCCCTACGCAAGACAGGAACAGGTTGTCACATAAATAACGATGACCGCTTTCATCTCGCTTCTGTAAACCTGCTTACGCTCCCAAACCGGAGGTCCCCTGCCGCTTCGCACCCGGGCTCCAAGTTGCATCTGCCGAGAGAAACTCCATTTCCCAAGCTTTCCCAGGACGAAATTACCCCCAACCCTAACCACCACCGAGCAGAGAGCCTACCACCAGCCTGTATGCAAATGTAACTCAAAATGGTATAAAAGACCTGTAACCCCGTATATCGGGGCTCTCCCGCTTTCTAACACTGGGGAGCCCTGGTGCACCAGTAAAGACTCTCTGCCGAAATCGGAGTGCCGAGTGGTTCTTTGCGCCAACTCTCATTCCATAGGGCCTAGGAGCTTGGCTCCTAACAAGTGAAGCTAGGGAGATGTTTTTTTCCCCCAAGCAAATGGAATAGGGAGAACGTCCATTAATGTAGAGGAAGCTTCTCCAAATAAATAAATAAATAAATAAATAAATAAATAAATAAATAAATAAATAAATAAATAAAATCAATGTTTTCTATACAAGGATTTTTATAATATGAAGTAAATAAGGGAGTCCCATCTGAGTGGTTAAGAATAAGAAAGGGCATGGGGCGCCTGGGTGGCGCAGTCGGCTAAGCGTCTGACTTCAGCCAGGTCACGATCTCGCGGTCTGGGAGTTCGAGCCCCGCGTTGGGCTCTGGGCTGATGGCTCAGAGCCTGGAGCCTGTTTCCGATTCTGTGTCTCCCTCTCTCTCTGCCCCTCCCCCATTCATGCTCTGTCTCTCTCTGTCCCCAAAATAAATAAACGTTGAGGAAAAAAAAAAAATTAAAAAAAAAAAAAAGAATAAGAAAGGGCAGAGGTGGTTAGTTTTTGCCAAAGGGTGGGCAGGGAATTCCTTTGACCTAAGATTTGGATCTTGGCTCTGCCACTCCCACTCACTAGATCTACAACCTTGGGAAAATCACTTAACCTGTCTCTGCTCAGTTTTCTCACCTATAAAAGGAGAATAACAGGAATGCAGGTTTCTCCTGCTATCCAAAAGTAGAGAATTTCTATGAAAACTTTGCTAATCCAAAATAGTGTAGTGATGCAGCAATTACCATTACTTTATAATAAATGGGAACATTTTTTAATATTCCCAGACCCCCAAAACAACTTTTAGGCTTTCCTTAGGACACATCTTGCTAATATCTGTTAAATAAATGGGGATAAAGCACAGATGCTCACAGACATAGTTAAAAGCTATATAGCAGCTTGATGCTGAGACAGTGTAGTTCCCAAGGAAGGAACTTAATGGTGCCACTCTCGCTACCCAGGGTGCACGTGCAAAACAAATGATCAATGCTATATTCACTTTTCACCTTCTTTTCATGAAAGCAAAAATCCTCTTCAGATTTTTTTGGGGTTAGCAAAAACAGGTAACTAATGTAGGTCTTTTGTAAAAGCAAAGTGGCATAAGGAGAACTTTCAAAAAGTGAAAAGCAGGGGATACCTGTGAAAAGAACAGCTTTAAATCCAAATGACAGCCCTGCCTTAGTTTAAAGCTAAGTTCTCTTTTCTGCTTATTATGGATCTTTGATAAGAAATACAATTGCTGAGAAGTCTGTTTTGCTTGCTGTTTGCTACGAGCATTGTGAAACCTTTCCTGAATGTAACCCACTATGTAATAGAGTAAGTTGTGAAACTTCCTAAATGTAGTCTGGTATGTAACAGAATAAGTGATTGTACATGAACTAACCGGCATTTCTCGCTTCTGTAAACCTGCTTGCTTAACATATTTTCCCCTTCCCCCTGGTTCCTCAGGTACTTGAGAAAGGGGAGAAATGAGAGACCTGGGCAAACTGTTTGCCTAGTCATCCTGGTCTGTGAAAAACTTAGCTTAAATCCACTTGCTTAACCAGCTTGTTCCGCTTCTGTACAACTGCTTGGCGTAACCGCGTATTCTTGACCAGTCATTATGACACCCACACCCCAGTTGTGGTTTGACCTAAAGGCGGGGACCAATTAAATTCTGCTAAGTGTTTAAATTAAGATATCAACCAATAACCGCTCTGTAACCTCGAAGAATCCCTAACTTCCCCATAACTTGTTTGTACCTGTCTATAAAAAGGCTGTAAAAACCTCACTCGGGGCCTCTTAGCGTCACCGGCAACGAGTGAGCAGAGGTCCAGGTTCGAACCTGCAATAAACGACCCTTGCCGCTTGGCTTTGACTTACGGCTCTGGTGGTCTCTTGTGGGAGGTTTCAGAACTTCGGGCATTACACCTGTACTTACTTCATAGGATTATTGAATACATAAATTAATACATAACTTAGAACATCTCCTGGAACGTGGAGTGGTGCACTTGGCTCAGAAAAGGGGTTTTCCAGAGCCTAAGCTGCACAGATCAGCAATAAGGAATCAACCCAAGGAAGAGGGAGTTTTATTGCCAGAAAGTCTGATACAGACCCCACTCCTATAGAGCCTGAGGAAGCCTTAATGCCCAGCAAGATTTAGTGCCCAGGAAACTACAACTGTATTTGGGATGAAATTGCTGATCTCTCTGCCATGTATCCTTGTCTGTGTTTATGCTGACTTTCTCCTTTCTCCTTGAGATAAGTAAAGCTTGTCTGATTTCCCAAAAGTATTTCTTTCCACAAATCCTAAAGTACAACTGGCATTCATCATTATAGCAGCCCTGAAGGGTCATCAGCAAAGAGACTTGCAAAGAGAAGACATAATCTCTAGGACTTGAAAGTATGTTTAATCCAGGGCTCGACTTTACATTGCCTTCTTTTTAAGGTACTTGTAACACCGAGTGCCAAACGAGGAACCTTGTTACCCAGCTGGCCAGGCTGAGGAAAGATTCCCCCAAAAGATTAGATTGTTCTATGCTATGTCCCTTATCATAAATTACACATCCTCCCACTATGTTTCCCGACATTCAAAAGCAAAAATTCAAACTTAATTCTACTATAGATACTATCTCAATCTTCCAAGAGCATAATACTTAGCCTCAAGGATGGTTAACTCCTAAACTTATAAAACAAGTTTTAGAAAAGTACATGACATCATTAGCATGTCTATAATAAAACAAAATTATAGTGGTGTACTAAAGATGACTATTACTCATTTCAGTTGTAAATTGGGTCATTGGTTTTCTTTTTCTTTTCTTGAATGTCCCCTATATTCTGTTTCCCCTTCCTGTTAGTAGTTTTTAGCTGGGTACAGGGACATGTAACTGAAGACTACATTCCCCAAGCCTCCCTTGCAGCTAAGTATTTCCACATTTCAGCTCTCACAAAGACTTATGAGCAGAAATGTTGTACACAACTTCCGCCTAAGGGAATGCTTTTGCCCAAAAGTTCTCTATCTTTCTTATTTGTTTGGGTTGGAATGTAGAAAAGGCAGTAACCAAATTTCAACATACAAAAGAAGATTAATTCCTGAGGACAGGAATTGTTTTCTTTTTTGGGGCCATAAATCTCTTTAGCAGCTTGGTAGAACCCATAGACCCCTACTTAGAATAATGCTTGGGAATGCTTAAAATAAAATACGTAAGACTACGAAGGAAATTAATTCAATTTGAAAGTTCTCAAAACATTTTTAAAAACAAATTGTAACATGGTAATATGTATTTCTTTGTTAACAGATAAGATCTAACAACTGTGATTTTGTTTTTAACCAATGGACTTAAATATTTCAAGATCATCTGCATTAACTCTAATAATATGAAAATACCTGTGATTTTTTTTTAAAAATTTTATTTATTTATGGGGGGGTACAGAGAGAGGGAGAGAGAATTCCAAGCAGGCTTCATATTGCCAGCACAGATAATGACACAGGGCTCAATCTCACTAACCCAAGATCATGACCAAAATTAAGAGTCAGATGCTTAATCAACTGAGCCATCCAGGTGCCCTCAAAATACCTGTGATTTTAATGGTGACAAATTAACTGTTAATACTGTTATGTTACTGTGGAAAAAAAATTTTTTTTTTGCCAACATTCATAATTGAAGGTATGAGAGAAGATTCAAAATGAAATAACCATTGCTAAGATAGTCACTCAAAATAGAGTTGGAAGGATATTTAAGAAGTAAGGCCTATGCGCATCTCCTGTTTCAATTCTTAGAACACCATGAACTTTTGACTTTTGTCAGTTGCAGTTTGTCAATTGCAACTGGATCATCTCCTGGAACATATCCTTCTGCTATGGACTGAAATAGAGATAATCTAGTACTTGTTAGCTAAATAGCCAATCATGTGTTAGATAGTCAGTTTAAATTCTGCCAGTACTGATTATAATTCTTTCAAAACAAATTATGTTACCTTGTGGTTTTTGCCTTTATAAGCCTGCACTTCCCACTCATAATTTACAAATTCCCAATTCAAAGCATACTTTGGATGTTGGTGGACACTTGTGTCTTCCTGATTGCAATCCCTAAGATCCTAAATAAATCTTTTGGTTGATTTACAGCCTCTTCTTGATAGATCAACAAAGGATATGGTACATTTCAGTAAAATGTTAGTGAAAATAGAGTTAATTGTTTTGCCATTATGGGGGACCAACTATTCATATCCTTTTCAAAGGTCCTTCTAGCTGGATTAAGAATCAAACTGACAGGGTGCCAGCCTGGTTCAGTTGGTAGAGCATGAACCAACTGTTCTTGATCCTGTGGTTCTGAGTTTGAGCCCCATGTTGGGGGTAGAGATTACTTAAAAGTAAAATCTTAAAAAAAAAAAAAAAAGAATCAAATTCACATGAGACAGATTAACTAGAGAAAACCAAATTTAATAACATACATATAAGGACTCCACACAGACATGAAATTTCAAAGACAGGCAAAATGAGTATTGATGTCATTCTGAACTAAGGAGAAGCAGGTAGGGGTCTGGGACTTCAGAGGAAAGGAATGTAATTCACAGGGCAGTAAGAAAAGAGCAGATGTTTGGTAATTAGGTGTTTGCCCTGCCATACAGATGGGTTATTCAGGTAAAATTTATCTTTGCTAATAACCCTTATTCTAGAAAGACTCTCCTATTTAGATTAGATGTAGTAAAGGGTGGGGCAAAAGTTTCTCCTAAGCCCACAGGGTCTTGATTGCCTTCAGTTCAAAATAGTCCACATACCAAAGGGGCACATAGGGGGCAGGCTGTCCCAAACCCTTTCACCATCCAATTTCATGGTATTACTAAATCCTATCCATGAATGTAGTAGTTAGGATTTTGGCCTTTATAATCTTCACCTCCCGATGCTACTCCAAAGGTTATGTTACTTACATACAAAAGGGATTGTGCAGATAACTAAGGTTACTAATCAGTTGACCTTAAAATAAGCAAATGAGTCTGGATTATCTGGGTGGATCCAGACATGAGCCCTTAAAATCAGAAGAGGAAGATGGGGCAGGAGACCAGAGAGATGTGGCAAAAGTGGAAATCAGATTGAAAGCATAAGAGAGGCTCACTTCACTGTTGCTGGTTTGAATGAAGGGGGCCGCATGGAAAACATAAAAAGGAAGTAATTTCTGCCAACAACATGAATGGGCTTGGAAGTGAAGTCTGTGAGATAGTAAGTAGGTGTTGTTTAAGCAACTCCGTTTATGGTAACTTATGATGGCAGTAATAGAGAAGTAATGAAATGGACTCCAGGTTATAACCCCTACCCAAGGCAATGTTTAAGGAATAAAGTGGAAGGAAAATAGATACTGAAATCTCTGTAAAGAAGAAATATCTGTAAAGAAGCCTGGACCAACTAGACTGTTACTAATAAAGAAGTAAATTTCTGACTTTTAAAAGTTCATCAAAACTCTGGATATGAAGGAGTATTACCTTATGTGAAATGTAAAATGAGAAAAGAGGTTAGGACCAAGCCTCAAAAAACTCTAATGTTTAATGGCAAGAGAAGAGGATAAGCCTTAAAGACCCAAAGGAATAGCCAGAAAGAAAGATGGAAAACAAGGAGAATGTTGTTACAGAGGCAAAGAAAGAGACTGGTTCAGGTGAGTAAAAAATGTTCAGTTTGTTAAATATCACAGAAAAGTAAATAGGAAAATATCCTTTGGATTTAACAAGAAAGGATAATTGGAGACCTGAGCCTGGAAATAAAAAGGAACAAGAATGGCAAAAACAGTCCTGAAGAACAATCGAAGGACTTTCACAACCTGATTTCAAGACTTACTAAATAATAATAAATGTAGTTTTGGTTTAGGGATAAACCATCAATTCCCCCTAATGCATTTGTACTTTCGTACTTTTATTCATGCTCATTCAACCATGTATTAATAAATATACATATAGAGACATTTTGGTCATCATTTTATTACATAGCACAGTACACATTTCTCTGATTCTTGCTTTATTCAACAAGCCATAGCAATCCTCCAGGTCATGGAAGTAGCTCTAAGTCATTTTTAATAATTAGTTAAAATGCATCATTACCCAACTGAAACTCCCATTTTTGCCACTGGTGAACAATCCCAAGTATTGGAAGGATTCCCAGGAGGAGGATTGTTGGATTAAAATGTGATTTTAATATAACAGGTATTGCCAGATTATTTCCTTTTAAGGCTATAAGAATTTGCATTAACATCCAGAAAGTTATCCTTTCCCCATCATTAACAATGGCTATTAACTTCTCAATTTATGTAAAGTGATCTCCTTGTTGTGTTTATTTGAACAGTCAAAAAGATTTGGAGTTGAACTACCAACTGGAAAACAAAATTCAAGGTCAATTTGGAAAACAAAGAGCAAAAGGGTTGGAGGTGGCCATAGGGTTCAGTAGTCAAAAAAGAAAATAGACCAGCCATTCAGATGCTAAGAGCTTTGAGTTTGAGACTGAATGTAAAATGCTACTAACTGATCAACTCATTCTTTTTTGAAAAATAACTATTCTGTTCACATTTGTGGCCAAGGGGCCATCAATTCTACCACCACAGGAAACTAGTTTTTAAAGACTGAATTTCAGCCCAGTTTTGTTAGGCCAGTTAATTCTCAGTGATGGTATCCCACATGACATTGAATGTTGTTAAAGACACTGAAGGTCTGAGAATTCTCCAAAGCTGTTACTGCCCTTGTCCCCCCCACAGGTGTTCCCCCTCATACCTCCTTACACATGACCATAGCCCCTACCTATTATGCCCTCTACTCCTCTTTTTTACCCTCCTCCACTCCTCTTGACCAAACAATGATTACCAATCTACAAAAATTATTCCTCTCTTTATTAAGGACCTACCTTTGATTATCTGTTCCCCAAATTAGCCAAACTTCAATTTACCCCTCCTGCTAAGATGCCATCCTTTTACAAGTGAGACTGATCATTTGGAGCCTTCTCATACCTGGCATTCTCCAATAGATGATACTGTAAGGGCAGGAAAATGTAATCCTCGTCATGACATTATTGTACAAAATAGAAAGTTTCCTTCCCATCACAGACTAGAAGTTCTTCATGACTTGACCTTGCTAATCACCAAAGCATAATTTAGAAGAGTTCTTGGACTCATAGGATCCTGTAGACATTGGATTTCTAACTTTTTGTGTTCGTTGCCCCTTTATATGATCTTTAGTTGACACACGTCAGGGTGTTGCATCCACACGACTCCTGAAACAGAATGCTACGGGCACCAGTGACAGTCACAGCAAAGCTTATTGCAAGGAGAGGCAAGGCCGACCGATTGGGACCAACACTCTTGATCAGAGTGTGGCCTCAAGCAGCCAGGGTACAGAGTTTTTATAGCCGACCACGACCACGTTGTCTTATCATCACTTGGGAACAGAACAAAGAAATAGTTCCCAGATGGGGGTGGAAACAATTCAGACCTTCTGCCGTTAAGCCCAACCAGTTGACCTCCTTGACCCTGCCTCTGGCGCCACTTTTTCAAAGTTCTCAACATGCCCTAGCCCCAATCCAATCAATCACCAATCCAGTTGATTTTCCTTGAACTTTTGTTCCCTTGATTGATAGGACAAGGCTGTTATCTCTTAACCTACAGTGTCAAAACAAAGCTGTTATTTCTCAAGGCTACAGGTTAGCCCTACACTACAATTTAACCCTTACAAGGGAGCAGGAATTTCCTGTCCCCATCAGTGTCCTTCTAGCCAGACTAAAAATCAAATAAATCAACATGCGACAGATTAAAAGGAAAACATCAATTTAATTTTGTACATACAGGGAATCCACATGGACATGGAAATTCCAAAGATAGGCAAAAATGAAGTGTGCATGTCATTCTGAACTAAGGAAAAGGGGGTAGAGGTCTGGGACTTCAGAGGGAAAGAATGCAATTCACAGGAAGATGAAAAAGAGTAAATGTTTAGTAAACAAATGTTTGCTAGGTCACTCAGAAATAATGAGACATAGAGGACTTTACTCAAACAGGGCTTTCTAGGTTCCTCCCTGTCTACCATAATTAGTTCCTCTCAAAATGTAGTAATAATACCTCTCTTCCTGGAGCAGGTTGCCTATCTAAATTCTTTTTATGCAGTTGAGAGGGAGGTAAAGAGCTTTTCCTGAATCCTCCAGGTTTTGATTGCTTTTTAACTTGAAGTGATGTTCATGCCAAAATGACCCATTTTAGGGCAGCCTGCCTTTGCCCCTCACACCTGAGTCTTTGCCCTGAGTAGACCCATCACCCCTGGGTTCCCTAATCGTCACAACCCTTTCTTTCTATTTGTATATAAAAAATCAGGACAAACTCTAGGGGTCTTAACAACAGCATGATGGACATCAGAGGCCCATTGATTGTGTCCCCTCATTTGAGCCCATTGCAAATGCCCACCCACCTTGTTTGGGTGCAGTGACAGCAAGTGCTTATTATTACCTGCACTTAACCTCATAGTCCCTGATGCTGCTCAGATTTCATTCTTAAATGAAAATAGCTAGCATTTCTCTGCCTCTGGATTGACTTTCTAAAAAATCATCTCCTCTTCCCTGTACCTCTACCCTGTATTTATCCATTGCAGGGATACTCTAGAACCCACCACTGTTCTTTCTCATTCAAAGGAAGGCAAACCTCATAACTGTTACGGGCTTATTTGGGAATTATACCTACCTCACTCTCATTTCTTTGAAACTCCTTTACTTAATGCATATTTAAAGCCCTTTGTAGATGGGCACTATTTGAGGAGGAAACAAGGAGGGTACCCACACGCTGTTCCAACTCATTCAGATTTCTTTGGACCCAACCCTCTCCCAGAGGCCAAATCTGCACAAGAGTTTGACAGTCCTTTGTTTAACAAATTTCTGTATGGTGGGATACACGATTCACTTGAAATTACATGTTCTGAAGTAAATGATATTTGTTTTCTTAACTACAAATTCACCAAATAGAATAGAGAAGGTGAATTTTTGTTATTAGTAATCCCCCGATTTCAAAATAAAACAGCTAGGTTTAAAATATCTGAATGGTATGGTGTGTTTTTTCCTCTAAGTGTTCTGTTTTGGACTGAAGTAGGCAGGATTATACGTAAAACAGGAGTATGATGGCTTTGTAGTACATCAACCTAGCTAACTTCAAACCAACTTCCCCAGAACTTCTTTCCCTGCATGATTTTGAGTTACAGATGGCCACAGGAGAAATACGAGCATGTTTTAGAAGGCCTAAGTGAAGCAGCAGTCATGTTTTTCATGCCAAAAGTCAGTATAGGGTGCCAGGTATTGTGGTAGTGAGCACATGTTGTTGCTAATGTGCTAGCTCACCTAGTAGTGAACGGTAATACTCAGCTCATAGTTCTTCAAGCACACACCATATCCCTTCCTTCAGTTTTTCCTAATCTTGGGCCAGGGGTATGGGTAGTTCCATGAGGAAGGGCACCAGGTTCTACCACAGGTCACCCAAAATCACGGTTTGTCCTTGTGGTTTCTAGTCTCTCCATATGGACTCCAGTTCTTTCTCTTCCATACCTCACATCCAGCTTCCCTGATTGCCAGCCTGAATGACATCAGGCTCTATCCAACAGCTTTGCATCAACTTCTCAACCAGCTACCATAATCATCTAAGTTCTAATGCCTACAATGAAACTCTTATTCTATTATTGATATTGTTTCTGCTTCTCAAATCTAACTCTGCCTGCTACAAGAACTCAGGGCACTTATGAAATGAACATCCTCTAAGAGAAACATAAAATTATATTTGTAGCATTTATGATTTTCTATGTGCCAGACATTTTGGTAACTATGCCTTATCTTGCTTGTTCTTTACCACAATATTATTTTACAGGTGAAGAAATTGAGCTCAAAGAGATTAATAATTTGCCCAAAGGCACACTGCTAGAATATGAGAAGCCAGGCAATCAAGAGTTTCTAGGTACCTGGCTGGCTCAGTCAGAAGAGCCTGCAACTCTTGATCTCTGGGTCATGAGTTTGAGCCCCATGTTGGGTGTAGAGATTATTTAAATACATACATACATACATACATACACTTTAAAAAAAAAGAGTTTCTGCTTATAACCTTTGTGGCATCCTGCTTCCTCAAAAAGGGTAAATTCTGTACAGTAATGAATTCTCTACATAGAATGGTGAATTTTTACCCTAAAGGTATTTCGACTTCATTTGTTCAAGGGATCAGAATCCACCAACACAAAATATGCCACTTTGACATAGGGATTATTTTGTGCTGAGGACTTTAAGAATCACACCTCTACCCCTAACCACCACCACCACCACCGGGGAGACAAAAATGATTCATATTATCCTAGCCAAGGAGCCATCACTAGGATGAGTTTGCCTAAACAAAACCTTATTAAAATAGCCCTTATCTTCTATTAGTTTTACTTCCCCACCACTCACTGTCCTTTGAAGCCCAAACTCCCTTTCTTTTGTTAAAAGAGTATATAACTGATTCTCTGAGTTCCACTTCTCTTCTGTGAACTCCTACACACATAAAAAATAAAAAATGAGTGCCTTTTCTCCTGTTGTTATTTAATTTGCGTACCCTAGGTATTAAACCTAACAGGGTAAAGCTTTTTTTCCTCCTTATGTCTATTAAAAAAGTATTTTCCAAATAGATAAACCATCTGAAGTAGTCCCTTTGATTAATAATACAGTACAGAAATGATGTCTTCTTAGTCAAAACTTACAAGATTTTAATTCAATCACAGATTTTTAAAAAGTGTTTATTTATTCTTAAGAGAGAGAGAGAGACAGAGCATGAGCCAGGGAGGGGCAGAGTAAGAAAGGGAGACACAGAATCCAAAGCAGGCTCCAGGCTCTGAGCTGTCAGCACAGAGACCAATGCAGGGCTCAAACCCACCAACCAAGAGATCATGACCTGAGCCAAAGGTGGATGTTTAACCAACTAAACCACCCAAGTGCCCCTAATCACAGATTAAAGTGTTAACTTGCGCTCCTAAAAAAAAAAAAAAGTCAACTATCAAATATCCATTATGTGAGGTAAAATTCAAAGTTGTGGGAGGGAATACAAACTACAAGTCTTTGTAAAAGTCACAATAGGCCAAAGTATTGCCTCACACATCCTCAAAGACAAGAGTCAGGGCATGCTGAAACATGCTGTGTTTTGTTTGTATCAACATTTTCCTCATTATTAAAATAATATATGCTCATTAGGCAATGAAGAAAATAGTGAAAAATAAAATTTTTTTTTGTTACCCAAAGACAACTATCATTAATATAGATTCTTTTCTTCTATTATTTCTTTTCTATGCATAGATTTTTTAAAATAGTTTTATATGTTAAAATATAATCTTTGGAGATGTGGTTTATATATGCATGGAATATTACTCAGTTATCAAAAAGAATGAAATCTTGCCATTTGCAACAACGTGGATAGAGCTAGAGTGTATTATGCTAAGTGAAATAAGGCAGTAAGAGAAAGACAAATACCATATGATTTCAGTCATATGTAGGATTTAAGAAACAAAACAGATGGAGGCACCTGGATGGCTCAGTTGGTTAAGCACCCGACTTAGGCTCAGGTCATGATTTCACGATTCGTGAGTTCAAGTCCCAGATTGGGCTCTGTGCTGACAGTGCAGAGCCTGCTTGGGATTCTCTCTCTCTCTCTCTCTCTCTCTCTCTCTCCCTCTTGCTTGTGTGCTCTCTCTCTCTCTGTCTCTGTCTCCCTCAAAAATGAATAAATAAACAAAAAAATAAGAAACAAAACAAATGAACATATGGGAGGGTGAAAAAAAAGAGAGGGAAATTAGCCAGGAGAGACTCTTATTGATAGAGAACAAACTGAGGGCTGATGGAGGGAGGTGGTTGGGACATGGGCTAGATGGGTGATGGGTACTAAGGAGGGCACTTGTTATAATGAGCATTAGGTGTTGTATGTGAGTGATGAATCACTGAATTCCACTCCTGAAACCAATATTGTACTGTATGTTAACTAACTAGAATTTAAATAAAATTTTGAAAGAAAAAAATACCACCAAAACAACAATAAAAAATTAAGCAATTAAAATATAATCTTTGGGGTGCCTGACAGAGCATGTGACTCTTACTCTACAGAGCATGCTCGGTAGAGCATGTGACTCTTACTCTTGGGATTGTGAGTATGAGCTCCATGTTGGGTGTAGAGATTACTTGCCAATAAAATCTTTAAAAAATTAAAATAAAATGAAATATAATCTTCATAAACATAATTTTAATGATTGAATATTTTTCTAAGAAAAAGGTATAGTTTTACTAAATCATTTTTCTAGTGAACACAGAGTTCATGGAAACATTGTTTTCTTTGCTTTTACTCAGACACAATAACATTTTATTTTATTTTATTTTATTTTATTTTATTTTATAAGTTTATTTATTTTGAGAGAGTGAGAGCACACACATGTGAGCAAAGGAGGGGCAGAGAGAGAGGAAGAGAAACAGAATCCCAAGCAGGCTCTGCACTGTCAGGGCAGAGCCCAACATGGGGCTTAAACTCAAGAACCATGAGATCAAAACCTGAGCTGAAATCAAGAGTCAATGCTGGCTCCCCTAACATTTTTTTTTTTTAATTGGGATGTTTAAAATATAAAAGTAATACAGAAATGTAAAAATTCAATTTCCCACTTGTATCCGCAGAAATAAAATCACTGTCCAATTTTCCTTTGTGCATTCCTTCCAGAGCCTTGACTGTGAATACACAATTATATTGACAGGCAAAATTCTTAGATAAATTTGTTAGTACATGCAAAGGTTTTATTGAATTATGAAGGAAACAGCAGGTAAGAAAAGAGTTGGCTTGGGAAGATTTGAGAATAGAGTCTTATTTATATGCTCAGAGGAGAAAGAAATGCCAAATAAGGTTGCTTAATTAGCAATAAAAGTGGTTAACTTTTTCAGAGCAATAAAGGTTTATCACATTTGGAGCTAAGCATCTAACAATTTATTAGGTTTACATGTTAACTTCTAATCTTATAGAGCAGTTGTCTTTCTGTACCCTCATCGATGTTGATTGTTGTCAAATATATAGTGTCATTTCCCAAGAGTGTCACATTAGTGTAGGCAGAGTTAGAGGGGTCCCCAGAAAAAGAAAGACGAGACATAGCTTTCTTGACATAATAAAAGCAATTTTTGAGCCTGGCCATCTTGTGATCTATGCCTGATCAGAACTGCTGGTCCACAGCGCATTTCTTGCAGAATTTCCTGGGATATGTTGAAATAGCAGAATAGACCTCAGAAGTTAATGATTTTAAGAGAACAAAAGAATGTAAGAACAAACAGCCGCTATCAGGTCAGGAGATAGCCTAATCATATCAGGGACAATAAATCAGTAGTAAAACTCCCAGTGCTGGTTCAAAAGTAAAGATTGACCTTATGCACATTCTTGAGTTATCTTTGCAGGATTTAAACCCCTTTGAGCACTCAAATACCAGACAAACTGGAGCCACAGAATTGATGATTCTGACCCTTGCTGCCGCTCATAACTTCTATCAACTAAGACCTAAACTCTGTCACCTTAAGAGGTGACAATTCCATGCTGAAATCTCCATTGCACAAACCCTTTCATGAATATGTATGCACCCTTAGCTTAAAAGCTCCCCAGGTTTGTTCATATGGGAGATATCCCCCGTGTTCTCCTTTACTTATTGCAAGTTAAGACCCTTCCTTTTCCTATTCTTTGGCTTGGTTGTGTCTTTTTGGCTGGACACCCATCAAGAGGTAAACCCATTTTCAGGTAACACCAGGGTAAGTGGACTTAGTAAATGTTCTAGTGTGTATTAAAACAAGCAAACAAACAACTAATTATCACATATACAATGTATATTTAAGGTATATACACACACACATATACCCTTTATCGCTTCAAAATTATAAAGGTATTCTCCTAAAAAGTTTTTGGTAACCTTATACCTTTGTTTATCTTTAGATTTTTAAGTCTCCCCCTCCCCAAATATTTATTATTATTATTTAAAAATTTTTATTTATTTAAGTAATCTCTACATCCAACGTGGGGCTCAAACTTGCAACCCCGAGATCAAGAGTTACATGCTCTTCCGACTCAGCCTGCCAGGTGCCCCTCAAAATATTTATTATTTTTGATGTGATGTATGAATCTTTTTTTCATCAGAACAGACAAAACACCACTTATTGAATAGTTCATCTTTCCCCACTAACTTGAGATGAAACTTTAGGTAACTACACAGTAGAAATATGTCCTTAAGGTAACTGCACAATATAAATATATATTTTTAACTGTATTTCTGAACATTTTTCCTGTTCAGTGACCGATTTGTTTATAACTGCTTTAATATGACAATATTTTAAAAACGTTATATTTTGATGGGAATGCAAGCTGATGCAGCCACTCTGGAAAACAGTATGGAGGTTCGTCAAAAAATTAAAAATAGAACTACCCTATGACCCAGCAATTGTACTACTAGGTATTTATCCAAGGGATACAGGGATGCTGTTTTGAAGGGACACAAGCACCCCAATGTTTATAGCAGCACTATCAACAATAGACAAAGTATGGAAAGAGCCCAACGCCCAACGATGGATGAATGGATAAAGAAGATGTGGTATATATATACAATGGAGTATTACTCGGCAATCAAAAAGAATGAAATATTGTCATTTGCAACTACGTGGATGGAACTGGAGGGTATTATGCTAAGTGAAATGAGTCAGTCAGAGAAAGACAAAAATCATATGACTTCACTCATATGAGGACTTTAAGAGACAAAACAGATGAACATAAGGGAAGGGAAGCAAAAATAATATAAAAACAGGGAGGGGGACAAAGCATAAGAGACTCATAAATATGGAGAACAAACTGAGGGTTACTGGAGGGGGTGTGGGGGGGGATGAGCTAAATGGGTAAGGGGCATTAAGGAATCTACTCCTGAAATCATTGTTGAACTATATGCTAACTAATTTGGATGTAAATTTAAAAAATAATAAAATTAAGTATTATGTTGAAAAAAATTAAAATTAAAATAAAATAAAATTTGGTCAATTGAAAAAAATAATTTTATATTTTGATATCTAGGAGAGCATGTCCCATATGTTTATTCTTCTATTCAAAATATTTATGTGAATCTGTTTTTCAAGACATTCTTTAATTTTGTTGTTGTTGTTGTTTGTTTATTTTTGAGAGAGAGAGAGAGACAGAGCATGAGCAGGGGAGGGGCAGAGAGAGGGAGACACAGAATGTGAAGCAGGCTCCAGGCTATGAGCTATCAGCACAGAGCCTGATGCAGGGCTTGAGCCCACAAACTGTGAGATCATGACCTGAGCCTAAGTTGGATGCTTAACCAACTGAGCCATCCAGGCTCACAAGATGTTCTTTTTTTTTTTTTTATTAATTATATTCTTTGGAATTAATAGAGGTAGAATTTTGGAGTTGTTGGATATGTTTAAATTCAAACTGCTTCTCATACATGTTATACCAGTTTATACTCCCAACAGCAGGGCACAAAGGTTCCCATTACTCACTTTCTCACCAATATGTTATTTTATTAATTTTTTGAAACCCAGTCATTTTGGTGGGTATATAAACATAACTTATTGTGGATATAGGCACAACTTATGCTTTTACTGATTATTGCGGGATTAGCACATTTACCCATCTACTTGCCATTTGTACTTTCTGTTTTATGTAATGCTTGTTCAAGACTTTAGCATATTTGGGGAGGAGAGATCTATCTTCTCTTTGTTTTCATTATGGCTTTAAGTTTACATTTTTGATCCACTTATAATTAATTTTGGTGTAATGTAGGTTGTAGGAGTTTAACTATCACTTTGAATTGGCTAGTTACTTGTCATAATACTACTTACTGAATAATCCATCCCAGATCATTGATAACTATAGAATCAATTTTGTACATGTGTATGTGTGTCTGTGTATAGCATATGTGTATATATATTCTATGAAGATTTCCTTTGTATTGCATAGAATACATAGATAAATTAGAGAACTTCCTTGTGTTTTGTTTGGCTTTTTTTTATATTGAGTCCTCCAATCCAGGAACACTGAATGTTTCTCCATTTATCTGGGTGTTCTTTCATGCCTTTTTATTCAGTCTTATACTTTTCTTCCTAGATAGTCTAGTTTCTCTTACTGTTACAAAGATTTCTGCATCATTTGTTTTCTAATTGCTTCACTTATTCTACACACTTTATTATTTAAAAAAAATTTTTTTACCATTTATTTATTTTTGAGAGAGAGACCAAGTGCAAGTAGGGGTGGGGCAGAGAGAGAGGGAGACAGAATATGAAGCAGGCTTCAGGCTCCAAGCTGTCAGCACAGAGCCCGATGTGGGGCTCAAACCCATGAACTGTGAGATCATGATCTGAGCCAAAGTCAGACGCTTAACTGACTGAGCCACCCAGGCGCTCCATCTTCTACACACTTTAAAAAATTGTGGTAAATATATATATAACATAAAATGTACCATTTTAACCATTTTTAAGTATATAATTCAGTGGCATTAACTACATTCACAAAGTTATACAACCATCACCACTATCCTCCAATTTATTCCTATCTTTTTCTTATTTCTGGCTACTTACTGAAGTCTAGCCATTCTGAGAGCTCCTGGTGGACAACCTTAATTGCAAAAACTTTCAATTAAAAGTTTGAAAGCATTCACAACAAACTGTTATATTTTCTATAAATTACTTTTATAACGGAGAGCTTTCTACCAAGCCTACACCAAGGCAATGGAAGATCTGATGACTTCAGGGATCTACTAGTTTAATCAAGAAAGAACAAGTGGTTCAATAATTGTTGACTGGGAAAGGCTGTGACAAGGCCAGATACACAACTCTTCCCCTTTGCCTGAACCTGCTTTCTACCTAGCCAACTTCTCTTTCCTTGTCTCCTTATTTTCAGCTAAGATTAGAACTATTTGTCTCTTTGCAACTAGCTAACTAGAGACAAAAGCATTTGTTACAATAACTGGCTGATACTGCCCCTGCTTATAAAACAACCTCGACTGTAAAACACCCCAGCTATAGCTGGTTTACCCTTGCCTATGAAAGTCTAACCCAATATTACCCTGCTGAGATACTCTGATCTGAATAAAATCAATCCCCTTACTTGTGTGGTTTTTGTTTTTGACCACTGCAAAGGAATACTGCGTGCTAACAGGAAAAGTCACACTTAATCAAGATAAAGCCATCTTTTCTTTTTTGTTTTTTAACTTAAAAAAAAAGTTTATTTTGAGAGGGAGAGAGAGAACAGGAGAGGGCAGAGAAAGAGAGGGGAGAGAGAGAGAATCTCAAGCAGGCTCTGCACTGTCAGTGCAGAGCCTGATGCAGGGCTTGAACTCACAAACTGTCAGATCATGACTTGAGTCTAAGTCAAGAGTTGGCCACTTAACCAATAGAGCCACCTAGGCACCCCAAACCATCTTTTCTTAAAAACTTTATTTTACACACCCACTCATTACTTTGCAAGATGTAGGAAGCAAAGAATATATTTATCAGAGCCACCATAAATGATTTATCTTCTTCATAGGGCCTAACAAACCTAAATCATATGAGGTGCATAAGGAATTGAAAACTTGACTTTAGTACTCCTGGGAAATATTAATTAAATCCTCAGGAATTCATCCAGAGAGATCATCTTATCCAGAATCATTAAAAGAAAGCTAAACTCTTTGTTTAGCTGTCTAAATTGCTCTCTCACCTCTTAGCTATTGACCTATGAGACAGAGGTTGGGGTGTGTAATGAGGCATCTTGTAAAATACATACCATTAGTTTATAAATCAGAAAATCTGAATTATAGTTCCAACTCTGGTGCTAACTAACTTTAGCAAGTAAGTTAACCTTTAAGCATTTGATTTTTTTTCTTTAATATTTGTTTGTTTATTTATTTATTTATTTATTTATTTATTTATTTATTTATTTATTTATTTTTTGAGAGAGAGAAAGAGCACGAGCCAGGGAGGTGCAGAGAAAGAGGGAGATGCAGAACCTGAAGCAGGCTCTAGGCTCTGAGCTTTCAGCACAGAGTCAGATGTGGGGCTCAAACTCATGGACTGTGAGATCATGACCTGACCTGAAGTCAGACACTCAACTGATTGAGTCACCTAGGCACCCCTTTTCTTTAAAAACTCAAGGAGTTGAACTAGATTGCTTCCAGATCTCTTTGCATCCCCAAACTATAGCATGGTACAATTAGCCTATAATTAGCAAAGCACTTTTTTCAAGGAAACCTAGACTCTAGGCTTTATTCTTTCACATTTATCAGGTCACTGAGCACAACTTTTCATTTCTAGTCTAGTCACTTGCTTTCTCCTTTTTTGTTCTGTTTTCTTCCTTCCCTCCTTCCTCTTCTCTCCTTCCCTCCCTCAATCCCTTCCTTCCCTTTCTTTTCTTTTCTTCTCTTTTCCTTTCCTCTCTTTGCTTTCATCATCATAAGGAAATTCATTATTTCACATAATGGAAGTCCAGATGTAAAGTATTCTATCTTTTAGTTTAATGCAACAAATACAAAAATGTTTGAGATTCCTTGGGGAAAAGGAAAACTTGATCTTCATTACCCATAGGATGGCCTAGGTATGGCTTGGGGATGTAGGTGCCTTTGGGGACCACCCTAGGTAAGCACACTAATAATGGTTACTTTTTGCCCACTAAGTTTAGAAATAGCCATTTAAATAAAGCTGCCACCTGAGTCCTCAGTCTTGTAATCCTCCCCTGGGGTTTATTAAGTTCAGTTGTTAAGGGCTCTTTTTACAAGACAAATCTTTATGCTTCCCCATCTCACCTTACTAAGATCCCACAAGAGGACGCCACTATTTCCAATCCAGTGAATTAAGACAGAAAAAAAAGAGCAGAATTATTCAAAAAAATATGACAGAAATTTGTGTTTCCCAAGAGAATTAATTTTGTCAACAAGTTAAGCTCAATCAAATTTGGATCCTCATTTACCTCTTCTTAAATCTTTTCCCATATCCAACTTGTCCTTGGTTTACTAATTCTTACCTCAATAGATAGCCTATTATATCTCAGTCTTTATTCCTGTTTCAATCCAGGCTTCTCACTGCCAACTCACATACCTCACATATCCCATAATATGGGCTGTGGGAGGAAAAACATGATATAATCTTGACCTTATGAAGCTTGGAATTTTAGAGGAAGTGAGACATATAGATAGGAAGTACAAAGAATTGTTTTGAAAATGAGAATTAATGATAAAAAAAATGGAAGTTCCCATCACATGCCATGAGCACTGAAAGTTTTTAAACTGAAAAGACAGGAAGCATAAAGAAGACAAGGAAATTTGACAAACTATAGATATTTACATTTGAAGAATCTCCAAATTAAAAGACAAACTAAAAACAAAAATTTAAACAACATGACAAAAGCTAAATATCCCTACATAGAAAACTAAGTATTAGAAAGTTTTTAGGCTCCTCAAAGAAAGATTGACAGTTCTACAGCCATGAAAACAGGATAACCCTCTTAAATCAATTTGCTTTTGTGAACATGAAAACCAACCAATCAGAGACAGCCCAATATTCCTGAAAGCCAGCTAGTCAGCAAGGTGTTGGGGAGGAAAATTTTTTCTCTATCATTCAAGATTCATCTGGCTGGTCTAAGAATTAAAATGTCATGAGAGACATTAACAGAATTTAAAAAAAACCCACAAAGTTTAATTAGGTGCACACGGAGGTCCAATGATAAAATTGAGACACAAAGAAATGACCAAGACAGGCAGTTTTTGAGGAATTGATAAGATGAGAAAAACTGGGAGCTTCAATTAATAAGGAATTCTAAACAGAATTTGGGCTGAGATAGTAAATTAGTAGAAGTAACAAGGTTTGTCTATATAGGTTTCTTCAACACTGAATTCCAATATCTGGTGATAAGGATACTTCTCTCAGTCTTCAGGTAAAGGGTTGGGGAGGTATCCTTCACATGGGAGATTTATTTCCTGCATTCAGGGAGAAAAGGGGTCAAGATGCCTTTCTTGCACTGGCTGCTTTTCAAATAATTCAAAATAATCATTATGCCCTTGTGCCATATTTTGGGGAGGTTTGCCCTGGGGCCCCACAAAGGCTTGCCAGAATAACCCACTCTCTTCTTTGTAACTAGGACAAGCCACATATCTAGGGCTGATATGTGACAAGCCACATATCTTGCCTCTATAATCAAGACAACCACTAGACAAATGCTTCCCATGAACCTCATAAGACAGTTTGCTTTCTTCAAGGATACTGTGCCTGAATCAGTACAATATTCCCCTATTTAAGTAAGTCATAAATTTCTTTACAGATATTAAGTAGTAGTCCCCACCTTTGATGGAGGGAGGTATAACTATGCAAAAATGCCATTAAATGTGCAAATGATATGAGACAGTAATTCATAAAGGAGGAACCCAAGTGCCATCCCCCAGTTCAAACTTACAGGTAATCACAGAAATTCTAAATAAAACATTATACTTTTTTTCCCCAAAAAGATTAATGTTGGTAAGGGTTTACTGAAATAAACACATTTTTTAAAGTAATTTCTACACCCAGTATGGGGCTCAAACTCACAACCTCGAGATCAAGAGTCAGATGCTCCACTGACTGAGCCAGCCATGCACCCCCACAATAAATTTAAAGCCTTGAAAATCTTTATTTTACTCTAACTCAAGAGTTATTTTTATCCCATCTTCCTCCAGAGAAAGAAAGAGAAAGGGAAAGAGAAGGGGAGAGGAAGAGGATGGGGGGGAGGGTAGGGAGGAGAGAAGGATAAAGGAGGAAAAATGGGAGGATGGGGAGAAGGACAGAAAGGAGAAGAAGAAAGTTGATGAAGAAAAAACATGATTTATGAACAAATCTTTGCTGTGATAATAGACATATGAGAGATGTCTTTCATGGTCATTTGACCATGTTTTGATGGTCAAATTTATATAGTTACATGGATGAGTAAGCCAAGAATAGTCTTATATTCTTTTCTTTTTTTGTTGTTGTTTTGTTTTGTTTTGAGAGAGAGAAAGAGAGAGATCTCATACAAGTGTGAGCAGGGGAGGGGCAGACCGTGAGGGAGAGAGAGAATCCCAAGCAGGCTCTGCACTGACAGCATAGAGCCCAAAGTGGGGCTCAATTTAACAAAGGAAACATAAGATCATGACCTGAGCCAAAATCAAGACTCAGACACTTGACCAACTGAGTAACCCAGGTACCCCTAAACCTTTCTTAATTCTTCCATGCAGTCTATAAATGAATTTTTAAAATCCAATCTTCTTTTAACAACTAAGGCATCAAATCATCTACCTTTACTTTATGAAATTAGTTACATAAAAATCTATGGGAAATCAATCAGCCATTCACTGGGTTAGGAGATCATAGGGAACCCATTGCAAAGCAGAACACTGCTTTCTGGCTGTGCTGAAAACAGCACACCAGGCTTCACTTACCTAGTTAATGTATGCATACCACTCTTCGCTTATATAGTTAATGTATGTATATCTAGGGGTTAGGTCCTGTCAGTGCTCACAAATTTCTTAGATCATGTTATCACATGGAATATTTTACTCTGTTTTCTACAACTGCTCTTTTGAATTCTTGGGAAAGCCTTAACGTATTTTTCTGCATGTTTTCCATATGTTCCTACTGACATGTAGCACACTGATATACTGCATATTGTTTACCTAAATATATGCTTAATAAATACAGGAGCTTGAGAGCAATTCAGGGAGACTTCCCTTGGCCTCCCTCTCATCTCTCTTGATTTGCATAGAGTCTTGAGTAGTTCTTTCTGCAGCCATCGACTTTAAAGAAGAAAGCCAAAAGCCGAACCCACAAAAATCTACCATCCTAGTTTAGGCTGTATTTACTTCCTACTCTTTTTTTGTCTTCTTTTGGATTAATTTTATTATTTTTCCTACTAGTTTGGGACTTATATATTCTATTTGTTTTGGGGATGTGGTTTTTGTTTTCGTTTTTTGTTATTGATTACCTTATACATTGCAACGTGATCATTTAAATTACAAAGTCTGAAGTTAATAAATATCTTTATCTCCTCCAGAAGATGGACCTGACATATATTACTTTGGATTTTTTTATTTTAAATATACATATCATTAAATGTCATCATTGTTTTATAGTTGATATTTGTTTAGATTTATTCAAACATTGGGGCACCTGGGTGGCTCAGCCAGTTGAGCACCCGACTTCAGCTCAGGTCATGATCTCGCAGTTCATGAGTTCAAGCCCCACTTTAGGCTCTGTGCTGACAGCTCACAGCCTGGCGCCTGCTTCGGATTCTGTGTCTCCCTCTCTCTCTGTGCCTCCCCCACTTGTGCTCTGTCTCTGTCTCTCTCAAAAGATAATCATTAAAAATATTTTTTTAAAAATGTATTCAAACATTTACTACTTTTTTTTTTTTTAACCTTTGTTTCTTCTTGAACTTAGACTTTTCATCTGGGATCAATTTCCTCCTACCTAACCTTTTCCTATTTTAGAGACTCAGTTTTGTCTGAAAATTATTTTATTATGCCTGCATTCTTTTTTTTTTAATTTTTTTAATACTTTTTTTTGAGAGAGAGAGACAGAGTACAAGCAGGGGAGGGGCAGAGAAGAGAGGGAGACACAGAATCTGAAGGGGGCTGCAAGCTCTGAGCCATCAGCACGGAGCCCAATGTGGAGCTCGAACTCCCGAATTGCGAGATCATGACCTGAACCGAAGTCTGACGCTTAACCAACTGAGCCACCCAGGCACCCCTAAAAAAAAAAGATTTCTGAATGGAAATGATAGTATGTTGAGCCAAATGATTATAAAAATATCACAGATGGTAAATGCAGAATGCAACTAAATAGTAGAGAGAAATTTATAAACTTAAAAAGCTTGTATTAGGAAGTAAATACAGTAAACTGGGAGAAACATAGCAAGACCTGTTTGTTTGGATTCTTCTTGTCTCTTTGTCCTTGGAGTAAGGGCACTCCTTTCCTTCAGCATAGGGAAAGCTCCTCTCATATGATGGTTTTATGACCTTTGTAGGGGAAGAGGACAGAGGAAAGGTCAAAGTGACCTTTCTGTTTCTGTTTTCTCAAACTCCTTTAGCTCAAAATATTCAATATGCCAACGTGTCATATTTATAGGTAGCATGTCCTAAACCCCAAAATGAGAAAAAGACAGAAATAAATCCAACTTAAAAGGAAGTTCTTTTAAAAGAATACACAAGTCTGGCAAGAATGATAAGAGAGAAATGTGAACAGACACTTTACCAAAGAAGTTATATGAATGGCAAATAAGAACATCACTTAATCATTGGGAAATGCAAAATAAAACCATGAAATACCACTTCACACCCGCTAGAGTGATTCAAATTAAAAAGACTAATAATATCAGGTGTTGGTGAGAATGTGGAGCATTTGGAACTTTAATTCATTGCTGGTATGAATCTCAAAAGTATTATGCTGGATGGAAAGAGTCCAACACAAGTGATTATACTGTATGATTCCATTTACATAAAATCCCAGGAAAGGCAAGCTATATAGTGACAGAAAGCAGATCCACAGTTGCCAGAGACCAGAGTAGGACAGATTGACTGAATGAGCACCTGGCTGGCTGTCAGTAGAGCATGCAAGTCTTGACTCAGGGCTGTGAGTTCAAGCCGCAAACTGGGTGTAGAGATTAGTAAAAGAGAGAGAGAGAAACTAGAAATAAGAGCTTAAGGAAAAATGTGGAACAAACGTAGGTTAGTATAAGTTGATGTGCAGTAAAGCTTAGGTCTTATTGTTACAGGAGGGTGGGAGAGACGCTGGTCCTTGTCTCATGGAGTTGAAGAATGAGTCTCTCAGACAGGAGAGAGTGAGCAAAGCGATAGAGTTTGTTGAGCGAAAGTACAAAGCTCTGAAGAGTGAGAAGGGTCCCCGACTGGGTTGCTGCCAAATATTTTTGTCTCTTTTTATTGGTACCTTATCAGGAACTGGACAACAGTTTGTGAGACTATTCATGGCACCTAGCATGGGCAGGTCTGGAATGCATTTATCCTTTTTTTCCAAAACCCGCCCACAGGTATAGCCTCCCACCAGCATGGTAGGCACTGTGAGGAGTAGGAGGGCTGAGGGCCCCTAAGGTGAGCCTTGAAGTCTAGGGCATGGCCCAGGTGAAGCCACTGCAGCTGCAACCAGCCTCAGGGACGGTCCCTTATCTATCCCTGCCTACTGCTAACCCTTTCCCTACTTATTGAGGTCTTGCTGGTGACACAATGATGGGATAATCTATTGCAGTTGTTTTTAATTTTCTTTATTTTAAAGTTTATTTTTATTTATTTTGAGAGAGTGAGAGAGTGAGCAGGGAGAGGCAGAGAGAGAGGGAGATAGAATCCCAAACAGGTTCCAAGCTGTCAGCACAGAGCCTGATTCGACGCTCGAACTCACAAACCATGAGATCATGACCTGAGCCCACGTAAAGAGTCCTTCACTCAACCCCAAGTGAGTCATCCAGGCTCTCCAGTAGTTTTCAATTTTCAAATTACAACCCATTGGTCAATTCATAAAACCATAACCATATGGTGGCAGGTTTTGACCAGAATTTTTAAAAAACGAAGTGGAATCAAATGGACTAGAATATAACAGAAAAGAGTAGACTATGAAATACCAGAATTCATTGCAAGATTGTCTTGCAATTACATTGTGAAACTTTTCTTTCAATTATACATGCATCTATGTCTATATTGGGTGGTGATATAAAATTGAACTTTAACTATGGGTTTCCAACAAAGTTGAAAAAATGTTGACACACACACACACACACACACGCACACACACACCCCACATTGACTTAGGAATTAATGTAGGAAGGGGTCTTGACAACACTGATCCTAAAAAGAACAAAAACATACTGAGGATATGATCAATCTGTATATTTCACAAAGGAAACAATAACAGAGGTAAAGTCATGCAGACAATGAGAGGAAAAGCTGAGATGAAACATTAAACTGCAAAACCATTAGCAATTATTGGTGTCCTATGTAGGGGTTGCTTAAATAATAGGGAGACTTCATAAATGATCACCCACATGAGGTCACCACTGAGAGTGAAAGCAGAAACCAAGACAACAGGTCAAATGGGGATCCTGCCAGGCAACTGAGGATATACTTAAAAACACATACTCACCAATTAACAGTTATTTTTTAAGTATGAAGAATGAATGAGTGTTAAGATTGACCGTCTAACTACAATGTTTCATCACCACTGAGTTATTAAGGGCTTTTTCAGTGTCTGCCTTCATTACCACAGCTTTGCCTGACTCTGTCTGCTTCCACTAAACCTATCCTTGTCACAATTAGGATGACTCATCTAGTTTAAAGTTTAAACTACTAATCTGATTGTGCCACTGTGATATTGTGATTTATTAAAGAAATATCTATTTCTTTCTGTCTACTGTTCCTGCAAAACCCTTGCAATTTTCAGTATTAAGAGTTTTAGGGGCATCTTTTGTTTACAGTATTGATTTGGTTTCCCAGTTCCTGAAATAGCTCCAGCGTAAGGAAGAAGAAATGGGTGCCATTTGTTATTCATGTAACAATCCCTTTTCAGCCACACCTGAGTTCACGTTAATGAGACTTTTGGAGTGCATCTAAGAAGGGGGCTGATTGCCAGTGGAACAAACTCTGTGATTAGAGGGTTGGCACTTTCAGTCTCTCCTCACTACCCCCCATCTCTGGGGAGGAGAGAGGGGTTGAAGGTCAAATCAGTCCCCAACGACCAAAGATTTAAGCAGTCCTGTCTGTGTGATGAAGCCCGGGCCTCAGGGGTATGTGAGGGTGCTGAGAGTGGTCCTTCTAGAGAAGACACAGAAGCTAGGTGTACTTCCCCACCTTCTCCACAAGCCCCGCCCCATGTAGCCCTTCATCTGGCTGTTCATCCGTATCCTTTAATGCCCTCTGCAATAAACTGAGCAAATTTGAAGATCTAATTGGCTTTCTTCAATACGTGAATTGGACAGCATCTTTCCTAGCAAATAGATAGGCTTTCTGAGGAATTGTACCAAACACAAGGTTTTTCTAGGCAAAAAGCAGGGGAGCAGGGAAGTTATTAGCAAAAGAAAAGGAAGGTTGTTTTAGGGCTTCTGTGTTTTGGGGGGAAGGGAATACAGGGACTTATGGAGATTATCTCACAGGTGCTGATCAGGACATTTCAGATCAACCGCTTAAAGGTCACATTTATTTCTGGGAGAGGTTCAAACTGCAGTTAAGGTTTGCTGTGCTGGGGGCAAGTGACTACATTTGGGTCCCACTGTTTCTTTCTTCTTTTTTTATGACATTTTCTTTCTTTTTCTTTCTTTCTTTCTTTCTTTCTTTCTTTCTTTCTTTCTTTCTTTCTTTCCTTCTTTCTTTCTTTCAAGAGAGAGCAAGCAGGGGAGAGGGGCAGAGGGCTTAAGCAGACTCTATTCTGAGTGGAGCCTGCTGCTGGGCTCCATCCCATGACCTGAGCTGAAATCAAGAGCCGGATGCTCAACTGACTGAGCCACCCAGGGCCCCAGGAACTGTTGTTAACTCTTTTCCTAAGTTCTATGTGCCGCTCTAGCAAATTAATTGGAGGAGGGGATGAACTTCTACGTTATAGCCTGTTGGTCAGAAGCACAAGTGACAACCTAGGTTTGTGATTGGAGTCTGAGGTAGAAATGAGGGGACAGTCTAATGGAACTGAGCCCTTAACCTCTGGGACCTGGTGCTATCTCCAGGTAGAAAGTGTCAGAATTGAGTTAAATTGCAGGATACCCAGTGGGTGTCGCAGAATTGCATGATGTGTAGAAAACCCATATATGGCAT
The DNA here is from genome assembly GCF_018350175.1 of Felis catus. Lineage (NCBI taxonomy): Eukaryota > Metazoa > Chordata > Mammalia > Carnivora > Felidae > Felis > Felis catus. Next base: position 64,205,936 of record NC_058374.1, on the reverse strand, counting down.
CGTGAGTGTTTGTGGAGTGTTCTTGGTGTGGGACACAAAGGCAGAAAGAAATGACAGATAAAATAAATTTCCTGAAAACCTGCAGCCCACTGACAAATACTTGAGGCTGGCAGAGTAAAACATTTCTCCAGGAATTCCCCAAAGCTTATGCTTTGCTAGAGGGAAAAACAACCTTAGCTTGACAATAGCTAGGCCTCCAGTATCCTGTGAGTCTTCTTTAGCATATGAAAATCTGATTGGAAGCTTGCCTTGAACTTTACATCCCCCAACTCCCAAGTTTATAACCTGTGTCTCTTCATGGTCCCAGGGCAGCTCTTTCTGCCCACGGGTCCTGTCCCCATGCTTTAATAAAATCACCTTTTTGCACCAAAGATGTCTTCAAGAATTCCTTGACTGTTGGCTCTGGATCCCTCCAATCACTCCAAAACCTCATAATTCTGAGTACTGGAGTGGTCTGAATATTCGGAGGTTAGTGTGTATAATATAAATGAAGACCTTAGTTTTCCTTTACAACCAGACACAGCTTTAAACTTTTTCATCACAAACTGGAAAAAAAGATTTGAAGCTCCATAGCATCATATACAATGGAAGGCTCTTCATAAACTCTCCAGCCTCTCAGGTAGCTGATACTCTTTTGGAACACTCTTCCAACTTTTTCTTACCCATCCTTCAAAATTCATTCTAGCTTATCTTTTCCTAGAAGCCTTCCTCAGAGTCCCAAGATAGACTAAGAGCAGAGGTGCCTGAAATTCTGGGTAAGGGAGCTTTAGCATGGCAGTCTGGTTGGATGGGATGAATGCCTAAGGGATTTATTTTGAAATACCATTTGTAAAAGACGGACACTTTGGGAAGAGGGAAAATATCCTCCCAAGACTGTTTGGTTCTTGTGACTGGTCTAATAATTAAACTGACACAAGACAGGTTAACAGTGAAAAAAGCAAATTTAGCTAATTCATGCAAAGGTCTCATAGATATGGGACTTAAGAAATGACCAAGGCAGGCAGCATTTATACTTTTTATACACAAAAACAAATATGTGAGGAATCGATAAGACAAAGAAACATAGGTTTGAATCTATCCAGAGACTTTTTATTTATTTATTTATTTATTTTTTTTATATCTTTGGCCCTAAATTCCTGTCTCTGATAGGGATGCACGTTTCTACCTCTTGGTTCAGGGAGCATACCCTTCACATTGGAGGTTTATTTCTTGCTTTCTGGAGACAAAGGAGGGTGTTCTTGCATTGGCTGTTTTTATTCTTTTATTTTTATTTTTATTTATTCATTTTGAGAGAGAGAGAAAGGGGGAGCAGGGGAGGTTGAGAGGGAGAGGGAGAGAGAGAATCTTAAGAAGGCTCCACACCTCATGTGTCTTGATCTCACGATCCTGGAATCACGACCTGAGCCAAAATCACAAATAACCAATATGCCAATGTGCCTGCCCCAAGACCCAACAACATACTTTTTGCCTTAGGAGGAATAGTATACTTTTCAAAAAAATAAGCATTAAAAAGAAAGTCACAGGCCCAAAATGGCATCATTTAGGTTAAGGCCCCAAGTTAGTAGATTTAATACCTAACCTACCTTCAGTTCCAACTCTCCAGGAATGTAATCTTTAGCCAGTCAACGTGGAATTTACTGGTCAATACTAGAAAATTTATTTATTTAAGTTTATTTATTTATTTTGAGAGAGAGAGAGAGAGAGAGAGCATGAGCAGGGGAAGGGCAGAGAGGACAGAGAGAATCCCAAGCAGGCTCTGCACTGTCAGTGTGGAGCCTGACATGGGGCTTGATCTCACAAACCATAAGATCATGATCTGCGCCGAAATCAAGAGTCAGACGCTTAACTGACTGAGCCACCCAGGTGCCCTAATACTAGGAAATTTATTGATATGTCCCTTCTACACTGTCACAAGTATACTATTGTCACAGGCTAGATCCCAAGACCTGACTTTTACTGTACAGCTGCTCGTGTACTCACCGACCTTTGTCCCACATTTTTCCTTCAGCTCTTCTTTCCAGTTTATTTCTTAACTTAGGCAAATGGAAAGCAAAAGCACCCCTTCAGCAATGGTGACAGCCCTGGCAAGACTTCCAGAGGCCCAGACCACCCAGATCAGTTTGAGCATAACCCTGACTCACAACTGTGCTGATAGACTATGCAGTGACCTCTAGAATGACCGACAATTACCTTTACCTCATTATAATACTAAAATCTCTGCCCAAAGAGGAGCACAAGCCTCATTTACATAACATACAATGGATGTGTAGGCATGTTTCCTTAAAGCACATGCACAACCTTATGCCCCTTGATATATATAAGAACTCCCTTTTTAAATATTTATCCTAACCCTAAATAAAAGGAACCCATCCACTGTCACTTGGAGAGTCACAGTTTTAGAAGTTATTCTCTGTGATCTCCTTATTTGCTACAAATAAACTTTACTTTGTGCAACAACTCAGCCTGGTGTAGTTTCTATCTGTGACTCACCAAGGAATGAACTCACATTGGTTTGGTCACTCTATGAAGATGAACACACACAAGATGTGTCTCTCCACAATGTCAGCTTTATTTAATTGCCGGAGTCCAGCTCTAGCAAGTCCAGGGGTTCCCGAAGGATGAACGGTGTCGGCGAAAAAGTGAAAATAAAACAAAACTAAAATAAAACAACTAAAATAAAAATAAAAATGGACACAGACAACAGCAGTGTGTTGAACTGGCCAATTATTGCAGCAAACGTGGCATTATATTTGCTAGTGATTTCCTTATAGCATACGTCATCTATGTTTTCTGGCATTACCCAATTCTAAAATTGTTCCTTTGTGTAATCACCCAATAAGGAATAACGTGGTTGTTTTTTTGTAACGTTCCCTCCTGCCCTTTGCTTATTGATTAATTTCTTTCATTGTTTTTATTACGTATCTATGTTTATCTATAAGCTAAGAAGTATTTGCTTTGCTGTTTTCATGAAAGGTCATCTATCTCTCAACACCTCAAGTGGAACAGTTACAGGGACATGACCTCTTAGTTGTTTCCCTGAACCATTCATGGTTTTGAAGAACAAAAGTGTTCGCCTGGGTCCAAGGTGCGAGGAGGGGGCCAAAAGGGCCTTAGAAACCCACGCCTTATGCATTCTCAGAGAGACAATACACCTAGGAACTAATGAACCATTCTGTACCTTAACCGATTAGTTCAGTCATCATCTGGAATGCCTCCTGGGGGCCAAGTGGGCCTACGGGTTAGAGTGACCTGTGTCCATAGATACACTCCTTAGTTGCCAGAGTGGGGCTTTCAAATCTATATGTCTCTCCTATACAGGCCCTCTTTGCTGGCAAATGTATGAGGCTATCCTTCCTGTAAGTAGAGGAGTCTCCATAGGGGATGGCGAGGGCTAAATATAAGGCCGCACAATTTCTTACGGAACCTTATTTTCTTTCCTAATGGTTCTTTTCCCAGAGGGCCTGTCGAGGGCAATTCTCCAACAGACAATACCCCAGGTAGTTTTAAGGCCAAATTACCTAAAAGCGGGAGTACAAGAAGCTTCACTGTCGGCGGGCCACCCTGTAGTCACCAATCCGTCCACAGCCAGGGCCTTGCCACTCAGGCTGGGATAGCTCGGCTTCCAGCATTTAATCATAAAACAAGGTTAACATTAATTGTAAAGCAGGTTCAGGATTCCAAACTCAATGGCATTTCACCACGCATTTAACTTGGCTTTATGCATATCAACAAAGCAAAGCACAAAGTCACACAACAAACAAGATACATCAGGAGGTAAGAAGTTAATGAGCCAGAGTAAAGTCAGTCTGTAAGTACACAGTTGAGATGAAGCCTGTCTAGTCCGGGTCAGCTTTTGGCATGTACTGCTTATTATATTCTGGCGTTGGAGGCTCCCTATAAGGTTCGGAGATCAACTGAGAGGCAGGTGTCTTTCAAATTCGGTCAGAGGTAAAAGGGTCTGTGTCTGGAGAGTCTGATATTTAGATGCAGAAGTTCTCCCTTTCCAATGGAGTTTAATCAGTAAACTTTGTAGGCCCTTTCTGGTTCTAGTGATTATCAGCTCCTGGTTCTTCCAGGTTCCAGTGGTCGTAGAGATTATCAGTCCTTGGAACTGCTAGTCTGTGCTGGTTTTGGTGATATCTGGTCTTAGTTGCAACACCATTGGCTGCTTACATCACTGCTTGACATGAGTCATTGCTTGACATGAGTAAGTCCATCTTATTCTCTACACACTCCCCTTAAGAGGGCAACCTTGCCTAAACAATGCATTTCATGCTAATAAATTCTTTTCTTCTAGTTTTATGCACCTTCTCTGCCTTTAAAAACCTTTCTTTTGTTTAGTTCAAAGAAATTCCCTTCTACTTGCTAGATTGCATGAATCATTTAATAAAGCCAATTAGATCTTCAAATTTTCTCAGTTGAATTTTGTTTTTAATTTTTATTTTTAAATATTTATTTGTTTGTTTAAGTAATCTATATACCCAACGTGGAGCTCAAACTTATGACCCCAAGATCAAGAGTCATATATTCTTCTGACTAAGCCAGTCAGGTGCCCTGAATTGTGTTTTTTAGTAGAAGGAACAGTGAATGTGAGATTTATTTATTTATTTATTTATTTATTTATTTATTTTAATATTTATTTATTTTTGAGAGAGAGAGAGAGAGAGAGAGAGAGAGACCACAAGTGGGGGAGGGGTAGAGAGAGAGAGGAAGACACAGAATCCAAACAGTCTCCAGGCTCCGAGCTGCCAGCACAGAGCCCAATGGGGGGCTCAAACCCACAAACTGTGAGATCATAACCTGAGCCAAAGTTGGACACTTAACCAACTGAGCCACCCAGGATCCCTGAATGTGAGATTTCTGAAATGGGAGCAATCTTGACATTAGGCAACAAATTTGAATTCTGTAAGAAAATGGAAGACATCTAAATGTCATTTTCTATTTGATACTGCTTTGGAATGCAGAATGAAATGAAACAGATGTAAAATGAAATCATAGAATGCTGATGTATTTATCCTGCATGAAGTTTTAACTCATCACCAGGCATCCATGATCCTCTTCTTCACACACACCCCAGCTTTACTGCTTAGCTGGAAGGCACCACTCTGACGTTCCCAATACAGTGGGAATGGTGGGAATGATGTTCCCACTCCCCACCCACAACCCCACGCATTTATTCACCCTTCAACTTCAAAATCAATTTATTAAAATCTCACTCCAAAATAATAATAATTTGGGGCACCTGCGTGGGTCAATTGTTTAAGTGTCTGACTTTGGCTAAGGTCATGATCTCATGGTCTGTGAGTTTGAGCCCTGCATTGGGCTCTGTGCTGACAGGTCAGAGCCCGGAGCCTGCTTCAGATTCTGTGTCTCCCTCTCTGCCCCTCCCCTGCTTGCACTCTTTCTCTCTCTCTCTCACTCTCAAAAATAAACATTAAAAAAAATTAAATACTAATTCAATAAAATAAAATAGAAATGACTCTTGTTACTCTATTTTAGGATATTAAAGTTAAGTCGACTAAAATACAAAGTAATCCACCGTGAAAGAACATTGATGGAACCAATGAGGTAAGTATTCATATAAGGCACACACAGTGACCCAAGCATATAAGTATGGAAATATGAAATGACTGTCAGCTTAATATTGTAAAACCTCTCTATATTAATATGAAATATTTTGTTAATCATCTACTTGATTTATGTCCTGAAGGGTCACATAATGCATGGCAATAATATAAATTAAGCTAAACAAAAGACAGTGTGTATAAATAAAGATAGCTCCCAAGGAAGCTTCCGTTGAAATTAACATAGATTTTCTGTATCAGAGGCCATTTTAGTTGAGGTGGCTTTTTGGAGAGGCCAGTAAAGATTAGGACTGCAAAATTAGCCGTTTACACAGCTAATTGGCAATCACATGTTATATGAAGAAAATCTGCCTTCTGATGAGGCTGGAAATTCTTTAAGGGCAGGGACATTTTCTGTCTTACTCTTTGTTTCTCCAGCTGATATCCAATAAATATTGATGATAACTAACTCTTTGTTGGGGAGTAGCAGTAGAGTAGCACAGTGTCTAGGCATAGGGAAAATGATCAATGTTGTGTTCTAAAGGATGCTGGAGTCAAAGCTTAGAGAATGAATCACCTGCTGTAGAAATACTGAGGAGAGGGGCTAAAATGGGGGAGGTCTAAAGCAGTGAGAGTTTTGGCAATCTGCCTCCCAAGAAAACTACGGAATAAGTAGGCATCCTAGATTTGTGTATGGGCTCTATAATGAGATTACCCAACTCTGTAATGAGATTAACCTGTCACTGCTGAGATAACTTTAAGGAATAATTTAGGGAACTGCCTTTCAAAACTCCCTTATTTCTTTATTAATATTAGGCCACACCTCCTAGCCTGATTCTTTTTTATTGACTAGATAATGGGTCAATAAATTACCTGCAGCCTATTTTTGTATCACCTGTGGGTTGAGTGGCTTTTTAAGTGGTTGGGAAAAAAAATCAAAAGAATAATAATACTTAATGACCCATGAAAATTATATGAAGGTCACATTTTAATGTGCATAAATGGTCTTATTTGAACATAGCCATGCTCATTCATTTATGTATTACCTGTGGCTACTTTTATGCTGTGATGGCATAGTTGAGTACTTGTAACAGACACTATATGGACCACAAAGCTGAAAATATTTATTATCTGACTCTTTAAGAAAAAAAAAAATTGTCAACCAGATTCACCCATCCATAGAAAAGTTAGTGTGAAGGTCGTAGGTTAGCCAGATAAATGGTGTAAAAACTAAATTCACAAGTTTTCTTTGGTGTTTTTGCAGTGAGAAGGCTTTGACCCACAGACTACTAGTGTTCAGTTCCCTTTCACAAATCTCATTTCAGCCTGATACCATTAAATATTTGATCATCTAGCTTCCTTTATTCTAATGATTTGGCTTCAAAGGTCAGACTGTAGAGTACATCTTATGTACTTATAAGTTGTAAGAGTACAACTTATGTACATCATAAGGTTCTTGAGTATAGTATTTCCCCTCCCTGTCATAGTAACTTTTACCTTGTAAATTAATAATTGAGCCCTTGGTTGGGATTGGCTTGCTGGCTGGCTTGAGTACTGGAAGAGAATGTGCTCTTCATACAGAATTGAGCATTCTGTGCTCAATGTAATTGTAAATTGATACATTGACTCTCTAGTTTTTCAAGGCCATCTCAATAGCCTACTTAACACTAGTTCATTTTTCAGAGATGGACTCACTCCTGGTGAACTCAGGGCATTACCTGGAACGTACTGAGCCCCTCAGAAGTTACACTGATTATTAGTATAGACTTACCTCTAGGGGAGACAATGCATTGATAGGAGTTCTTTTTCAATAAATTGCATTCTGGTTTATACACTACTTTGAGAGTCTATTTAGTATGATTTAGTTCCATTAAGCTTGCTTCTTCCTGAACGTTTAAACAAACTTGAGGTCCTGGAACTGCAAAACAAAGGATTAGAACCTGGAATTAGTTTGTCTGAGCATAATTTAGTCATTCATTATTCACTTATCTAACGTTCACTGAATATCTCCCATGTACAAATCACTGCACTGGCCTCTGGGGTTCACAATATGAATAATACATAATCTCTGCTCTCAGAGAATTTACAGCAGTGAAACAAAGTTATAAATGCAAAGATATAGATAGATATGAACAGAAGTTATCCCAAGGACACACAAGGAGCGCCTTAACATAATCAATGGAGACTTTAGAGAAGTAATGCCAGGGCTGAGCCTTAAGAAATGGATAGTGAGGGGCACCTGGGTGGCTCAGTCAGTGAAGCATCCGACCAGCTCTGGTCATGATCTTGCGGTTCATGAGTTGGAGCCCTGTGTCAGGCTCTGTGCTGACAGTTCAGACCCTAGAGCCTGCTTTGGATTCTGTGTCTCCCCTTCTCTCTGCCCCTCTTCCCATCATGCTCTGTCTCTCTCTAGCTCTCTCAAAAATAGTCAATCTGAGAAGATAAAGACTCCTGGGGACAGAGGAGGTGAAGGCATGAACAAGGCAGAGACCCAAAGAACATCATAGTTTGTGGAAGAATGTATATTCCATTTGGTACACTGGGGTAATGAGCATGAGCCAGATTAAGACTTTGCCATCTTAAAGAGTTTCACCTTTAATATTTTTAGGATAATGGTGGGGAGTCACTGAAACTGCCACTAATATTTATTGAGCATGGTACTGTTTTACGTTTTTTAAAGCCATTTAATGTTTTCAGTGACACAGTAAATAGACACCATTATTATCCCCATTTGTCAGATGCAAAAACTAAGGCTCAGAGTAGTTAAGTAATTGTTCCAAGACTAGGTAGCAACACATGGCAGAACAAGGATTTGAAACAGTCTTTCTTTTTTTTTTTTCTTTAAATTTATTGTTTCTTTTTGAGAGAGAGAGAGAGAGAGAGAGACAGAGAGAGAGAGAGAGAGAGAGAGAGAAAATGAGAACATGAGCAGGGGAGGGTAAGAGAGAGGGAGAGAGAAGGAGAGAGGAATTCTAAGGAGGTTTCATGTTGTCAATGCAGAGCCCGACATGGGACTCAAACCTATGAACTGTAAGATTATAACTTGAGCTGAAATCAAGAGTCAGATGCTTAACTGACTGAGCCACCTGGGTACCCTGAACAGAAGTCTTTTTAACCCTAGAGGTCATGTTCAATAGAAGCACTGTGGAATAATGTCAAGCCCATGTATTTTGAAGGAAGTCATCCAAATACTGTCATCCATTCTTTCTGCCTTGATTTTCAAGTTAGACTTTGAAGAGTCATCCTCAACCTTCCCTCTCCTTGAAAACAGGACACAAAACCCTTTTCATATGATGTGAATCTACTTGAGGAAACATATGTGGAAATAACACAAATGCCAAGTATGGGTAAATCATGTTTTACAAAATTTTTTCTATCCTGCCCTTTGAAGATAATTTCAAAGATGGTAAATATCCCAACTGTCTTTTGCTTTTCACTTACTCCTTCATCAAGCCCCATCCAAAAGGGCTCCACTCTTAAACAGTCAACATTTGAAGATTTCAAAATAGAAAAGAATAAAAAATTAGTGTTTTAAGTGACTTCAAGGGATCAATTTTCAATGTAAAGGAGTAACTCTGAATTTACTAGCTCATAAATTTCTTTTAGGATTTTGTCTGGGAGAATATTTAATTAAAGTACAGTAGACACTTGAAATTTTTAGATTAACATTCATGATGTAAAAAAATCATCAGAAATATCCTTTAAGCAATTTGCAATTTTTCTGAGTCATAATATCGGGTTTTAAGAGAGCAGACTGGTCTCAAAGTCCAGAGTTAAGTCTTAGATCAAAAGCTAAACTTCAGGAAATTAATGTCCACATCTTTTTCTAGTATCAAATCTTGCATGTCCTAGGATGTCCTAATGGACACTCAGAAGCTTGACTCTCTGTGGAAGACCACAAAATATATATTTTTCTACAATTCTTGCTGTTCTGTAACTTGTGTTAAAATCTCTTATAGACTTTATATAATAGAATTGCAGGCCTCAAGTTAAAGCACTCCTTTTTCTAGGTAGAATGGAAACCAAAGCTCCAGACTAGCTTAAATTGTAAGTTTCTTGCTAAACTTGAACATAATTAACTCTCAAGCCATCTACCTTAGGTAACTAGAAATAAACTTTTGCCTTGCCTCACACATTATATATTTGTTCCTTATAACCCATAAAGTTTCTGCTAACTACCAGAAAAGGGAGGAAGGTGAGTCATCTCAATTTCTGACTGACCCTTATAGGGGATGGAAAAATTTTCCTCTACCTTTCCAGATTCTTTTGGCTGGTCTACTAATTAAATTAACATAAGACAGATTAACAAGAAATAAACACATTTAATGATGTAGTATAGGGCACCATAAGAATGTGAGACTCATGGGGTGCCTGGTGGCTCAGTCAGTTAAGTGTCTGACTTTAGCTCAGGTCATGATCTCATGGTCCATGAGTTAGAGCCCTGTTGTGAGGCTCTGTGCTGACAGCTCAAAGCCTGGAGCCTGCTTCAGATTCTGTGTCTCCCACTCTCTCTGCTCTGCTTTGTCTCTCTCTCTCTCTCTCAAAAAAAAAATAAAGAAATAAATAAACGTTAAAAAAAAATTAAGAATGAGAGACCCACAGGCAGTCAGGCAATTGAGGCCTCTATGCCATCTTGAGCTAAGAAGAAGGCAGTCAGGGTCTGAGACCTCAAAAGGGAAGAAGACAATTCACAGGAAGATGGGAAGAACAAATGTTTGGTAAACAAACATGGAGAGACAATGGACACAGAGAGTAATCTGATCCACAGGCCCTGACAAACATCCCCCCAGTTTACCACACCTGGCCCATATTCTTTAGAGTTATCTCAGGTGATAGTTCTCTTCCTAGACCATGCTCTCTATCTAAATTCTTGTAGACAGTTAAGAGGGGAGATAAAAACCTGAGTCTTTTGGACCTTGATTGATTTCAACTCAAAGTAATCCATCCAAAATGGCACGTTTTGGAGAGGCTTATTCTGAACCTCTTCACCTTTCAGCTGGCAGCAAATGCTGTGTTCCCTTTTCTCACCTATTTTCTTGGGTCTTACTGTAAGACCCTGGACAAAGTGTTTAATCATCTTATGATGGCTATTAAGATCAAGAAGAGGTTTGATTGAACTGAGGTTATTGCAGAAGATAATGTAATGTACTAAGAAATTCATCTAGAAAAATATTTGTAAATGTCTCCAACTCTTAGTCAGACTTGAGATTGGTACACACCCCTCCTATGATGCCAGTGGGGCTTACACTTTCAATAAGAATATTCCATTATTCTCAAGTTTCTATCTTATTTGGATCTTGGTAATTATGATAACTGAAACCAACATATTTCTCTGTTTCTATGTTAAATAATTCTGGAAGAAAGCATTCTTTCCTGCTTTTGTGCTATCAATATTAGGATCTAGCAAAAATAACTTAGCTACTTTCTCCAAGAAATACTTCCCCTTAGAAAATAAAACTATGAAACAACTAAAATAGCCTATTCATCAAGCTGACTGGTTAGTACTTACTCAAGAACATCATCTGGCTCTCCTAAACAATTCAAAACTATAATGGGATACATGTTATCTAATCCCACTCAACTCCTTGTTTTGCCAGACCCACCATAAAATCACCCTGCCCTGGCCTAAAACCTTATAAATATTGTCTCCTGACTTTTGCCTTTTGAGATGCTGTTAGGACTCTGTCAATGTGATGACTTTCCTTATTGTAATAAGGCTAATAAACTTAATTTTGTGTGATTAATGGGGCTTTTAACTGGTCTTTTAGGAAGTATATTACAAGTTAAGGAGCAAAGTCCTGATTTTACCAAGGTAATTTGCCTATATCTCCCTTGTTTCCTCTTAAATAAAACACTTTCCTGGTCCTTCTCTCCTGATTTTCATGTTAATCATGCCCTTGCCTTTCTTTATAACTTTCACAAATTCCTTTTTCTCTTAACAAACAGAGAAGGAAAAAAGCTTTTATTGCCATAAAGTACCTGGCAATTGTTTCTCTGCTCTCCAGCATTCTCAGCAAGCTAACCACAGATTCACCTGGTCACTTCATTATTCTGGCAGTAGTAAGGCCCCAAATCCTATGCAATTCAATCTTGGGGTGCCATTTGCATTACACTAAGAAAGAATTTACTGATAGTTTTCAGTTGTGAAACACTGAGTGCAGCAAGAACAAAACTATCTAGATAAGAAAAATGCAATGTTGTCACTATTTAGCAAATGCTCACAAGACAGAAAAGAGTGTCTTCTGAGGGTTTTTAAGAACATCATCTGGGGCAATTTGGAGACATGGTCCTGAAAAACATACACAGGGTTGTAGTGTGCAAGCCTAGGACTGGATATCCAGCAGGAATACGGTCAAGGAGTGGGGAATGTTCTGTATTTTCTATTTCTGCTAACTGTGGGCTACATCTTAAGTCTCAGGAGTAGAGCAAAGCATAACACTTTTTTAAGGTAAAATGAAGATTCTCAGATGATCCAGGCTGCAAGGGAGAAGGGGTAAGAAATACAAAAATGCCACGCATAGACAAGATTCTCACCTCAGGTTAAACATGGCAGTAGGCATCGTGGGGGTGACATTCTCAGCATGTCTGTGTCTCTCCCAATCTGGACCAGTTGCCTTCTACCCTTGGCTCTTGATATTTATTTGTGATTTCCTTTCACTGTCATGTCAGGCATTCCCTTTGCCTCTGTCCCATTTCCTATGTTTCATACCTTGTTCTTTCTTAGTTTTCTCATTTTGGTGGCACATACCCTCCAGTGGTTTCTTTTTCTTTTTCTTTTTCATAATGTTTATTTTTGAGAGAGAGGGATAGAGTGCAAGAGGGGAGGGGCAGAGAGAGAGAGAGAGAGAGGGAGACAGGATCCAAAGTGGGCTCTGCACTAACAGCCCAGAATCTGATATGGGGCTTGAGCTAATGAACTGTGAGATCATGACCTGAGCTGAAGCTGGATGCTTAACCAACTGAGCCACCCAGGCACCCTTCCTCTAGTAGTTTCTTAAGGAAGGGTATATGGAGATTATTTTTATAGTCTTTGCAAAGTTTTCTTTTTTTTTTTTTTTTAAGTCTTTGCAAGTTTTTATATACACCAGCACTTTTTTGATAATTTGGCTAAATAGAGAGCTCTATGTTTAGGATAAATTTTCCTTCAGAATTTTTAAAGTACTACTCTAATGTCTTCTAGCATCTCAACGATGGGGTTCTAGACACACAACCCCAACATATGGCACCTTGGCATACTGAATATATTAATTTGGAGTTTGAAAAAACAGTAGAAGCAGGAAGGTCACTCTGACCTCTGTGCTGTCCCCCCCCTTGTTTCCTCAAAGGAAGAGATAATTCCTCCATGTGAAAGATACCGTCCCTCCACTAGGAGAAAGAGAGGTGTTCTTATAACCAAAGACAGGGCATTTAGGGCCCGGAAGCCTGCATAAATAAGCCTTGTCTCCTATTTACCATTTACTACCCATAACCCAAATTCCTTTGTCTTGTCATCTCCTCACAAATTTATTGTCCCTTTGTCTAAAAGGTATCAAAACTTCCTGCTCTGGTCACTTTTTCTCGTCTTCGTTCTCTTATGAAGGCTTTTGTATACATGTAAGAATTCTACAAAATTTGTATAATTTTCTTCCATTAATCTATGTCACTTTAATTTTTAGACATAACCAAGAACCTGAACAGGGTTAAAGAAAACTTTTTCCTCCCCTATATCACATTGCTGCTGAAAAGCCCAAAGCAATTCTGATTCCTGTTGATCTGCTTTTTATCTCCTATCTCCTCCTGTCCCTTTGCTGGAAGCTTGAGAATCTCCTCTTTTACCTTAAATGTTTTAGATTTCACAATTATATGCTTTGGTGTAGGGCAATTTTTATCTGTTAAAATGGGCTCTTTTGATTTGGAAATTTGTGTCCTTCAGCTCTGGAAATTTTCCTTGAATTATTTCATCATTGATTTCTTCCCTTCTGTTTTTTCTTTCCTGAACTTCATAGACTGATTTAATATTCTTACCTTTTTTCTCCAATTTCATATCTCCTTGTCTTTTTTGTTCTGTGTCTGATTTCTTCAACTTATCTCTTCAAATTTATTAAATTTTGACTTATTTTTAAAAATAATGTCTTGTTCTAGTTTTAAAAATAAAATATATTCTCTTACCTCTCTCAGGACTGAGAAATGGAAAACTACTGAAACCACAACTTGAAAAACAAAAACAAAAAGCACCAAGACCACATTTGCAAGACAGACAATTTCAGCAACAGCTCATGGGTTCAGGAAAGATAAAACCACAGACTCTTTCACAAACAGCCTTGCCTAACCTATCAAAGCAGTCAGAGGCTTAACTCACTTGCAAATTCTGACCAATTCTTTCCTGTCATAGCCCTACCCTTCCTTCCTGCCCCTCCCCCATTCTTACTAACTTCCACCTAAAACCATCCTTTGACTAACTCCTCCCCAACAAAACTTTATAAAACTTAAGTGCCAAAGCTTCTCAGAGTCCATTTGACTGATTTCATTAGGCCATTTCCCTTGTCTGGCACATTTCTAATAAATTATGTTTGGTATGCATTGTTATAATCATAATAGACTTCTTAGGTGGTCTCTTCTGGGAAGTTTTGAACAGAAATTATGTAACATTTTCTTTCTCCAGCATATTGTTTCCTCAACAGGTGCTTTTTCTGCCTATTTGGTCTTTACCTTTCATGATAGAGACTTTCTTTAGAGTTCTGGTAATCTTTGGTTTTCTGCTCATGACTGAGGGCAAAAGACAGAAAAGCTGATTGGAAGTTCTGAGTACACGGAGAGCTTTTGTATACTTTGAGTTTACTCTAGGGCCATTTATTTGTTGGGCAATCCTAAATGTCAGTTTCTCTTTCTTCTCTCTTAGGTTGCACATATTCCCTCAGAGAAAGGTGTGCAATATCCTGCCTAGAGGGTATAGATACAGCTGCCATGGTTTGGGGGCTGAGTAGTTGATAAAGACTGTGGAGTGGAAGATAGAGTATTAGCACACACAATGCATGTGATTATGTTGCCAGAGAGGAAGACCTCCTTCTGCCATATGGTCCTTCTAGCTGGACTTAGAATCAAATTGACATGAGACAGATTAACAGGAGAAACTCAAATTTAACAGTTGTAAGTATGGGGAACCCACAGACACGAAATTCCAAAAAACAATGTGGCGACATGAAGCCTACATGAACTAAGGTGAGGGGTAGGGTCAGAGGATACAAAGTGGGGGAAGGCCATCATTAGCAGGAAGGTGAAAGATGTTTGTGCAGATAAGTTCCTTAGGTAAAGTGAAGTCTCTGTTAACAGTTCTCTTGCTGGTATAGGCTCTTCTTCACAATGTAAATTTAGGTAGTTGATGAGGAAGCAGAGAGCTTTTTCTGCATCTGTTGGGTTTTGATTACTTTTAACTCGAAATAATCTTTATGCCAAAGTGGCCCATCTTGGGGCACCCTGCCCCTCAATGTAAACCTCCATTTTGCATGGTACTAATGACCTCAATTGTGCCTACTATTCCCCAGTTCACAGACTCATTTTTATCCTCTCCAGATATTTCCAGCCTCTACTAGAGTCAGGGAGAAATAGTCACCCAATAGCATGGATTTAGGGAGAAGATTTTTTCCACTGTTGCCAGAGAATTCAGTTTTCTCAGTTCTTCTAAGTTAGTTTGCAATCAGTTTGCTTTCCAGTTTCCAAAGGTTTATTTTTGTTGTTATTCTCCCTATCTTTGTGCTTTCATGCCTTTTTTTTTTAAGATACCACTATTGTAGTTTTAGAGGAGAAATAAAATTAGATTGGTATATTCTATGTATCACTTTAACCTACAATGTTTCCAATGCTTTTTTTCTTCATTAGCCATGTCGTCTTTCTTTGGCATTTCACCAGAAAAACATCTGTAGAGTCAACCATTTTGTAAAGGCTCATTCACTAATAGCCAAACTGTTTGAGGGAACATGTAGACAGATCATAAGATTAAGCAATGAAATGCTTTGACTACTTATCACTGAAATATTTTTCATATTCAAAATTAAATCAGTGAATAGTTTAGGGAATGGATGCAGCAGACTTCTCTTTCAAAATCCCCCTTTTTGCATTTTCTGAATCACAAGTCAAAGTGGTGTTATTTAAGAATGTACTGGGTATGAGGTGGGGGAAGATAAGAAGAAAGAGGAAGGAGAGAGAGAAAAAAGGAAAAAGACGAGAGGAAGAGAAAGGTAATTGTCTGTCTGTACAGGGTATAGAGGAGGAAAGATATTCCCTCTGCCTTTCTAGGTTCTATAGTTGGATCTATGAAGTAAACTGATAAGAGGAAGACTACCAGGAGAAAGGATATATAAATTTATTGACTTTTAAAGTTACATGCACAGGGAAATTATAGGGAAAAAGGAGTGAATACCCAAAAAAGCAGTGAGATTTAAGAGCTTATATATAGTCTTTTTAAAAAATATATACAGTCTTAATAGGGGAAAGGAAAGGAGGATTAGGCTGCTGAGGGGAGAATAAGTGATTTTTAGGAAAGAGGAATGGTCCTCAGAAGACTATATGGGAGACATGATAGTTTGTGATAGTTTTCTAGTCTCTCCTGTGGTAAGAGCCAATTTTCCCTACTTGATGAAACTCTAGAGGAAGAGATCTGTGACAATTGAGTTTCTTTTGGAGGATCTGTCTATAGGCAGAGAAAGGGAATTTTAAAAAGTTTTGTCCTGCATTTTCTATTTTTCAAGTACCTTCAGCTCAAAATAACACTTATGTCAAAAATGCATATTTTAGGGTTGTATATTCTACCACCCTTCAAGGGCAAACTGGCCTGTCCATAGCCTTCTCATGCTATCTGAGCAGGGTCATCCATTCTAAGGCCTGGTCTTTAGAAATTAAAATGAAGGAAGAGGAGTTAAGATGGCAGATTAATAGGGGGACCTTATGTTTGCCTTGTCCCTCGAACATGGCTAGATAAATATCAAATCATTCTGAATACCCAAGAAATGTATCTGAGGACTGAGAGAACAAACTGCACAACTAAAGAGGGAAAAGAGGCTATACAATGGAGGGTAGGAGGTACAGAGACCTGATTGGGGGAGAAAAGAATCATGGGTGCTGAGGAGGGGAGGGAGCCCTGATCACAGAGAGCAGAAAGAAAGAGAGAGAGAATGAGAGAGAACAGTGCACAGGGGATTATGCAAGAAAAGCACTTCCCCAAAACCATTGATTAGGAAAATGAGAGGGACTGTTTATCATGGGTTTTTAAAAGCAGCAGAGCTTGAAGACAGAAATTTTAGACATCCACACTGTGACAGGTGTGGAAGCTGGCAGGCTAAACGGTACTCCTGTGGAGTAGAAGGGCAGTGGGAGTGGACAGTGTGGTTTATGCACCACTTGGGTTTCACTAGGAGAGATAGTTCTCTTTGTTGGAGTGCACTTGGGAGAGCTGGCAACGGCTCTTAGGGTACAAAAGAGCTGGCAGCCACCACTGTACTGCCCTATTACTTAGCATAGGGAACCTGCTAAGGGCAACTAACCTGGACACTGGCTTTTTGTTGCACATTCCTATAAACTCCAAGCCTCTGTGCATTTGTGCAACTGCCCTTCTGGGACAAACTGGCAGCAGCCATAGCGTGGTGAGTCCCTCCCCCAGAGGATCATCATGGGTCTATGCTGTGCAGGGTCCCTAAAATATTTTTGAAACTCAGCCAATATGCATGAGATAAAACACAGGGGCACTGTACCATTGAGGGGGCAGATGACCCAGACACAGGGTGAAAGCAGCGATCTGAGAGATGCCAGGGATAAAAGAGGGGAGATAGTTCACTCCTCTCTGAGGGCTTCCTGGACTACAGCAGGTAAGAACTTCCCTCTGCAGAGATAAGACAGCAGGTTGACACCAGTTTTTATCACCTGCCCATCAGCACAGATGGATTTCAGTGAACAGCACAGTGTCCACAGTGGAGGCTTGAGCTGCTTATACCGAGCCCCACTCCTGTGCTCTTCAGGTGATTTTTTTATTAGAGCAAGTGTGCCTGAGAGCCAGAACAGCAGTGTGCCCCTCTCCCAGAAGACCAGCACAAACCCCCTGCATGCACCAAGCCTACCAACTATAGGGTGCTTCAAAGCTTCCGGTCTAGTGGAAATAGGATCAGGCTAATTTTAACAAGCAGACCAAGTACACCTAATTAAAATTCATCACACACTGGAGAAGGTCCAAACACTACCCAATGAGGGAAGGAAAAACTTTGCAGGGAAAGAGCAGCCAAAACACAACAGCAGATTGCACACAGCATACACCAGAGACACTTCCTAAAGCACCAGACACTGGACAGTATATGACCTCTTCTTAATAAAGCCATTACTTTCAAGAGAAGGAAACATAATAGGCTTTTCTAACACACAGAAGAAGTCAAAGACCTAAAAAAATGCCAAAATGGAGGAATTCATCCCAAAAGAAAGAACAAGAAAAGATCATGGCCAGGGATCTACTCAAAATTGATACAAGTAATATCCTTGATCCAGAATCTAAAGCAACAATCATAAGAATACTAGCTGTGCTTGAGAAAAGCATAAAAGACACTGGGGAGTCACTTACTGCAGAGATAAAAGACCTAAAATTAGTTAGGCTGAAATAAAAAATGCTATAACTGAGATGCAAAACTGACAGCATGCAATGAACACAAGGATGGAAGGAGCAGAGGAACGAATAATTAACATAGACGATAAAAATTATCGAAAATAATGAAGCTGAAAAGAAGAGGGAAATAAAAATATTGGATCACAAATGTAGACTTAGGGAAGTCAATTATTCCATAAAGTGTAATAACACTCATATCATTGGAGTCCCAGAATAAGACAGGGAAAAATGGGCGGAAGGTTTTTTTGAACAAATTGTATCTGAAAACTTCACTAATCTGGGGAGTAAAATGGACATTCAAATCCTGGAGGCACAGAAAGCTCTCATCAAAATCAATAAAGCAGGCTAGCACCAAGATATATTCTTAGTAAAACTGATAAAATACAGAAATAAAGAAAAAATCCTGAGAGCAGTAAGGGAAAAGAAATCCCTAACTTACAAGGGAGGACAAATAAGGTCAGCAGCAGACTTATTCACAGAAGCATGGTAGGCAGGCCAGAAGGGAGTTGCATGATATATTCAACATTCTAAATGGGAAAAATATGCAGCCAAGAATACTCTATATACAACAAGGCTGTCATTCAGAATAGAAGGAAAGATAAAGAGTTTCCCAGACAAACAAAAACTACAGGAGTTCATGAGCACTAAACCAGCCCTGCAAGACATATTAAAGGAGACTCTTGGAATGGGAAAAAAGACCAAAAGCAACAAACATAAAAAGGAACAGAGAAAATATCCAGAAACAATGACTTTACAGGTAATACAATGGCACTAAATTCATATCTATCAATAATTACTCTGAATATAAATGGATTAAATTCTGCAATCAAAAGACATAGAGTGTCAGAATGGATTAATAAAAACAAGATCCATTTATGTGGTGACTGTAAGAGATGTACTTTAAACTGTAAGAGATGTACTTACAGACTGAAAGTGAGGATGTGAAGAAACATTTATCATGCAAAAAGACATCAAAAGAAAGCTGGAATAGCCATACTTGTATCTGACAAACTAGATTTTAAACCAAAGATTGTAACAAGAGATGAAGAAGGGCACTATATCATAATAAAGGAAACCATCCAACAAGATCTACCAATTACAAATATTTATGCCCCTCATCTTGAAACACCCAAATGTATAAATCAATTAATAACAAACATGAAGGAACTTATTGATAATAATACAATAACAGCAGAGGACTTTAACAACCCATTTACAACAATGGATAGATCATCTAAGCAGAAAATCAATAAGGAAACAATGGCTTTGAATGACACACCGTGCCAGATAGACTTAAAAGATATATTCAGAACAATTCATCTTAAAGGAGCAGAATACTCATTCTTTTATAGTGCACATGGAATATTCTCCAGAATAGATCACATACTAGGTCACAAATCAGGCCTCAACAAACACAAAAAGATTGAGATTATACCATGCATATTTTCCAACCATGACACTATGATACTTCAAGTCAACCACAAGAAATAATTTAGAAAGACAACAAATACATGGAGGTTAAACAACATCCTACTAAAGAATGAAAGGGTTAACCAGAATACTAAAGAAGAAATAAAAAAATACATGGAAACAAATGAAAATGAAAACACAACCACCGAAAACCTTTGGGATACAGCAAAAGTGGTTATAAGAAGGAAGTATATAGCAATTCAGGCTTACATCAAGAAGCAAGAAAAGTCTCGGGTGCCTGGGTGGCTCAGTCTGTTATGTGTCCAACTTTGGCTCAGGTCATGATCCCATGGTTCATGAGGTTGAGGCCCACATTGGGCTCTCTGTTGTCAGCATGGAGCCTGCTTTGGATCCTCTGTCTCCCTCTCTCTCTGCCTCTTCCCCATGCATTCTCTCTCTCAAAAATAAATAAATATTAAAAAAGAAAAGAAGAAGCAAGAAAAGTTTCAAATATACAACCTAACCTTACACCTATAGGAGGTAGGAAAGGAAGAGCAAATGAAGGCTAAAACCAGCAGAAGAAGGGAAATAATAAAGATTAGAGCAGAAATAAATGATACAGAAACAAACAAAAAAACAGTAGAACAGATCAACAAAACTAAGAGCCGGGTCTTTGAAACAATGAATAATATTGATAAACCCCTTGCCAGGCTTATCAAAAAGAAAAGAGAAAGGAGATAAATAAATAAAATCACAAATGAAAAAGGAGAGATCACAACCAACACCAGAGAAAGACAAAAAACTATAAGAGATTATTATTAAAAATTGTATGCCAACAAACTGAGAATTCTGGAAGAAATGGATACATTTTTAGAAATATATAAACTACTAAAACTAAAACGGGAAGAATAGAAAACTTGAACAGACTGATAATCAGCAAAGAAATTGAATGAGTAATCAAAAATCTCCCAATAAGCAAAAGTCCAGGGACTGATGGCTGTTGTAGACTCTAAGTCTAAAGTTCTTTCTTGTCTACCAAAAAAGCAGGACACAGGATTAAAATGTGAGAGATGGCTAATGTCCGGGAAAAGACAAGAGCCCTGAATAAGGGTCCTTGCCCTGTATTTATTAAGATCAGAAGGCTTACAAACGTGATGGGCGTGTACAAAGAGACAATGAATCAGTGAACATTAACTCACGAGCATGAGGGAAAAGGGGGTTTTGAAGATATATGGTATTTGGTGTTTGGGTCAATATAAAACAAAATCCTGGCTCTGGGCAGATGGGCAGATGGTTGTTAACAGCAGACAGGAGGTGCCATGTCTGTTTATCTTAGCTAGCCTAGGGGATAAGACAGATAGGGGAAATAACCTCAGGGTTAACAGGGCACTTTTCTTCTGCTAATCAGCTCTGCTCTGGGCAGCATGGCGGTCTATAGCCCTATATACCTGTTCATCTAATTTTGTCCTTCCATCCTGTGAGAGCAGCTTTCTGCTATAGTACTAAATTGGGGGCACTTTTGCCCTGAATACCTAATCTTGCTTACCTCATAAACTGTTGTATTGGGGCCTTTGCCCCTCTGTATTCTGGGGCCTTTGCCCCTCCCTCTCTATTCTGGGGGCCCTGGCCCTTCCCTACTTTACTCTGGGGGTCTTATGTTGTTTACACAAGCTTGGGTGAGAGCATCCTATGGCTTTGTAATTCTTTATGACTTGTTAACCCATTGGTGTAAACCCAGGGAATTTCTAAGCTTATTCCCCACAATGGCTTTCCAGAGAAATTCTATCAGACATTTGTAGAGGAGTTAATACCTATTTTCCTAAACTGTTCCAAAAAATAGAAATGGAAAGTGCCAGGTGCCAATCCATCCAGCCTTCCTGATGGCACAGCCCGGTGATTGGCAGAAGGGCAATGCATAGTGACCCTCTGAATGGGAAGTTACTGGTATCCCCCCTGTTACTCATCTTGGCCATCCCCATGGTCCAGTTGGCATTGATGATTCAAAATAAACCCATGGGGGCAAACTCGGGGATATTTTCTGGGGAAGACCCCCAGGAAAAACTCCCTCTGGGAAAAAACCATGAGAATCCGAAGATGGATAATGAAACCTCATATCCAGCCGGTGCCACCCACCTGTCCATCCCCTACCTAAAGGAAGGATAGCCCCCTATATTTCCCAGCCAAGGAGGGGGACAAATGGTTTCGAAATCCCCACTCTAGCAACAAAGGAATGTATCTATGATTACAAGTTACTCCAACCCCTAGGCCCACTTGGCCCCCAGGAGGCATTCCAGATGATAATTGGACCTGGTGGGTTAAGGTACAGAATGGTTCATTAGTTCCTAGGTATACATTGTCTCTGGGAAAGCATAAGGCATGGGTTCCCAGGGCCCTCTTGGCTCCCTCCTGGCACCCCAGACCAAAGCGAATACTTTTATTCCTTGTACTGCAAATGGTTCAAAGGAACAATTAAGAAGTCATGTCCCTGTAAATGTTCCACTTGAGGTGTTGAGAGCTAGATGACCTTTCATGAAAATAGCAAAGCAAACGCTTTATAGACTATAAATAAATGTAGATACATAGTGAAAGTAGTATGAAGAAATTAATCAATAAGCAAAGGGCAGAAGGGAATGTTACAAAGAAATAACCATGAAGTTCCTTAATGGGTGGTTACACAAAGGAACATTTTTAGAGTTAGGTAATGCCAAGAAACATAGATGATGCACACTACAAGGAAATTGCTGACAAATATAATGCCACGTTTGCCACAATAAAGCGGCCAGTCTAACACATTGCTGTTATCTGTGTCCATTTGTCAATTCGCCGACACCGTTTATCCTTAGGGAATCCCTGGACCTGCTGGGGCTGGACTCCGGCAGGAAAGAAAACTTTCAAACTCATTCTATGAGGCCAGCATTCCCCTGATTCCAAAACCAAAGTTTCCATTAAAAAACAGAACTAGAAGCCAATATCCCTGATGAATGTGGATGCAAAAATTCTCAAGGCAAACAAACAAACAAACAAACAAACAAAAAAACACCTGGCAAATCAAATGCAACTGTACATTAAAACAAGTATTCACCACTATCAAGTGGGATTTATTCCTGGGCTACAGGGATGGTTCAATATTCACAAATCAATCAACGTGATATACCATATTAATAAAAGAAAGAATAAGAACCATATGATCCTCTCAATAGATACAGAAAAGTCATTTGACGAAGTACAGCATCCATTCTTGATAAAAACCCTCAACAAAGTAGGAGTAGAGGGAACATAGCCCAACATAATAAAGGCCATATATGAAAGACCCACAGCTAATATCATCCTCAATGGGGAAAACGGAGAACTTTTCCACTATGGCCAGGAACAAGACAGGGATGTCCACTCTTATCATCATTATCTAACATTGTACTACTGGAAGTCCTAGCCTCAGCAATCAGACAACAAAAAGAAATAAAAAGCATCCAAATTGGCAAGGAAGAAGTCAAGCTTTCACTATTTGCAGACATGATAGTTTATGTAGAAAACCCAAGAGACGCCATTAAAAATTGCTGGAACTCATAGATGAGTTCAACAAAATTTCAGGTACAAAATCAATGTACAGAAATTGGGGCACCTGGGTGGCTCAGTTGGTTAAGTGTCCAACTTTGGCTCAGGTCATGATCTCACAGCTCGTGTGTTCAAGCCCCACATTGGGCTCTGTGCTGAGCTCAGAGCCTGGAGCCTGCTTCAGATTCTGTGTCTCTCTCTCTTTGCCCCTCCCCTGCTCATGCTCTGTTTCTCTCTTTCTCAAAAATAAATAAACATTAAAAAAAATCAATGTACAGAAATTTGTTGCATTTCTATATACCAAAATGAAGCAGCAGAAAGAGAAATCAAGGAACCAGTCCCAGTTACAATTTCACCAAAAGCTATAACATACCTAGGAATAAAGCTAACCAAAGAGGAGAAGATCTGTACTTTGAAAACAGTCATGGATTGGAAGAACAAATATTATTAAAACGTCTGTACTACCCAAAGCAAACCCCACATGTAATGCAATCCCTATCAAAATATCACCAGCACTTTTCAGAGCTTGAACAAACAATTCTAAAATTTGTATGGAACCACAAAATTCCCCAAATAGCTAAAGCAATCTTGAAAAAGAAAAGCAAAGCTAGAGGCAACATAATTCCAGACTTCAAGCTATTATTACAAAGCTGTAGTGATCAAGACAGTATAATAGTGGCACAAAAACAGACATTCAGATCAATGGATCAGAGTGGAAAACCCAGAAATGGACCCGCAACTATACGGTCAACTAATCTTTTACAAAGCATGAAAGAAATCGACTGGCAAAAAAAGACAATCTTTTTAACAAATGGTGTTGGGAAAACTAGACAGCAATATGCAGAATGATACTGAACCACTTTCTTACACCATACACCGAAATATATTCAAAATGGATGAAAGACCTAAATGTGAGACAGGAATCCATCAAAATCCTAAAGGACAGAATTGGCAGAAAAACCTCTTTGATCTTGGCCATACCAACTTTTTACTAGATACGTCAGTGGAGGCAAGGGACACAAAGGCAAAAATGAACTATTGGGAACTCATCAAGATAAAAAAC
Source organism: Felis catus (assembly GCF_018350175.1). Taxonomy (NCBI): domain Eukaryota; kingdom Metazoa; phylum Chordata; class Mammalia; order Carnivora; family Felidae; genus Felis; species Felis catus. The sequence continues at coordinate 64,181,728 of NC_058374.1, read as the reverse complement.
CTCTACACAGGGGATGCCTGGGTGGCTCAGTTGGTTAAGCGTCTGACTTAGGCTCAGGTCATAATCTCACAGTTTGTGAGTTTGAGTCCTCCATTGGGCTTTGTGCTGACAGCTCAGAGCCTGGAGCCTGCTTCAAATTCTGTGTCTCCCTCTCTCTTTGCCCCTGTCCCACTCCCAGTCTGTCTAAATAAATAAATAAATAAATAAACAAACAAACAAACAGGTTTTAAAAATTAAAAAAAAAAGACTTTTCAAAGCAAAGGAAACAATTTGCAATATATTTGCAAATGATATATTGGATAATGGGTTAGTGTTCAAATCTATAAAGAACTTACCGAACTCAACACCCAAAAAACAAATAATCCAGTTAAGAAACGGGCAGAAGCCATGAATAGACATTTCTCCAAAGAAGACATAGAGATGGCTAACAGACACATGAAAAGATGCCCAACATCATTCATCATCAGGGAAATACAAATCAAAACTACAATGAGACATCACTTCATACCAGTCAGAATGGTTAAAATTACCAACAGTGGGATGGGAAATAGGTCCTGGCGAGGATGCAGAGAAAGGGGAACCCTCTTAGACTATTGGTGGTAATGCAACCTGGTGCAGCCAGTCTGGAAAACAGTATGGAGGCTCCTCAAAATACAATTACCCAAGACTCAGCAATTGCACTATTAGGTATTTACTCAAAGAATATAAAAATACTGATTTGAAGTGGCACAACCACCCTGATGTTTATAGTAGCATTATGAATGATAGCCAAATTATGGACAGAGCCCAAATGCCCATCAACTGATGAATGAATACAGAAGATGTAGTGTACATATACAATGGTATATTACTCAGTCATCAAAAGAATGAAATCTTTCATTTGCAATGGCATGGATGGATCTAGAATATTATGCTAAGTGAAATAAGTTGGAGAAAGACGACACCATTTCACTCATATGTGGAATTTAAGAAACAAAACAGATGAACCTAGGGGAGGAAGAAAAAAAAGAGGAAGGCAGACTATAAGAGTCTTTACTAGGGAGTACAAACTGAAGGTTTACATGGAGGGAAGGTAGGCAGGGGATGGGATGGCTAAATGTATGATGGGTGTTAAGGAGGGCACTTGTGATGAGTACTGGGTATTACATGTAAGTGATGAATCACTAAATTCTACTCCTGAAACCAATATTACAGTACATTTTAACTAACTAGAACTTAAATAAAAACTTGAAAAAAAAGAAATTAAAATGGTAAATATACATTTACCGCACATTTACATCACAACCTCAAGAAGTTCATTTATCCATTCTTTCATAAAGGAATTAATGTTGATTATGTGTCATCCTCTATGCTGTGTGCTAAGGATACAAAGGTGAAAAAAAAAGACATAATACTAGCTTTATGGTGCATATGATCTATATGTAGAGATACCTGCTTTTATATTTGTTATTTTATAGTGATAATAATACCATCAATGAGTATGCCAGATGTTACTCTGAAAGCACATTATCTGGTTCTCAATCAAGTCAAACAGGTATAAAATCCTCTCTTGCATGCCTTCCAGATTCAATGAGAATTTCATGTGATTCAGCTTTTTTATAGATGCCTCACAGCTCAAGATGGTCAAAAATATGCCTCTGCAGAGAGAATGAAATAACATTCATTAGATGTCTGCTTTCTTTTCCAATCATGTCCTTCTGAGATTACCTCTTGCTGTTTTTTTTTTTTTTTTTTTTTTTTTTTTTTTTTAAAGAGAGCATGCATGTGAAGGCAGAGAGAAGGAAAGAGAGAATCCCAAGCAGGCTCCACACTGTCAGCCCAGATTCCTACTTGGGGCTCAATCTCACGAAGCTTGAGATCACACCCTGAGTGAAAATCAAGATTCCAGCACTTAACCGACTAAGCCACCCAGGCGCCCTACCTCTTGCTGATCTTGGAGTTGGGGCATTCCTAATTTTTTTTCAATATTTACGGCACGCAAAAATGTATAAAGAATAGCTCAGCAGGCACAGGACTACCACTATCTAGCTGCTGAAATAAATTACTGCCAATGCATTTAAGTCCCTGGTTCATATACCTCCCCACTTTTCCCCCGAAAATGAAGCACTACCTTGAAGGTAGTGGGTTATCATTTCATTAAGTACATGTTTAATTTCACAGTTTATATATGTATCTTTAAGCAAAACATAGAATTGTGTTGTGTGTTTTTTACTGTATGTACTGGTATCATATTATACTTATTACATCACAGCTTATTATTTTGAATGAATATTATATATATATAATAATATATATGTGACAGTGGGTTTAAAAGTGAATCTGGGGGCGCCCGGGTGTCTCAGTCAGTTGGGCATCCGACTTCAGCTCGGGTCATGACCTCATGGTTCGTGAGTTCGAGCCCCGCTTCCAGCTCTGTGCTGACAGCTCGGAGCCTGGAGCCTGCTTTGGATTCTGTGTCTCCTTCTCTCTCTGTCCCTCTCCCGCTTGTGTTCTCTCTCTGTCTCTCAAATATAAATAAATGTAAAAAAGAAAAAAAGTGAATCTGATTGCTGCTTTGATTTATATCTCCTTGCTAATCAATGAAAACCTTTTCATATATTTATTGGTTATTTACATTCTCTATTTTTGTGAGTTGCATATGTGTAAGAGTGTAAGTTTCCTGAGGACAACTTTGTATCCTCAGTGAGCAATGTCTAATACATTGTAGGTATTAAATATATATATTTAAAAATATTTTGCTTACAAGTATATATAAATTTATTGCATACTGTAGGGAAGAAAAATTTTCCTTGAACCTCTTGCTATTCCTGACTGGGTCTTAAATTTAAACTAACAAAAAAAGATCAACAGGAGAAAAAGCATACAAATTTAGTTAATAAAAGTTTTACATGACATGGGAGTCTTTGTAAGAAAATGAAGACCTGCAGAAGTAGTTAGACCTGAGTACTTTTATGCTAGGTTTGATTGAAGAATGGGCAATGGAGGAATATGATAAATTGTGGAGGTTATATGATAGGTTAAGGACTATGAAGTAACTGCAGTAAACTGGGGGACACTTAGCAATCCCTGTTTGTTGACATTCTTCTTGGTGTCCCTTTGTCTTTGGAGATAAGGATGCTCCTTTCCTCTAGGTATAGGGAGGGCACCTCTCACATGAGGACTTTATGATCTGTTTCAGGAAAGAAAGGGAAGGGAAGGAGGAGGTCAGAGTAACTTTCTTGCTTCTGCTGTTTTTTCAAACTCCTTCAGCTTAAAATAGTCAATATGCCAAATTGCCGTATTTGGGGATAGTATGTTCTAAACCCTATCAATATGTTTATAGCATACATTTTTAAAAATTATCTTTTTCTTAATAATTTGTTAGATATTTTAATATATTTTGAATGCTAATCTTTTATGGGTTACATACATAGCACATATCTTCTTTCAATTTGTGGCCTGCCTTTTCCTTTTTTTTTTTTTTTAAAGTGACTCGGTGCACAATTTTTCATATTAATACAGGTTTTTATTTAATATGTAAAAGTCAAGGATGGATATTCCAGCTTGCCAAGTAGCTCTAGTCCTTGTAGTCATTCAGGAGTCCAGGTTTCTTCCAATTTGAGTCTAAGCCACTTCCTAGGACTTTGATTCAGTTTTTGGTTCAAGCAAGGTTGCAGCTATAGTCCTATTTCAGCTAGGAGGAAAAGGTAAGACGAAAGTGGAGTGAGCACACATGCCCTGCTAAGGAAGGACATTGTATTTATACTGTCTGCTCTTCAGTTGGGGAGAACTTATTCACATAATCATATCTAACAACAAAAGAGAGATAAACATAGTATCTAGCTAGACAGCTACATGCCTCTTCCCCTTAGAAAAGGTGGAGTAAGATTGTACATATGTACATGTGTACGTATGTATGTATGTATGTATGTATGTATTTGTAAGTAGGTTCCATACCCAACACAGGGTTCAAGTTCATGATCCTGAGACCAAGAGTTGCATGCTCTACTGAGCCAGCCAGGTGCCTCCTTTTTTTGTTTTTGTCTTTGTTTTTGTTTTAGGGGGAACAGATTTTAATGTACATTTGACAGTTTTACTTTCCCTCATTTTCTTTTACTTGGAAGAGCTTGTATGGTTACAATGATCTCTCCCTTAAAGGTCTAATATAACTGACACAGAAAATCTTAAGGGTCTAATTTTTTTTCGTGGGAATGTTTTAAATTCATTATTGGAAGTACTTTACTGGTGATAGAACTATTTAGGCTTTTTATTCTTCTTGAGTAAGTCTTGGTATGTTATATTTTTCTTAAAAATCTGAAATTTTGATCTAAATTCTCAAATTTATTGGTATAAATTTATTTGTATAATTACTATTTATGCATTATATTAACATTTGCTAAATCTGCTATTACATTTCCCTTTTTTCAGATCCTAATATTATGTGTGGCCTTTTTTTTTTTTTTTTTATCTCAGGAGAAGTTTGTTTTATTGGTATTTTCAAATAACCAACTTTTGGCTTTGTAGATTCTTATTGTGTCTTTGCTTTCTAGCTTCTTATTTTCTGCTCTTTTTTACTTTCTTGTTCTTCTTCTTCTTTTTTTTTTTTTTTACATTTATTTACTTTTTGAGAGACATAGAGAGACAGAGCACAAGTTGGGGAGGGGCAGAGAGAGAGGAGACACAGAATCCAAAGCAGGCTCCAGGCTCCGAGCTGTCAGCACAGAGCCTGACGTGGCTCGAACTCACAAACCCTGAGATCATGACCTAAGCCCAAGTCAGACGCTTAACCAACTGAGCCACCCAGGCGCCCCTACTTTCTTCTTTTGTTTATTAAATTGTTCTTTTGTTTGCATCTTAAGCTTGTTAATTTCCAGCCTTTCTTATTTCCTAATATAAACATTTAAAACTAAAAAATTTTCTGTATGTGCTGCTTCAGATACAGTCCAGAGGTACTGTTATTTGGTATTTACATTATCACTAGGTTTAGGATTTCTTCATTTCTATCAAGATTTCTGCTTGGTTCCATGGGTTATTTAATGTTACACGTTTATTTATTTAAGGTGTTTATTTTATTTTATTTATTTATTTATTTAGAGTGTGTGTGTGAGTGGGCGAGAGAGGCAGAAGGGGAGAGAGAGAGAGAGAGAGAGAGAGAGAGAGAGAGAGAGAGAGAGAGAAAATCTTAAGCAGGCTCCACACTCAGTGTGGAGTCCAATCTGGGGCTCCATCCCACAATCCCAGGATTATGACCTGAGCCTAAATCAAGAGTCAGACACTCAAGCGACTAAGCCACCCAGACGCCCCTAATGTTACACTTTTAAATTACCAAATAAAATTTATGTTACCTTTTTAAAAATTAATTAATTACATTACAGTCAGAGGTTGTGCCCAGTAGACTATTCTGAGTACAAGGCATTGTTACCTTCCTTTCTTACTCTAGCACCTTTTCCTTGAACTAAACTGTCCTTCTTAACTTTCTCTTCCTTTAGGATAAATTTCAGAAATTTGTCTTCTCCTTACACCTGGTCATTAGCCCAAATGACATACAACACTTGCTTGAATCCTAGAGTGAGTGGAGCATAGGCTCAAACTCCAACTCATGCCCACATACGTAATTTTAGCCTGCTATATCTTGCATTACTTGTAATACTAGTAGATAGCGTTTACTGAAGCGACACTATATGCTCGGTATAGGACTAAAAATCTTATACACAATATCTTAATTATCCCAACAATACCATTATTAACTCCCATTTTGCAAACAAGACAATTGAGAAACCAAAAAATTGAATAACTTTTCTCAAATCACACAGCTTCAAGTGGTAACATCAAGAGAAGAACCCAGTGTTGTTGGACCCCAGAGCCTATGCTATATAAGCACTCAAATGAGGTTTGTTGAACAAAGAATTCCCCCTTTAAGTAGTTTATGGCTAAAACGAAGTTTATTACCACTGAGTCATGCATTCACATAATTCTTTTTTTTTAATTTTTTTTCAACGTTTTATTTTATTTTTGGGACAGAGAGAGACAGAGCATGAACGGGGGAGGGGCAGAGAGAGAGGGAGACACAGAATCGGAAACAGGCTCCAGGCTCTGAGCCATCAGCCCAGAGCCCGACGCGGGGCTCGAACTCCCGGACCGCGAGATCGTGACCTGGCTGAAGTCGGACGCTTAACCGACTGCGCCACCCAGGCGCCCCCACATAATTCTTTATTATCACTATACAGAAAACACTCAGTGCTTGTTGAAAACACTTAGAAATGCAGGATTACTTCTTTTTGGACTATTTCAAGTCATCTATGAAGCAACAATATGAAGAATTAAAAGAGTTGTTACCTATCTTTTAGTATCAGCTGTTTTGGAGTTACATGTTTTTCTGAAAAACCAATAGACATCCTCTGACCACATCCTTCTTCAATATGTTCCCTGTTAATGCTGTGACACCTCAGGCACTTGCAAATTTTCTAAACTGTTTAAGATAATTTACAATCTTCCTTAAAAGTTAATTTTTTGTCATTTCTTGTCACATAATGTGTCTTTTTCTTCATTATATATATTTCCGCAATTAATTACATATTTATTTTAAAATTTTTATTGCATATATATGTTCATATGTATAAAATTAAAAAACAAGAAAAAATTCAATACATGTTATGGAGTTTATTACTCATTTTTAAAAGTTTGTGAGATTTTTCTTTTTTGTTGCTTCCTTCTTGAACTTAATGACAATAAGCAATATTTGAAATTACCTTTTGATTTTAATTATCTACTATTTCTGCCATAAAATGAAAGAAAAACTTATGTACTAGTTAAAATAATAGTGCTATAATAATTATCTACATTTTTTATTGTGATAAAAATACATAACACAAAATTGATCACTTCAGCCATTTTTTTTTACCATTTATTTATTTATTTATTTATTTATTTATCTTAAATCCAAGTTAGTTAACATATAGTATAATAATTATTTCAGGAATAGAATTTAGTGATTCATCACTTACATATAACACCCAGTGCTCATCCGAGGTGTCCTCCCCAATGCCCTCACTCCTCTAGCCCCTCCCCACATCCAACACCCTGCCAGCAACTGCCGCCTTCCAGCAGCAAACGGAAGAAGAATGAGGCACAAACAAGTCAGCTGCAAGAGAAAGGGAGCAGGGGTCGACAGTTGGAAGGACTGTAGCCCCAAACAACTCCTCATTCCCATATTTATTGAAAAAATGATATCAATCATCAAAAGACATCAAGATTCATTACATTGTTCAAAGAGTGTTCTCAAGAGAAAAACAGAACTTGCTTAAGCATGTAGTGGGAGTAACTTATGGTTGAGCAAGCACAATCAATGAATCTTATCAGATCCATTGCAGGTGGTCATGGTCTCTGGGGAAGCAGAGAAGTACAAACAAAAGAAGCAGGCAGCCTTCCACCCTGAGCAGGCCAGGCGTTCCCAGCTGCTCCGCTTCCGTGAGGTACATAAGCCGCCTCTCCAGAGAAACCTTTCAATATTACATTTTCTCAAGGCTATATTATTTATGACGTAGCTCTGCATAATGTTTTTCTTCAATCATCACATTGTTGTCAGGGGCCATTACAAGCAACCCTCAGTTTGTTCTCTGAATTTAAGAGTCTCTTATGGTTTGTTTCCCTCTCTGTTTTTATGTTATTTTTTGCTTCCCTTTCCTTTTGTTCATCTGTTTTGTATCTTAAATTCCACATGAGTGAAATCATATGATATTTGTCTTTCTCTGACTGACTTATTTAACTTAGCATAATACAGTCTAGTTCCATCCATGTTGTTGCAAATGGCAAGATTTCATTCTTTTTAATCGCTGAGTAATTTTTAATCGCTGAGTAAATATATATATATATACCACATCTTCTTTATCATCAGTTGATGGACTGATGGACATTTGGACTCTTTCCATATTTTGGCTGTTGTCGATAGTGCGGCTATAAACATTGGGGTGCATGTTCCACTTCAAATCAGCACTCCTTTGGAGAAATACCTAGTAGTGCAATTGCTGGGTATAGGGTAGTTCTATTTTTAATTTTTTGAGGAACCTCCATACTGTTTTCCAGAGTGGCAACACAAGTTTGTATTCCTACCAGCAGTGCAAAAGGGTTCCTCTTTCTCTGTACCCTCGTCAACATCTGTTGATGCCTGAGTTGTTAAATTTAGCCCTTCTAACAGGTGTAAGGTGGTATCTCATTATGGTTTTAATTTGTATTTCCCTGATGATGAGTGATATTGAGCATTTTTTCATGTGTCTGTTAGCCATCTGGATGTCTCTTTGGAAAAGTGTCTATTCATGACTTTTGCCCATTTCTTCACTGGATTATCACTTTAGCCATTTTTAAGTGCAAAATTCAGTAGCATTAAGTGCATTCTTAGTGCTGTACAACCATCACCACTATCCATCTCCAGAACTTTTTCATCATCATAAACAGAAACTGTACCCATTAAATAATAGTTCCCCATTATCCCCTTCCCCAGCTGTTGGTAACCTCTATTCTACTTGTTATCTCTACAAATGTACCTATTCTAAGTGCCTCATATAAGTGGAATCAGGGCACCAGGGAGGCTCAATTGGTAAAGCGTCCTACTTCAGCTCAGGTCATGATCTCATGGTTTGTGAGTTTAAGCCCTGCATTGGGCTCTGTGTGAACAACTTAGAGCCTGGGGCCTGCTTCAGATTCTGTCTGTCTGTCTCTCTCTCTCTCTCTCTCTCTCTCTCTCTCTCTCTCTGCCTACTCCTCCCCCACTCACATTCTGTCTCTCTCAAAAATCAACACAAAAAATTTTTTAAAAAATAAGTGGAATCAGACAATAATTGTCTTTCTGTGTCCAGTTTATTTCACTTAGCACAATGTTTTCACGGTTTATCTGCATTGCAGCATGGATCAGAATTCCATACTTTTTTAAGGCCAAATAATATTCCCAGGATACATATCACATTTTGTTTATCCATTCATTTATTGATGGATTTTTAGGTTGCTTCCACCCTTTGGTTAATGTGAATAATGCTTCTATGAAAACTGATATACAAGTATCTGTTGGAGTACTTGCTTTCAATTCTCTTGATTGAATACCTAGGAGTAGAATTGCTAGATCATGTGGCAATTCTACGTTTAACTCTTTGAGGAACCACAAAACTGTTTCCACAGCATTAAATCATTTTATAGTCCCACCAGCAATGCACAAGAGTTTCAATTTCTCTCTATCCTTGCCAATATGTGTTATTTTCACTTTTGTTTTATATGGTAATAGCTATCTTAGTGTGTGTGAAGTGGTTTCTCAATCCAGTTTAACTGTCTACATGTAAAGTCTCATTTAAGAGGTAAGGGAATTGAAATTAGGAGCAACAAATAGAATGGCCCAAATACAGTTAGTAGATGGTAAAGGAGAAACTAAAGTCAGGGTTTCCTAACCCGAACAAGGGCTTTTCCTTCTTCCACAATCTTGCCTTATCATTTTCTATCTGTTTGGCTCTTTCTATATTTTGTCTGACTTACATTTAGAGATGAAACAAGGTAGTGTCCATGTAGTATTTTGTCTAAGTTTATGAGAGTGTTGTTTTTGCAGGCCAACACAATAAAGTACCAAGAATTTTCTATGGCTCAACTTAGTATTGAAACATGTTCTTTTTATCATAAAGGGGATGTTAGGGGGCGAAGAGTAACATTTCAGAAGATATCTACAAATACATTGAAAGAAAAGTTGTTTGATGGACTTTGGAGGGTGAAGAAATTGAAGACTTTCTGGATATATGGAGTAGTCCATAGTTCTTTTAAATTTGGATTGCATTAGAACTCTATCCATGTATACTTTAAAATATGTTCAACGTATTTCCTTCTAATTCTAAAGACCCTTAAACTTGATCATATCCTAAGACACATAAATGTCTATTTTGTTGAATTTTAAAGACCTTTAGGCTTAATGTAAGCCAGCATCATTTTATATTCTCAGAACCACCCAATTTTTATTCATATTTAAATGATATATGAGAAAAAAAGGGTTGTTGTGTAGCAGGTCAGCAATTAATTCTCTTTTGTTACTGGGAGGCACTTCTGGGAAAGAAGGAGAGGAGGAGATCTGATATAGTTTTCTTGTGAATATTCTAATAAATAGACCTCCTGGCAAAGAAGCTAATGGTACTTGCTAGCTGAAGAGTCCTTATGTATGAAATGCTTTTAGCAGAATGCATCTAGCTGACCAAGTTATGGTAACTAACTTGGAGTCTATGAATTTATAAGTCTTCCTGTAAAATGTCATGTAAACTATGCAACTATCTGAGTATAAAATGGATATTTTGTGACTAAAATGTTGTGGGTTTGTTTTTGTTTTTGTTTTTTGTTTTTTTTCATGTCACCTGAACACGTTGCTTAGAAACCTCACATGCTAATCTTGGCCAGAGCTATATTGATCTGAGGGATGGGTCTCAGATCTGTCCCTACCTCACCAGTGCTTCATGACTACTTATATCCTTGAAATTAGAGGAAAGCTTAATATTAGAGAAGCCTCTTGTTTGATGAGTTTGATTTGTAGTCTGATCCTTTGTGCTATCCCAATATGTGAATTTTGGATGTCATCCATAGCTTTTCTGATTCATACCTACAACATATATAAGATGCATCCAAATGAATACATACAATAGGTCTTGACTCTTTTTAACACCTGCATAGGATTCCATTGTGTGTAGGTCATAATTTAGATCAACTTATCTACCCAGTCTCCTAATGAAGAATATGTAGATTGTTTCATGCTAAAGATTTTTGTTAACAGATCAACTGGCACAGTTGGGAACGGATCAATAGGGTAGATTCTCAGAAGTAGAATTTCTTTTTTTATTTTTAAAAGATTAAAAAAATGTTTAATGTTTATTTTTGAGAGACAGAGAGAGACAGAGCATGAGCAGGGGAGGGGCAGAGAGAGAGAGGGAGACAGAGAATCTGAAGCAGGTTCCAGGCTCAGAGCTGTCAGCACAGAGCCCAACGCAGGGCTTGAACTCACAAGCTGTGAGATCATGACCTGGGCCGAAGTTGGATGCTTAACTGACTGGGCCACCCAGGTGCTCCTTAGAAGTAGAATTTCTGGATCAAAAGACATATACATTTTCAATTTCAGGAGCTATTGTCAATTTGTTTCCTATAGAAGTTATACTCCCATAAACTAAATGAGAAAGTGCCTATTTCTCTATACTCTCGCCTCACCTCTTCCAAATCAATAGGCAAAAGTTTGAATTGCTTTTCTCTTACAGGTATAATTAAACATTACATAAATACATCTTTTTAAAAATTTAATATCTCATTTTAGGTCTGGGACCTGGATTGGTAATTTGGGCATAGGCTGAAACCCAGGTGTTACTTCATTAAAGATGTCCTTTTTCACAGATGTTTTGTGTCTATAATTTTCCACAAAACCCAGAATTTGGGTTCAGGTATGAATTTTTCTGTTAAAATAAGCTCTCTGTAGAACAATGGTAACTATCAACCTTTGGATCTTAGTAGGAAAGAAAACTCCAAGGCTGGGGTTAGCTAGAAAGAAAAAGATATAGGAAATAATGAGAGGAAGTTTTGGAAGTGGTAGAGAATCATTCCATATTAGTGAAGAAGAAAATAACATCCTACAGTTTGCAAAGAGACAGTGGATGGATTGAAAGATTTAAATACAAGATGACTTTTGAACAGTTAGTAGAGTTGACTACAGCTGTAGGAGAAAGCCAAACTAGATATTTTATAGGAAGACATAAAGAATCTAGACTAAAGATTATGTACAGGGAGAGAACAGGTTGTTTATTTGTTTGCTTTTATCTAAAAGTAGTTAATCAACATCATCATCATCATCATCATCATCATCATCATCATCATTTTCACATAGATAGTTGTTTCACCATTGCTCTGCTGTTGTCAGCCAAGGTCCATCCAAAACAACAGGGTAATTGAGAAACAAAAAGGCACTCCTTATAATGGTGTGGGAACAGTGAAGAGAAACCAAAAAAGGATGATGAAGCTTCTCAGGACTAGAAAGAGCATGGAACAGTTACTACCCTTGGACCCAAAAAGCCAAAAGGCAGAGTAATTATAAGAACTCAAAGGACATACTTCAAGCTGGAAGAGAGGGCTACTTGATAGAAGCCATGGCCTTCAGAAAGGGATGCGGCAAGGAGCAGGGAGGGATCCAGAGAATAAATACTTCAAACTTACTTTCTTCATACTCTCTTTTTTTTTAAATTTTCTTAATGTTTATTTATTTTTGAGAGAGAGAGATCAAGCAGATCTTTTTTTTTAAATTTTCTTAATGTTTATTTATTTTTGAGAGAGAGAGAGAGATCAAGAGGGAGACACAGAATCTGAAGCAGGCTCCAGGTTCTGAGCTGTCAACACAGAGCCTGACGCGAGGCTCGAACCCACAAACTGTGAGATCATGACCTGAGCTGAAGTCTGGCACTTAACCGACTGAGCCACCCAGGCGCCCCAGTACTCTCTAATCTTGTCACCACCACCTCCCCACTCCCAAGGACTGAATCCAAATGGTAATTATGTTACACAGAATAATGACTCTCCAAGATGTCCATGTTCTAATGGAAACTGGAAACTGTGAATATTTTTCTTAACATAGCAAGGGACTTTAGAGATGTGATGAAGAGTCTTGAGATGGGGGATACTGGGGTGGGCCCAATGCAGTTGTAAAGGTCCTTATAAGTGAAAGAGGGAGAAGTGAAAGTGAAAGAAGAGTCAGAGAGAGGGATTTGAAGATGCCGTGTTACTGACTGTGAAGATGGAGGAGGGAGCCATAAACGAAGGAATGCAGATGGTCTCTAGAAGCTGGAAAAGGTAAAGAAACAGATTGTCCTCTAGAGCCTCTAGAAGGAATGCAGCCATGCTACCACCTTGATTTTAGCCCAGTGACATTCATTTCAGGTTTCTTATTTCCAGAACTGTAAGATAACAATTATGTGTTGTTTTAATCCACTAAGTTTGTGGTAATTTTTTATAGCAGCCATAGAAGACTAATACAAAAACCAAGGACAAGGCAACCTGTTGATGCAGTCCATAATGATCCAATCCCATGGACACAGAATAGGATGGAAAGGGACAGGGCAAATATAAATTTGCCATGGTCAAATATAAATCACACAGCACTACTCTTTTTTAATCCTCACCATGCATTCTGTTCTTAGACAAAATGAGAAATTTGTTCCTCAAAATAAGAGACATACAAAGTACCACCAGTCACCATATTATCATGGGATGATGTCAATTCAGTCATACTTTCAACATGAAACCAAAAATATTAGCAATTTCCAGAACTCTTTATATAAGTTGTCTGGGGAAAACAAAGAAGGGAGGAAAGTCATTAATATAAAATGTGTCTACTAATTTCTCAACTGCTGGATTTAGTTGCACAGTTAAGTTGATAATTGTATCTTCTTTCTTCTACCCCCCCCCCCCATTCCATAATCTCCTTACCTTTGCTAGCCTCTTGTTTTATACAGAGTCCTTTACCTGGTGGGGTGACCCAACCATTGATGATTCTATCTTTGTTAAGTTCCCAGTTTTCCACTGACCATTATTATGAGTCATGGCAGTACTGAAATGTACCCAGGTGAATCTCCTTGGTTCTAGATGTAGTCTTCCTTGATTTCATTTCCAGTTTTCCCCTGGTAATCATGATCAATCAATTTGGCCAATAGAATGACCAACTTTTCTTTCTGGTGGTTCAGTGACATGAAGAACTCCAAGTGTCAGGGGGAGTCTCAGTTTCCAGTTTACCAAAAACTTGACTCTTTTCCCAGGAAGACACACACCTCTCCTGGGTGCTAGGACCTGTAACCACACTAAGCCCAAGAATTGCAGATAGGAAGCAAAAAATCATCCATCAAGTGTTTATGTGTAATAGTGAAAAAGTTACTCCCACTTTATCCCTTTTGCTCTCAAAATTATGTATCACAGTAGTAGAAGAGATGGACCTGAATTGCCACAAATAGTTAGATGGTCAAAACAGACTCACATAAGTCATAGATCTTACCAAAATCAAACTTTGCCAATTGGCTCAATTGATACATATAGGATATAGATACAAATGTAACATTTATCCCTGGAGGGGTACATCTTCCCAATTTCCCCTTTATTCCACCCTGGGATGTATTTTGGTTTTGGAGCAACAGATGAGCACTTAACAGTGCATTTTCAGAGAAAGTCATTTGATAGATAAAAAGGTTTGCAGGAGAAATTCTCATTATGTACACCAATCCGTAAATTCCAGATTTATTTACAATAAGAAATCTAGACAGACAAGGTATAGCCATTTTTAGGTAATGAATTCCTTATCTATTTCCACTAGTAAATACCTTTAGCATGTTTACAAGGCAGGATGGTTAATGTCAACCGTGTCCCTGGTAGGGAGGAAATGAGTCACAGGCCTGGCATTAACTCTTTTCTTCACAAAAACATTTATTAGTTACTGGCTTAAGGCATACACAGCATACTGTAGGATGGTGTGCCAACTTCACAAGGCATCCTCTCCTCACAGGCATCTTCAGCAGCTCTGGGTGATGGGATACATGTTGAGACAAGTGAATATTACAGGCATGAGCACACTGTCACAATGTTTTTGCTGTAGAATGAATGCCCTGGTCTGAGTCTGTGTGTGGATATCACACACACAAGCTGGTGAAAGCATTTTTGGCAGGGCAGGTAAAATTATACCTGAAATGTATGTCTATCCCTATGACAACAAGCTGTTCCATCTCCATGATGGAAGGGATTCAGTGTAATCCATCTGCCAAAGGTTTGCCTGGGTTCTTGGGGAATGATGCCATATTCAGGCTCATCACTGGCCTTTATTGTTGTTGGTAGTCACAACCTCAATCTGATGATGAGAAGATGTAGTTAAACCCATGTGTATTACTTTGACAGAGCTGCCATAACAAAATACCACAGACTGGGTGGCTTAGACAAGAGAAATATTTTCTCACAGTTCTAGAGGCTTAGATGTCCGAGATCAAGGTGTTGGCAAATTTGGTTTCTCCTGAGGGCTCTCTTCTTGGCTTACAGATGGCTGCCTTCTCATTGTGTCCTCATAGGACCTCTTTGTGTGCACTCATCAGTGTTTAGTTGATTTTCAGGTATAGTTGATCTTCGTGGGTGTAGAGCCTTCTTGAGATTCTCTCTTTCCCTCACTTACTGCCCCTCCCTCAGTCACACACATGTTATCACTCACTCTCTCTCAAAATAAATAAATAAACTAAAAAAAAAAGTCAACCCATTTCAGCATCACCCCCCACATCTCAGATCTCATCTACTAAATATTAGCTAAATTGGAGCACCCTGGTGGCTCAGTTGGTTAAGCATCCAACTCTTGATTTTGGTTTGGTCACTATCTCACGGTTTGCGGGTTTGAGCCCTGAGTCGGGTTCTGCGCTGATAGCACAAAGCCTTATTGGGATTCTCTCTCTCCATCTGTCTCTGCCCATCTCCTGATTATGCTCTCTCTCCTCGAAATAAATAAATAAACATTTAAAGAATAAAAATAAATAAATATTATCTAAATCAAGTATAGGTGAGACTCAAGGTATGATTCATCTTGAGGCAAAAATTCCTCTCTATTGTCTGAAGATGTGAAATCAGACAAGTTATCTACTTCTGATATACAATGATGGGATAAGCAGGAAGTGGAAATTCCCAGTTCAAAAGGGTGAAGTCAGAAAGAACAAAGGAGTCACAAGTCCCAAGCAAGTTCATAAGTGCGGCAGAGTAAATTCCATTAGATTTTAAGGCTCAAGAATAATCTTCCTTGGTTTGATTCTCTGTCTTCTGGTCCCACCTGGGTGGTGGTCCTGCCTTTTTGGTCCACTGGGGCAGCAGCATCACCTAGAGGCCCTGGACAGTAGCTGTGCTCCGAAGGCCTTATCTGTAAATACCAGACACATTCTGAGGTACTGGGTTTAGGCTTCAACATTTGAGTTTTTCACAGAAGGGTACAATTCAATCCATGACGCCAGGCATAGCTTCTTTTCTTGCCACCATGGACACTTGTACATGGGACCATTAAGCAAATGCTGGAGTAACTGGGGAAAGAAGGTTACTCATATGCAGAGGATAGGCCATCTTGTCTACCTGATTACTGAACTCTTCCTCCAGAATGGACGCCCTCTCGTGGCACTTACATGGGAAAAAAATATCTTCATATTCTATACCCTTTATGATAAGTCCATCCCCACACCTTTCTTCTTGTCCTCTTTTTGTCAATCTTCCAATCCTCTTGTTATCAAGTTTCTGTGTAACTGATCTACCATTAGTTATGAATTAGTGTAGATACAGATCTCAGGTCACCTGAAGTGCACAACCATTATATGATCCAGATTTCTGCCCCAGGAGGGTTTCTCAACCACCTCAGAATTACCCTTCAGTGGAGCTATAGTGCAGGGGCCTTCCATTTTTGGCTTATGTCAGCATATCATGAGTCTCATCCACAAATCAGGTCTGCATTTTTTCTTATTCTGCTTTCTGGGCATAGAAAACTCCATATAAAACCTTATATGAAGGTGAAGTATATGTAGTTACTACCAAGCAGCTCTGTCTCACCCACTCGTACAGTTTAACTGTACCTCTTCAATCTACTTGGGCCTTGTCTTATATATAATATTGCCATTATAAATAATGAAATGCTATAGCAATTAAATGTTGTTGTACCCATGTAATGTTCTGATTTGATCATCATGTCATTCTAGTTTATGACCGGCAGTTTGAGTAAACTAAATACTTGGATGTTTCACATTTAAGGACCCAGTCTCTACCAGGTCCTAGGAGTAAGTGAAGAGCTACTTTTCAAGAGAAAAGTTGGCAGAAGAAGAGGGTGTGTACTTCTTCCAAAACTCTAGGGCTCTCTAACATGAGTCTCCTATTAAGGTTTCCTGAAGGCTGAACGCATCATTTCTGCCTCCCAAACATATTTCCAATACCATTGGGACTTCTGTCACCTGCACAAGTAGCAGGGAATCTTGCACTGTACCCTAGACTTGCTACAATAACTTCTAACTCTGGGCTTTACTCAAAACTAGAAACCTTATGGGTTACGTAGTAAATGAGAGGGAGCACCATGTCAGACAGAATGTAGGTTGTCAGTTCAAAGAGGTCCTCCAAGTATGATGCTTCTTTCTCCCTTTGGTGCAATGCCACATTCAGCAACTTCTTTCATTTCAGAGGGAAATCCCAACATAGCCTCAAGCCACTGGACCCCTAGAAATCCACCACAGAGGTAGGTCTTGAATTGTGTGGGATTTATCTACTGTTCTCTGGCAGACTGTGTCCATAACGGTCAATCTTCTAGGAAAGGGTAAGATAGAGAAGAATAAACACTATATATGGAGGAGAAAAAGATATAGTCCAGAGGTAAGATGGTAAAGGTTTATTGCTATCCCTGACACATGATGGCAAGCTGCTTTTGATTATCATTGCTAAAAGGAATTGGAAAGGATTATTTACTAGGTCATTAGCTCATACCAAGTGCCAGAGGCTATGTTGATTTGCTCCATAAGTACACCACACCCAGGATCACAGCTGTGATTGGCATCACTTTCTGGTTAAATTTCGGGTAATCTACAGAAGCACCTGGGTGGCTCGGTCAGTTAAGCTTAAGTGTCCAACTTCAGCTTAGGTCATGATCTCACGGATGGTGATTTCGAGCCCTGTGTTGGGCTCTGTGCTGACAGCTCAGAGCCTGGGGCCTGCTTCAGATTCTGTGTCTCCCTCTCTCTCTGCCCCTCTCCCACTCATGCTCTATCTCTCCCTCTCTTAAAAAATAAATAAACATTAAAAAAAATTTTTTAATTAAAAAAAAGAAATTTCCAGTAATCTACAGCCATTTTCTAAAACACATGTGGTTTTTGCACCAACAGATAATTAAGTGGGATTGTGGTAGAAATCACCACTTTGCATCTTTAAAGTGTATGTTGGTAATACAAATCTTTAGAATTTTCCCACTGAAGCATAATAACTTTTGGAACACTATCTTAGTAGGCTTCTACTTGAACCTTCTTACTGTAATGGCCTTCACCCTATCAATCAAAGGACAGTTAATAAATATTCCTTTTTCATCATGTATTCTGAGAGGTAGGGAAGTAACTATAGGATGGCTCCATCACGACATTGGACCCACTGTGAAATTGATTCTGGTCAAGATTTGTCACCTGACCTCATAAGATCTAATACTGAGTAGTGGACTTGGTGGATTTTGTTTGCTTCTGTTTTGTTTTATTTTATTTTGCTTATTTTGTGTCTCTGAGGATTAGAGATTAGCTTCAATTTGAAACCAATGTTAAATAATCCCAAAAGATATTTATCTTTTTTCAGTTTACAGTCATACTGGCCCCACTTGTCATTGGGGAAAACTTTACTAAAGATTCACAACTGTGATCATATTGCAGAATCCTTTGGGGCTCCAAGTCTGTGAATGAGTTTAGTTCTACAAACTGGATAAGAGGTTGTGAATCCCCATTATAGTGACTTAAGTTAGGTTTTTGCCTATTAGACCTAGAATCACTATCTGAATATGCCAAATGGCATGTTGGTAGGCTGCCCTTGTATTTATTTCCTAAGGTCTTATGACCAATTATACATTGTCACATATCCCTATAGGTCATACACTCTGATTATTGCTTTATCTCTGTGCGTTATTCTGGTAATTGTACTCACCTTGTTACTGAAGCCTAAGTATTGCTATGCTTCTTCCACTTCTGTACCTCTTCATTACATTTGAGACGGCAATATCCTTCACTGACATCTCCAGCTGGCAAAGTACAGCCACCAGAGAGCTTTATATGGATGTTGGTGTCCCCCTTACTAAAGTATTCTGTAATGCATTGATATAAGGATTATCTTCCAGGTTTGCCCAGGGAGGCATGTGGTTCACAGTGGGAAAGCAAATAAATCATAATAGATTCATGTCATCATTCTTGAAAATAAACAAATTACTATTATGACACCTAACCATGCCATCTCATAATAGCAGAAACACCTTTCCTAACACCCTTGTAGTCATCACACCTTAAGGCCCAGATATATTGGAGAAGCAGGAGATCCTTCTGACTTAAAGAATCTTCAAGTCAGTAAATGTTTGTTGAGGATCCTTGCTGTATTATGTACCATGCCAAATGCTAGGGAAAACTGGTTAAACACAAAACTCACATAGTTCTTGCTTTTGAGAAGCATGTTTTTGTTAACTTCATAGGACCAGTTAGAACCATGGGGTCAATATGGGCACCATCTCTAGAATTTTGCAGAGAAAACTTTTGCCTGTATTGGAAAAATGACCCTCTACTCCTATTCCAATACTATCTCCAACTCCCTTTTAATTCAAGGCCTTCTCCATTACAATCCATATCCCAAAATCAAAACATAGACTTAAGAGTAGACAAGGCACAGTATAGGCCTAGATATAAAATGGGAGGCCAATCAGAGTTTCCAATTTAATCACATTTCATATCTCAGATAGGAGGAAAAGGGCTTCTCTCATTAATTAAGAAATTCCTTTGGGGGCACCTGGGTGGCTCAGTTGGTTAGGTGTCCAACTTTGGCTAAGGTCATGATCTCACAGTTTGTGAGTTCAAGCCCCATGTCAGGCCCTGTGCTGACAACTCAGAGCCTGGACCTGCCTCAGATTCTGTGTCTCCCTCTCTCCGTACCTCTCCTCCTTTCTGCTCATGCTCTGTCTCTCTACCTCTCTCAAAAATAAACATAAAAAAACTTTTCAAAAGAAAGAAATTCCTTTGGAGATTAATGCTGAAGGAATGTAGGATGTACAAGAGGATAGTCTCAATTCTAAGATCTGTTAACTTAGAATAACAACCTAGAAGAGACCTAAAGTTTTAGTCATCATGATGTTTTCTGGCTAGAGCAGAAAAAAAAAAGAAGAAAAAAAAATTAGGTTTCTCTAGCCAATATATTTATAATCTTTCAGGAAAAAACTTCCTATAAAGCAAAAGATTCATGTTTGACTACACAGTACATATATATAATATAATATATATATATATATATTATATTATATATATATACTTTTTCTTACTATTTATAAGAGTTTATTATATATGTATATATACATATATATGTATATATTATATATGTATATATACATATATAATAAACTCTTATAAATAATAAGAAAAAGTACAATTTAATAGAAAAATTGACAGAGGATGTGAACCTACTATTAAAAAAATAAATATTAATGGTATATAAACAAATAAGAAGATGTTCAACTGTATTCATAGTTAAACAAATGCAAATTAAAACAGCAAAATATCATTTTAACTTCGATAGATAAATTCATGGTGCTGGAGAATTTGTTGGAAAAGAGACATACTTACTGGAACTACAAATCTTTGCAGCTTCTTTGATGGGCAAATGTTGGAAATATATATCAAAATTGGAAGCATGATACTGTTTGCTTCAGCCATGTCCCATTTGCTCTCTGCTCCATTTCCTACCCTCCTGCTTAGATTTGTCTCACAGGGGCTGACTCCTGCAAACTACAGACCCCAGGCTCCTTTGCCCACTAGCTTCCAGGTAGATTCGGTCAATAGGAAGTACCAGCAAGAGATTGAAGAGCCAAAGAATAGAAGAAGCTAGTATGTTTCTTTTCCCTTTTCAATTCCAGGGCATTCCCAGCAGTGGCTGCATCTGATTCATGTATCACCCAGTGCCTGCCAGGCAGGACAATCCAACTCCCACAAAGTGCTTCTGGCTCCAGCCTCTGGTCATACTACCATCTCTTTGTCTCTCCAGTCCCTGGTGGCTTTATGTTGTTACAGATCTTTGAGTGACCTATTTGCTCTTTCAGGCTCCCTTCTATGTCTTTGAAACTGGCTCACCATATTGAGTTCCCTCTATTAAAAGTAACCTGGAGTGTGATTTTAAATTTTTGTTTGTTTTGTTCTGTTTTTAAAATGTATTATAACTGATACATTCTTTCACTTAGCAGTTGTGGTAATTTTCCCTAACTTTTTAGATATGTGAGCACCTGTGGGCAAATACCTCAGTACAAGGATACTTAGTGAAGCATTGTTTTTAAGCGCAAATGCACAGAAATAAGCTAGATATTTACTGATTGGTAACTCATACAATGGAATACTGTACAGCTACTAAAAGGTATGAGGTAGATTTATAAATATGTTGATATGGAAAGATAGCCAAGATATCATTAAAAGAAAATAACATGCAGAACAGTATGTATAGTGTAAGATTAAAAAAAAATACAAATGTGCATTTATGTGTATCATGGCTGAGGGGTGCCTGGGTGGCTCAGTCAGTTAAACATCTGACTTCAGCTCAGGTCATGATCTCATGGTTTGTGGGTTCGAGCCCCATATTGGCCTCTTTGCTGATGGCTCAGAGCCTGGAGCCAGCTTCAGATTCTGTGTCTCCCTCTCTCTTTGCCCCTCCCTTGCTCACATTCTGTCTCTCTCTTTCTTTTAAAAATAAATAAACATTAAAAAACATTTTGTTTTTAATCATGGCTGAAGGACACTTCTCTAGAGACAGATTGCTTGGGATTACATCTCAGTTCTGTAACTTGATAACTGTGTGAACCTGGGCAATTTACATGAGCTTTCTCTTTCCTTATCTGTCCCTATTTCTTTACCTGTAAAATGGAAATAATAATTCTCATATTTTTTTTGAATATTAAGTAAACTAATGCAAGAGTTGAAAAACATTAACCCATAGGCCAGATGTGGCTGTTGCTTGTTTTTATAAATAAGATTTTATTAGAACATAGTCACATTTGTTAGTTTATGTATTTTCTATAACTGGTGTCCTTCAGTGGGGAGCAAAGATGGTGGTGTGGTAGGAGGACTGTAGACTTGCCTCATCCTTCAAACACAGCTAGATAACTACCAAATCATTCTGAATATCCAAGAAATTGACCTGACCACTGACAGAACAAGCTGCACAACTAGAGGAAGAGAGGAGGCCACATTAAAGAAGATAGGAAGTGTGGGGATGTGGTTTAGGAGAAAGGGATCAAGGGCGCTGCTGAGGGGAGGGAGCCCTGGTCATGAAGAAAGGTAAGAGAGAGTGGAGCATGCAAGAATATAGACAAGAACATTTCTCCAAAGCCATTGGTGGGAAAATGAGAGGGGTTGCTTTTTGTGAGTTCTTGCAACCAGAGGGGCTTGAGGACTGGAGTTTTGGAGGTCCATGGGCTTGGCTGGGATAGAGACCTGAGGGTGTTGCCCTACTCCTTGAGAGAAAGAAAAGATTCTTTTATGAGAGAAAATCCATGCAAGGAGAGAAGACATGCAAGCCACCCGGGGCAGATGATGCAATCTGAGGATTGCCTAGAGCACATGGGTGAGACTTCCCTTCCTCTTAAATTTTTTTATGTTTTATTTTTTATATTTGAGAGAGAGAGAGAGAGAGAGAGAGAGAGAGAGAGAGAAAGAGAGAGAGACAGAGAGGAAGTAGGGGAGGGGCAGAGAGACAGAGTCAGAACCTAAAGCAGGCTCCAGGCTCTGAGCTGTCCACACAGAGCCCAACACAGGGCTTGAACTCACAAACTGTGAAATCATGACCTGAGCTGAAGTGGGATGCTTAACCAACTGAACCACCCAGGCACCCCTTCCTTCCTCTTGGAGCACATCTGTGAGAGGTGGCATTACCTCTCCATAGAAGAAGGAGCCAGTGGGCACCATTTCATTCCCTTGCCCCTCGGCATTGACAGAGAAACACGCTGCTGGGCGCAGCTAACTCAGACACTGGCTATTAAGCCTGCTTTCTCCAAATCCCAAGGCCCTGTGTTCTGGTGTGACCGCACTTCTGGCTCAAATCTGCATTGATCCTAGCACGGCAAGACCCTTAACCAGAAGACCAGTGCAGGTCCCCACCACAGCAGGTCCCTAAAGTTTGGAGTTTTAAAAGTCAGCAGGCTTGGCTAGAATAGAACCCAGAATATACTGCACTGGTCCAAGCAGGCAAGCAACCTGGACACAGTGAGAAAACAGCAATTTGAAAAATGCCAAGGACACACAAGAGGAAATTATTTACTCTTCTGGGAGGGCTTCCCCAAGAGCAGCAGCATGGACTCCCCTCTACAGGGACAAAGGAGATAGCAGGCACCATTTCCCTCCCCACCCTTCAGCATAAACCAACTTCACTAAACAGCACAGCAACCAACACTGGCTGCCTAAACTGGTTATACCAGGTCCTGCTCCCCTGTGCTCTGCTGGCTCTCCTTTTCTTGGGCAAGTGTGCTGTAGGACCAGTGCAGCAGGTCTCTTCCCCAGAAGATGAGCAGAAACCTCCACACACACCATATCCACTGACCACAGAGTTCTGCAAATCTTCGGGTTTTTAAAAAATATTTTTAAAATAAAATTTATTATTTATTTATTTATTTTTGAGAGAGACAGAGACAGAGCACAAGTGGGGAAGGGAAAAGAGAGAGGGAGACACAGAATCTGAAGCAGGTTCTAAGCCATCAACACAGAGCCCAACCTGGGGCTCGAGCCCATGAGCCGCGTGATCAGCCTAAGCCGAAGTTGGATGCTTAACCAACTGAGACACCCAGGCACCCCTGCAAAGCTTTAGGTCTAA
Source organism: Felis catus (assembly GCF_018350175.1). Classification (NCBI taxonomy): domain Eukaryota; kingdom Metazoa; phylum Chordata; class Mammalia; order Carnivora; family Felidae; genus Felis; species Felis catus. The sequence goes on along the minus strand of NC_058374.1, from coordinate 64,158,151 downwards.
TGGAAATAGCATCAGGTCTCATTTAACAAGCAGACCAGAGCACATATAGTTAAAACTCACCACACCCTGGCCAAGTTCCAAATATTCCTCATTGCAGGCAAGGAGAGCCTCTGCAGATAAGCCTCTGACCTCAGGGGCAGAGCAGTCAAAATATAGAAGTAGAGTGCATGCAGCAAATACCGAGACACTTCCTGAAGTATCAGGCCCTAGACATTACATGACCTCTTCTTCATAAAGCAATTACTCACAGGAGCAGGAAACATAACAGGATTTTCTAACACAGACAGAGACCTACACAAAATACTAAAATGGAGGAATTCATCCTAAAATAAAGAACAAGAAAAGGTCATGGCCAGAGATCTAACTGAAACAGATACAATATGCCTGATACAGAATTTAAAGCAAAAGTCATACGGATACTCGCTGGGCTTGAGAAAAACATGGAAGACTTCAGGGAGACACTTAATGCAGAGAAAAAGAGGTAAAAAACAATCAGGAAGAAATGAAAAATGTGATATCTGTGATTTGAAACCAACTGAAAGTAATGACCACAAGGATGGAAGAAGCAGAGGAATGAATAAGTTATACAGAAGATAGAATTATGTAAAATAATGAAGCTGAACAAAAGAGAGAAAGAACTGTGATCACAAGAATAGACTTAGAGAACTCACTGATTCCATCAAACATAATAACATTCATACATTGGAGTCTCAGAACAAGAAGAGGGAGAAAAGGGGGCAGAAGTTTTATGTGGGGAAATAACAGCTGAAAAGTTTCTGAATCTGGGGAAGGAAACAGACATCCAAATCCAGGAGGCACAGAGACCTCCATTCAAAATCAGAGAAGCAGGCAAACACCAAGACATATTGTGGTTAAATTTGCAAAATATAGTGATAAAGAAAAAATCCTAAAAGCAGCAAGAAAAAGCAAATTCCTAACTTACAAGGGAAGACTCATAAGGTTAGCAGCAGATCTCTTCACAGAAACTGGCAAGCCAGCAGGGAGTGGCATGATATATTCAACGTTACTGAATGGGAAAAATAGGCATCCAAGAACACTCTATCCAGAAAGGCTATCATTCAGAATAGAAAGATAGTTTTCCAGACAAACAAAAACTAAAGGAGTTCGTGAGCACTAAGCCAGCCCTGCAAGAAATATTAAAAGTGATTCTTTGAGTGGTAAGGAAAGACCAAAAGCGATAAAAACTAAAAAGGAACAGAGAAATAATGTTCCTTGTTAAGGAACAGAAATAATGATAAAACAAGTAATAAAATGGCACTAAATATATATCAAAAATTACTTTGAATGTAAACAAACTAAATGTTCCAATCAAAAGACATAGATTGTCAGAATGTACTAAAAGAAGACCCATCTATATGCTGCCAATAAAAGAATCATTTTACACCTAAAAACACCTGCAGATTGAAAGTGAGGGAATGGAGAAACATTTATCATGCAAATAAATCAACATCAAATAAAGCCAGAGTAGCAATACTTATCAGACAAACTAGATTTTTTTTTATTTGAGAGAGACAGAGAGAGAGCATGAGCTGTGGAAATGGGCAGAAGTGTGTGTGTGTGTGTGTGTGTGTGTGTGTGTGTGTGTGTGTGTGTGGGAGAGAGGGAGAGAGAGAGAGAGAGAGAGAGAGAGAGAGAGAATCCAAGAAGGCTCCACATTCAGTACAGAGCCCAATGTGGGGATCAATCCTATGACCCTGGGATCATGACCTGAGTCAAAATCAAGGGTCAGATGCTTAACCAACTGAGGCATGCAGGCACACCAGACAAACTAGATTTTAAACCAAAGACTGTAACAAGAGATGAAGAAGGGCAATAATATCACAATAAAGGAGACTATCCAACAAGAAGATCTAATAATTGTAAACATTTATGTCCCTAACATAGAAATACCCAAACATATAAAACAATTAATAACAAACATAAAGGAACTCATTGATAATTATACAATAATAGTATGGGATTTTAAAACCCCCACTTACATCAATGGACAGATCACTTCAGCAGAAAATCAACAAGGATACAATGGCTTTGAATGACACACTGCACCAGTTGGACTTAACAGATATATTCAGAACATTCCATCCTAAAGCAGAATACACATTCTTTTTGAATGTACATGGAACATTCTCCAAAATAGATCACATACTAGATCACAAATCAGGGCTCAACAAATACAAAAAGACTGAGACCATACCATGCATATTTTCTGACCATGACACTATGAAACTTGAAGTCAACCACAAAAGAAAACATTTGGAAAGCCCACAAATACATGAAAGTTAAACAACATGCTACTAAAGAATGAATGGGTAAACCAGGAAATGAAAGAAGAAATTTAAAAAAAAATACATGGAAACAAATGAAAATGAAAATGGGATAGTTCAAAACTTTTGGGAGGTAGTAAAAGTGGTCATACGAGGGAAGTATATAGGAATACAGGCCTACCTACAAAAAAAATCTCAAATAAACAACCTAACCTTACATATAAAGGAGCTAGAAAAAGAATAACAAATGAAGCCTAAATCCAACAGAAGAAGGGAAATAATAAAGATTATAGCAGAAATAAATGATATAGAAACTAAAAAAAAAAAAAGTAGAAAAGATCAATGAAGCTAGGAGCTGGTTGAATGAAAAAGTTAATAAAATTGATAAACCCCTAGCCAGACTTACCAAAAAGAAAAGAGAAAGGACCCAAATAAATAAAATCAGAAATGAGAGAGGAGGAATAACAACCAACACCACAGAAATACAAACAATTATATAAGATTATTATTAAAAATTATATGCCCCAAAATCAGAAAATATGAAAGAAATGGATAAATTCCTAGAAACATATAAACCACCAAAATGAAAACAGGAAGAAATAGAAAACTTGGGGCACCTGGGTGGCTCCGTCGGTTGGGTGTCCGACTTGGGCTCAGGTCATGATCTCACAGTCCATGAGTTTGAGCCTCGCGTCGGGCTCTGTGCTGACAGCTCAGAACCTGGAGCCTGCTTCGGATTCTGTGTCTCCCTCTCTCTCTGTTCCTCCCCTGCTCATGTTCTGTCTCTCCCCCTGTCTCAAAAATAAATAAAAACATTTAAAAAATTAAAAAAACAAAAAACAAAAAAGAAAACTTGAACAGACTGATCACCAGCAAAGAAATTGAATCAGTAATCAAAAATCTCCCAATAAAAGTCCAGGGCCAGATGGCTTCACAGGCAAATTATACCAAACATTTAAGGAAGAGTTAGTACCTATTCTTCCCAAACTGCCCCCAAAAAATAGAACTGAAAGGAAAACTTCCAAATCATGGAAATGAGGCCAACATTCCCCTGATTCCACAACCAGACAAAGACTCCACTAAAAAGGAGAACTCCGGGGGTGCCTGGGTGGCTCAGTGGGTTGAGCCTCCAACTTCGGCTCAGGTCATGATCTCATGGTTCGTGAGTTCAAGTCCCGCGTCAGGCTCTGTGCTGACAGCTCAGAGCCTGGAGCCTACTTCCAATTCTGTGTCTCCCTCTCTCTCTGACCCTCCCCTGTTCATGCTCTGTCTGTCTCTGTCTCAAAGATAAATAAACATTAAAAAAAAAAAAAGGAGAACTCCAGTATCCCTGATGAATATGGATGCAAAAATTCTCAACAAGATACTAACAAATTGAATCCAACACTATATTAAAAGAATCACTCACGGGTGCCTGGGTGGCTCAGTCAGTTCTCACGGTTTGTGAGTTTGAGCCCCGCATCGGGCTCTGTGCTAACAGCTCCGAGTCTGGAGCCTGCTTTGGATTCTGTGTCTCGCTCTCTCACTGTCCCTCCCCTGCTTATGCTCTGTCTCAAAAATAAGTAAAACATTAAAATATATATATATATATATATATATCACTCACCAGATCAAGGGGATTTATTCCTGGGTTACAAGGTTGTTCAGTATTAGCAAATCAATCGACATGATACACCACATTAATAAAAGAAAGGATAAGAATCATATGACCTTCTCAATAGATGCAGAAAAAGCATTTGACAAAGTACAGCATCCATTCTTGACAAAAACCCTCATCAAAGTAGGGATAAAGGGAACATAGCTCAACATAATAAAGGCCATATATGAAAGACTCACAGCTAATATCCTCAATGGGGAAAAACTAAGAGCTTTTCCTGTATGACCAGGAACAAGACAGGGATGTCCACTCTTATCATTATTAAGATCTTATCTTATCTTAACATTGTACTGGAAGTCCTAGCCTCAGCAATCAGACAACGAAAACAAATAAAAGGCATCCAAATTGGCAAGAAAGAAGTCAAACTTTCATTATTTGCAGACAATCTGATAGTCTATGTAGAAAACCCAAAAGACTCCACCAAAAAATTGCTGGAATTGACACACAAGTTCAACAAAGTTTCAGGTACAAAAATCAATGTACACAAATCTGTTGCATTTCTATATATATCAATAATGAAGCAGCAGAAAGAAAAATCAAGGAGTCAGTCACATTTACAATTTCACCAAAAACCATAAGATACCTAGGAATAAAGCTAACAAAAGAGGTAAAAGATCTGTACACTGAAAACTACACAAAGCTTATGAAAGAAATTGAAGAAGGCACAAAGAAATGGAAAAACAGGGGTGCCTGGGTGGCTCAGCTGGTTAAGTGTCCAATTTTGACTCAGGTCATGATCTCGCAGTCTATGAGTTTGAGCCCTGCGTTGGGCTCTGTGTTGGAGCTTATAGCCTGGAGCCTGCTTCCGATTCTTTCTCCCTCTTTCTCTACCCTTCCTCTGCTTGCACTCTGTTTGTCTCTCTCTCTCAAAAATAAATAAACATAAAAAAAAAAAAAGAAATGGAAAAACATTCCATGCTCATGGATTAGAAAAACAAACATTGTTTAAATGTCTGTACTACCCAAAGCAATCTACACATTTAATGTAATCCCTATCAAAATATCACCAGCATTTTTTCACAGAGCTAGAACAAACATTCCTAAAATTTGTATGGAACCACAAAAGACCCAAGCCAAAGCAATCTTGAAGAAGTAAAGCAAATCTGGGGACATCATAATTCCAGACTTCAGGCTGTATCACAAATCTGTAGTGATCAAGACAGTAACAGTTTGGGGCTAGCACAAAAGGAGGCATATAGATCAACAGAACAACATAGACAATGCAGAAGTGGGGACACCTGGGTGGCTCATTCAGTTAAGGTTTCAACTCTTGGTTTTAGCTCAGGTCATGATCTCACAGGTTCATGAATTTGAGCCCTGCACTGGGCTCCACGCTAACAGTGTGGAGCCTGCCTGGGATTCTATCTCTCCCTCTCTCTCTGCCCCTCCCTCCCTCCCTCTTTCTCCCTCAAAGTAAACAAACTTAAAAAAAAAGAAAAGAAAAGAAAAGAAAACCCAGAAGTGAACTCACAACTGTATAGTCAGTTAATCTTTGACAAAGCAGGAAAAGAATACCCAATGGAAAAAAAGACAACCTCTTTAACAAATAGTGTTGAGAAAACTGGACAGCAACACTCAGAAAAATGAAACTAGACCATTTTCTTACACCATACATCAAAATACATTCAAAATGGATGACGACCTGAATGTGAGATAGGAAACCATCAAAATCCTAGAGAAGAACACAAACAGTAACTTCTTTGACATCAGCTGTAGCAACTTCTTTCTAGATATGTCTTCTGAGGCAAGGGAAACAAAAGCAAAAATAAACTATTGGGACTTCATCAAGATAAAAAGCTTCTGCACAGTGAAGGAAACAATCAACAAAACTAAAAGGCAGCCTATGGAATAGAAGATATTGGCAAATGACATATCTTATAAAGCGTTAATATACAAAATCTATAAAGAAATTATCAAACTCAACACCCAAAAAACAAATAATCCAGTGAAGAAATGGGCAGAAGCCATGAATGACATTTTTCTAAAGAAGATGTCCAGATAGCTAAGAGACACATGAAAAGATGCTCAAGATTATTCATCATTAGGTTAATACAAATCAAAACTTCAATTAGATATCACCTCATACCACTCAGAATGGTTAAAATTAACATCATGGGAAACAATGGATGTTGGCATGGATATGGAGAAAGGGGAAACCCCTTACACTGTTGGTGGGAATGCAAACTGGGGCAGCCAGTCTGGAAAACAGTATGGAGGTTCCTCAAACAGTTAAAAATAGGACTACTCTATCTTGCACTGCTAGGTGTTTACCCAAAGGATACAAAAGTACTGATTCGAAGGGATATATTCACCCTGATGTTTATAGCAGCATTATCAACAATAGTCAAAGTATGGAAAGTGACCAAATGCCCACCAACTGATGAATGAATAAATAAGATGTGATATATATATATCACATATATATATATATAAATAAGATGTGATATATATATATGTATACATATATACATACATATATATGTGTATATATATATACACACATATATATACATATATATATACACATATACACATATATACACATATATATGTGTATATATACACATATACACATATATGTGTATATATGTGTATATATATATATACACATATATGTGTATATATATGTATATATATGTGTGTATATATATATATATACATACACACATATATATATATGAAAAAAATACAGACAAATCAGAAAATAGACTCTTAACTATAGAGAACAAACTGAGGGTTACTGGAGGGGAGGTAGACAGGGGCATGGGTTAAATGGGTGATGGGTATTAAGGACGCATTTGTTGTGATGAACACTTGGTGTTATATGTAAGTGATGAATCAATAAGTTCTACCCTTGAAACTAATATTACACTGTATGTTAATGAATTGGAATATAAATAAATATTTTCTCTATAACTGCTTTCATTCTACAAGAGTTGAGTAGTTGCAACAGAGACTAAATGGCCCACAAAACTTAAAACACTCTCTAACCTTCACAGAAAAGTTTTGCTGAGCCCTGAATTAAATTACCACCCAGCTGTAAGACAGGCATGATAAAAACTGCCTTACATTAATATGAGAGTTGAATGAAATACTGTGTCTAGATAGCAACTGGCCAGATATTATCAGTGTTATAGAATTTGTAATTACAGTTGACCCTGAACAATGCATGGGTTAGGAGCATCACTCTACCCTCGCACAGTCAAAAATACAGATATAACTTTTGACTCCCCAAAATTTAACTACTAATAGCCTAGTGCTGACCAGAAACCTTACCAATGAACAGTCAATTAACACATATTTTGTATGTTATATGTATTACATAGTGTATTCTTACAATAAAGAGAAAAGAAAATGTTATTAAGAAAATCATAAGGAAGAAAATATACAACACTGTACTATATTTATTTTAAAAATTCACCTATAAGTGAACCCATGCAGTTCAAACCTGTGTTATTCAATGGTTAACTGTAATGTTCTTTCACTTCAAGATAGGGAGGACTATTGGAGTCTCTGGGCTTCAGCATAAACACAAAAGTGTAGACATTTTCATGTAATTAGTTTTGAAAGATACAAAGTTACTGTGGACACACAGAGGCCCCTCTAGGATGGTTTGTCATATCCAGAGGTACATTTGAGGGCTGGTTCATTTGTAAGTTCATGGGAAGGCACAGATAACATGACTCAGCAGTTTTCCACAGCAACTTATCAAGGGTTTGTTTGTTTTTTTTTTTCTCCCATCTGTTTGGATGGGATACTTACAGCTCTATAGATGCTATTTAGAAGAATCTTACAAACAATGGGAAGAGAACCTTGCCTGGAAATCTTACTAAAATCATCTCTGTAGCCATTTTATTTATGCATGGCTGCATAATAAACTATTCCAAACTATTCATGGTTCTGTAGTCTGTACTGCAGGCAGGGTTTGACTACATGGTTGTTCTGCTCCATGCGGCCACAGCCACAGTCACTCACTAGGCTGATTCCAGCTAGCGGCTGGGCTAGGCTGGGAGGCACAGGAAGATGTCACTCTTATCTCTAGTGCCTCAATGCTCCTCCACATTGCTTTTCTTTCTTCATGTGGTCTCTCCCTTCAATAGTCTTGCCTGACAAACTGTAATAGACTCTTAGATACAGAAAACAAACTGAGTGTTGATGGGGAGGGAGGGGAAAATGGGTGATGGGCATTGAGGAGGGCACTTGGTGGGATGAGCACTGGGTGTTGTATGTAAGCGATGAATCATGGGAATCTGTTCTTGAAGCCAAGGGCACACTGTATACACTGTATGTTAGCTAACTTGACAATAAATTATATTAAAAAAAAAATAGTCTTGCCTGAGCTTCTTTATACTGAAGGGGTTCAGGACAAGTTCTCCAAAATGTGCCACTTTGTCATGTGCACTATTTGAGCTGAAAGCAGTGAAGATGCCATGGGTTCAAGATCAACTTTTCCCCTCCCTAACTACATAGAAGAATCTAAACTAGGGGTCTTACCCAGTATAAGGGTTATTGTCAGAGATAAATATTATCTGAGTGGCCTACCTATATGGCAGAGCAAACATCTAATTACCAAGCATCTGCTTTTCTTCTTACTGCCCTGTGAATTGCATCCCTTCCCTTTAAAGTCCCAGATCCCTACCACCTTCTACTTGGTTCAGGATGGCATGTATACTTCATTTTGCTTGTCTTTGGAATTTCCATGTCTTTGTGCATTCCCTATAAGAATGAAATTAAATCTTATTTTCTCCTGGCATTTTGTCTCATGTCAATTTGATTCTTAGTCCAGCTAGAGAGACCTTGAAGGGGACAGGAAATTCTTTCTCTTTGACAATACCATGGAATGTATCTTCTTGAAACAAAAATGGAAGCTTCTAGACTCCTGAAAAGCTAAGCCTAGAATGGGCACAGCATCACTTTGTTGGAAGGAAAACTTCTCCTCTACCAGCTTAGATCTATTCACTGAGAGACTGCAAATTAATTGGCCATAGACAGATTAACAGGAAAAACAAAAACAAAAATGAGTTTTATTCACATGCATGCAGGAATGTCCAAAAAAAGGGACTCATTGAACAGTCAGGGGTAAAGGTTTATTAACAGGAGAATGATGAAGAGGTGTAAATATAGGACTTCTATGGGAAAGAAATAGAATAAATGGAAGGTATTACAGTTTGTAATCATGATTCTTTATGCAATTTTTCATCCCAGAAGTCTCGGTATTAAGTCAGATAAGGGAAGCTCAGAGAAGGCTTCTTTCTGCATCTACTGTATCTCAAACTTCATTTTAAAACAATCTTCATTTTAAAACAATATTTATATCATTTTGGTGGGTTGTGAGTCTCTTCAACTTCCATTTTGTTCTACTAGTTAAGGCAAGTTACAGGTCAGACCAGATGCTGAAAAAGGAAATAATCTCCACCTCCTAACGGCTAGAGCAGCACATGCATGCAGGGAGGAAGGGATTAATGGTGCTCATCTTTAAGGACTATCTGACACAGTATCTAAATCCAAAGGACTTGAAAGGATGGTCCTGTATAGGCTTCCCTGACTGTGGCTCCAGGGACTGTTTTCTGCCTTAGACAGAAACAGGAAGCACCCAGAAAAGTAAAATGGCTGCTTCCCTGAGTCCCTCAAGTGCCACCCAACCATCACCCCACCAGCTACTCCAGATATATCATAAAGAAGCAAAAAGTCACAAAAACCCCAAATCAGAAGTCTCACCTCTGGCTCTTGTTAATGAATCAAGTTATTATTGAATGTGGACTGCTTTGATTATGCAGCCAGCATGAAATAGAACTGGAGAAGATCCAAGAACAGTGGGCAGAGATTCATCAGAAAAATCTTTTTGAGAATGTAATAGGTATGTGCCATATTATTTAAGCTATATCATTCAATTCTACTATAGAAAACAAGACACAAGTGAGGATACATTGAATTGTTTAGAGGCAAGTAGTTTGTGAGACAGGTAGAATCTATAAGATGTATTCATGAACATTGTATTCATGAACACTGAATATATATGAGGTATATGAAGCAACAAAAAACTGTAATGCATTAAATATACACAAGAAATACAAGTGCTCAGTGTCTGTAAAATCATAGATGAGCTGTTAGCAAGCCCTCTTGCTCAGCTATAGGCCCCAACAGTTAAAACCAGAGACAAGACTATTTAACTCATGCTGGAACTAAAATCCATTGTTCTTGTTTCTTATTACACTTTCTTGAGACATTGATGAAGATGTTTTACAGTGCCCAGAACATTCCAACTGCCAGACCAGAAAAGCCCTGATAGCAAATAGAACACCCCACACAACCCCTTCCCTGACCACGACTCATGTGCTGAACACACCAACTCCCACCCATGATCACATGCTCCCTGTCTGCTCTCTTGCATGCACCACCCTCCCCCTGCAACCTCTTCTTATAGAACTTTAGGTGTCCATCTTGGGGACAGAGGTCACTTGGTAAGACTAGAGCCTGCAAGCTCCCTTGGCTGCCACCACCTGAAATAAATTTCTCTCTTTCTCTTTTCCAAACCCTGTCTCTTGAGTTACTGACTTCTCTTGCAATGAGTTTATCTGACTGTTTTAGCAACAGTGTTGGCAAACCCAGCTGGGAGCTTCACTTTCAATTTGCCCAGCCTCTGAGGATTCACTGGAATAGAGCAGTAGGCCGTGTGCCAGGGCTCATGGATTAGTTTCTTGAGTTAGTGGCTCTGATAAATTGGTAACAGAGCCATCCCCATGCAAATAAAATGCAGGGTTGTTCAGCAGGCTAACTGGCAAATTACAATTGTGGCTAGGTACACTTACTCCTGGGTTTCTCCAATATGGAAAGTGTGTGTCATTGGACCCAAATACCTTTCCTCTAATTGAATCCTCTTGCTCATACTTCAAGTCTGGTCCCTGAAACCATGTGAGTAGCAGGGAAGGCTGCTGCAGCAGGGAGAGAGGCAGAACATACGGACATCATGTATCCCAGGATTCAGGTGATAAGGTCACTGTATCCTGTTTGCACCCTATCTTAATTGTATTAAACTTATGCTCTTTTCTCTTGCTACTTGTTTGTTTCAGATTTACATTAAACATGTGATTAGTGTACCTTAATTTGTCTGTAAGCCTTTCTGTACCATAGCCTTTGAGTTAGCTTTTTGTGTAGTATACTTGGCAATTATAACAGATAATTTCTCACCTAACAGAAATTTTCTCTTTTTTTTTTTTAATGTTCATTTATATTTGAGAGAGAGAGACAGAGACAGAGACAGAGTATAAGCAGGGGATGGGCAGAGAGACAGAGATAGAATCCAAAGCAGGTTCAAGGCTCTGAGCTGTCAGCACACAGCCTGACTTGGGGCTCAAACTCACAAGCAGTGAGACCATGACCTGAGCTGAAGTCAGACGCTTCACTGACTGAGCCACCCAGGTGCCCCACAACAGAAAATTTCTTAAATTCAGATTGAGGTGTTGAGCTCCTGCTTCCATGATGTTAACATGCTAATAATCTTTTTCTTTTTTTAAGATTATGGGAATCAGTCTGGTGTTTGTTTTTTCATTTATTCTGGGAATCTAAGGACCCAGGGTTTTATGAAGAGAGTCCTTGTAAGTTCTACAGTAGGTGTAAATGAAAAGCAGTGAGTGTTCCCTTGAAGAATTTATTTCTGGGATCTACCCCTTTTATTCTTCTAGTATTTCCTTTTTTCTTTGTTAAACCTCTCAAGAGCAGTTTAAAATGTTGTTCTCTTTCTCCCCACCTACTCACCCTATAACCCACTGTGGTCTATCCTTCCCACTCACTAGCCACTGAAATTCGTAAGTTGAATTTCCCAATGACTATAATGAACAAATCCAAAAGTTCTCATTTCTTACTTACTTTGTCTTCATGTGTCATTTGACACTATTAATCACTCCCTACTTGACACACTATCTCTTCCTGGCTTCCCTGATATTCCAAACCTTGCTTCTCACACTTTATCCCCCCCCCTTTTTCAATATATGAAATTTATTGTCAAATTGGTTTCCATACAACACCCAGTGCTCATGCCAAAAGATGCCCTCTTCAAGGCCCATCACCTACCCTCCCCTCTCTCTCACCCCCCAACAGCCCTCAGTTTGTTCTCATTATTTATTTTTTTGTTCTTTCTTCTGTTCTCATTTTTTAAGAGTCTCTTATGCTTTTGCTCTCTCTCACTCTAACCTCTCACTTTTTTTTTTTTCCTTCTTCTCCCCCAAGGGTTCCTGTTAAGTTTCTCAGGATCCACATAACCGTGAAAACATATCTGTCTGTCTCTGTATGGCTTATTTCACTTAGCATAACACTCTTCAGTTCCATCCACGTTGCTACAAAGGGCCATATTTCATTCTTTCTCATTGCCACGTAGTACTCCATTGTGTATATAAACCACAATTTCTTTATCCATTCACCAGTTGATGGACATTTAGGCTCTTTCCATAATTTGGCTATTGTTGAGAGTGCTGCTATAAACGTGGGGTACAAGTGCCCCTGTGCATCAGAACTCCTGTATCTCTTGGGTAAATTCTTATCAGTGCTACTGCTGGGTCATAGGGTAGGTCTATTTTTAATTTTTTGAGGAACCTCCACACTGTTTTCCAGAGTGGCTGCACCAGTTTGCATTCCCACCAACAGTGCAAGAGGGTTCCTGTTTCTCCACATCCTCTCCAGCATCTATAGTCTCCTGATTTGTTCATTTTGGCCAATCTGACTGGCGTGAGGTGATATCTCAGTGTGGTTTGGATTTGTATTTCCCTGATGAGGAGTGACATTGAGCATCTTTTCATGTGCCTATTGGCCATCCAGATGTCTTCTTTAGAGAAGTGTCTATTCATGCTTTCTGCCCATTTCTTCACTGGGTTATTTGTTTTTCGGTGTGGAGTTTGGTGAGTTCTTTATAGATTTTGGATACTAGCCCTTTGTCCAATATGTCATTTGCAAATATCTTTTCCCATTCCTTGGTTGCCTTTTAGTTTTGTTGATTGTTTCCTTTGCTGTGCGAAGCTTTTTATCTTCATGAGGTCCCAATAGTTCATTTTTGCTTTTAATTCCCTTGCCTTTGGGGATGTGTCAAGTAAGAAATTGCTGCAGCTGAGGTCAGAGAGGTCTTTTCCTGCTTTCTCCTCTAGGGTTTTGATGGTTTCCTGTCTCACATTCAGGTCCTTTATCCATTTTGAGTTTATTTTTGTGAATGGTGTGAGAAAGTGGTCTAGTTTCAACCTTCTGCATGTTGCTGTCCAGTTCTCCCAGCACCATTTGTTAAAGAGACTGTCTTTTTTCCATTGGATGTTCTTTCCTGCTTTGTCAAAGATGAGTTGGCCTACGTTTGTGGGTCTAGTTCTGGGGTTTCTGTTCTATGCCATTGGTCTATGTGTCTGTTTTTGTGCCAATACCATGCTGTCTTGATGATGACAGCTTTGTAGTAGAGGCTAAAGTCTGGGATTGTGATGCCTCCTGCTTTGGTCTTCTTCTTTAAAATTACTTTGGCTATTTGGGGTCTTTTGTGGTTCCATACAAATTATAGGATTGCCTGTTCTAGCTTCAAGAAGAATGCTGGTGCAATTTTGATTGGAAATGCATTGAATGTGTAGATAACTTTGGGTAGTATTGACATTTTGACAATATTTATTCTTCCAACCCATGAGCATGGAATGTTTTTCCATTTCTTTATATCCTCAATTTTCTTCATAAGCTTTCTATAGTTTTCAGCATACAGATCTTTTACATCTTTGGTTAGATTTATCCCTAGGTATTTTATGCTTCTTGGTACAATTGTGAATGGGATCAGTTTCTTTATTTGTCTTTCTGTTGCTTCGTTATTAATGTATAAGAATGCGACTGATTTCTGTACATTGATTTGTATCCTGCGACTTTGCTAAATTCATGTATTAGTTCTAGCAGACTTTTGGTGGAGTCTATCAGATTTTCCATGTATATCATGTCATCTGCAAAAAGTGAAATCTTCACTTCATCTTTGCCAATTTTGATGCCTTTGATTTCCTTTTGTTGTCTGATTGCTGATGCTAGAACTTCCAACACTATGTTAAACAACAGCGGTGAGAGTGGGCATCCCTGTTGTGTTCCTGATCTCAGGGAGAAAGCTCTCAGGTTTTCCCCGTTGAGGATGATGTTAGCTGTGGGCTTTTCATAAATGGCTTTTACGATGTTTAAGTATGTTCCTTCTATCCCGACTTTCTCGAGGGTTTTTATTAAGAAAGGATGCTGAATTTTGTCAAATGCCTTTTCTGCATTGATTGACAGGATCCTATGGTTCTTTTCTTTTATTAATGTGATGTATCACGTTGATTGATTTGCGAATGTTGAACCAGCCCTGCATCCCAGGAATGAATCCCACTTGATCATGGTGAATAATTCTTTTTATATGCTGTTGAATTCAATTTGCTAGTATCTTATTGAGAATTTTTGCATCCCTGTTCATCAGGGATATTGGCCTGTAGTTCTCTTTTTTTACTGGGTCTCTGTCTGGTTTAGGAATCAAAGTAATACTGGCTTCATAGAATGAGTCTGGAAGTTTTCCTTCCCTTTCTATTTCTTGGAATAGCTTGAGAAGGATAGGTATTATTTCTGCTTAAACGTCTGGTAGAACTCCCCTGGGAGGCCATCTGGTCCTGGACTCTTATATGTTGGGAGGTTTTTGATAACTGATTCAACTTCTTCGCTGGTTATGGGTCTGTTCAAGCTATTTCCTCCTGATTGAGTTTTGGAAGTGTGTAGGTGTTTAGGAATTTGTCCATTTCTTCCAGGTTGCCCAGTTTGTTGGCATATAATATTTCATAGTATCCCCTGATAATTGTTTGTATCTCTGAGGGATTGGTTGTAATAATTCCATTTTCATTCATGATTTTATCTATTTGGGTCATCTCCCTTTTCTTTTTGAGAAGCCTGGCTAGAGGTTTATCAATTTTGTTTATTTTCTCAAAAAACCAACTCTTGGTTTCATTGATCTGCTCTACAGTTTTTTTTAGATTCTATATTGTTTATTTCTGCTCTAATCTTTATTATTTCTCTTCTTCTGCTGGGTTTGGGGTGTCTTTGCTGTTCTGCTTCTATTTCCTTTAGGTGTGCTGTTAGATTTTGTATTTGGGCTTTTTCTTGTTTCTTGAGATAGGCCTGGATTGCAATGTATTTTCCTCTCAGGACTGCCTTCGCTGTATCCCAAAGCGTTTGGATTGTTGTATTTTCATTTTCGTTTGTTTCCGTATATTTTTTAATTTCTTCTCTAATTGCCTGGTTGACCCATTCATTCTTTAGTAGGGTGTTCTTTAACCTCCATGCTTTTGGACGATTTCCAGAGTTTTTCCTGTGGTTGATTTCAAGCTTCATAGCATTGTGGTCGGAAAGTATGCATGGTATGATCTCAATTCTTGTATACTTATGAAGGGCTGTTTTGTGACCCAGAATGTGATCTATCTTGGAGAATGTTCCATGTGCACTCGAGAAGAAAGTATATTCTGTTGCTTTGGGATGCAGAGTTCTAAATATATCTGTCAAGTCCATCTGATCCAATGTATCATTCAGGGCCCTTGTTTCTTTATTGACCGTGTGTGTAGATGATCTATCCATTGCTGTAAGTGGGGTGTTAAAGTCCTCTGAAATTACCACATTCTTATCAATAAGGTTGCTTATGTTTGTGAGTAATTGTTTTATATATTTGGGGGCTCCCGTATTTGGCACATAGACATTTATAATTCTTAGCTCTTCCTGACGGATAGACCCTGTAATTATTATATAATGCCCTTCTTCATCTCTTGTTACAGCCTTTAATTTAAAATCTAGTTTGTCTGATATAAGTATGGCTACTCCAGCTCTCTTTTGACTTTCAGTAGCATGATAAGTAGTTCTCCATCCCCTCACTTTCAATCTGAAGGTGTCCTCAGGTCTAAAATGAGTCTCTTGTAGACAGCAAATAGATGCGTCTTGTTTTTTTTATCCATTCTGATACCCTATGTCTTTTGGTTGGCACATTTAGTCCATTTACATTCAGTGTTATTATGGAAAGATATGGGTTTAGAGTCATTGTGATGTCTGTAGGTTTCATGCTTGTAGCGGTGTCTCTGGTACTTTGTAGTCTTTGCAACATTTCACTCACAGAGTCCCCTTAGTATCTCTTGTAGTGCTGGTTTAGGGGTGATGAATTCCTTCAGTTTTTGTTTGTTTGGGAAAACCTTTATCTCTCTTTCTATTCTGAATGACAGACTTGCTGGATAAAGGATTCTTGGCTGCGTATTTTTTCTGTTCATCACTTTGAAGATTTCTTGCCATTCCTTTATGGCCTACCAAGCTTCAGTAGATAGGTCTGCTACTATCTTTATGTGTCTACATTTGTATGTTAGGGCCCATTTACCCCTAGCTGCTTTCAGAATTCTCTCTTTATCCTTGTATTTTGCCAGTTTCACTATGATATGTCGTACAGAAGATCGATTCAAGTTACGTCTGAAGGGAGTTCTCTGTGCCTCTTGGATTTCAATGCCTTTTTCCTTCCCCAGATCAGGGAAGTTCTCAGCTATGATTTGTTCAAGTACACCTTCAGCCCCTTTCTCTCTCTCTTCTTCTGGAATTCCTATGATACGGATATTGTTCCATTTGATTGCATCACTTAGTTCTCTAATTCTCCCTTCATACTCCTGGATTTTTTTAAATCTTTTTCTCAGCTTCCTCTTTTTCCATAATTTTATCTTCTAATTCACCTATTCTCTCCTCTGCCTCTTCAGTCCATGCTGTGGCTGCCTCCATTTTTATTTTGTACCTCATTTATAGCGTTTTTTAATTCATCATGACTACTTTTTAGTCCCTTGATCTCTGTAGCAATAGATTCTCTGCTATCCTCTGCTTTTTTCAAGCCCAGCAATTAATTTTATGAATATTATTCTAAATTCTTATTCCATTATATTGCTTAAATCAGTTTTGTTCAATTCGTTAGCTGTCACTACTTCCTGGAATTTCTTTTAAGGAGAATTCTTCTGTTTCATCACTTTGGCTAGTTTTCCGTTCCTTATGTGTATTAAAAGCTTGTGTACTCTGCACCTGCGAGCACTGCTATATTAAAGGAGGGTCATACACTGTCCAGAGCCTGGCCCTGTTTTTTCAGGGATTGTTACTTGCTCTCTGTTGTTGTGACTTTAGTTATTTTATTACCCCACTCATAGTAATACTTTGTACCCTCTATCAGGTGTGCTTTGATTTGTTCCTTGGAGTAGCCCTCTCTTTTTCCAACTTTCCCATTTTCTTCCTAGTAGATTCAGTCTCTTTTCCTCCCAGGCTCTGGTGTTCAAAGTCCTTTGGCTTCTACACTTCTTTGTTTGAGAGATGTGGGATGTATGGGCCACCCCCCCTACTTCTCTGCCATGTTGGTCCAGAATCAATTTTAACATTCCTTTATTCCACATAAATTTGTTGTTCTTTGATTTCTTTGAATAGATCATAACATCTTCTTGGTTTTTCTCATTTAATTAATGAAATAAGTAAAATCTTTAGCATTAACAACATAGATCTACACACTGAGATGTGATTTAGACTTTATGACTCTCCTACATCACTTCCTGTTAGTCTCTTCCAGCCACCAGAACAGACTGAGTATTTGTGGTTTTTCTCCTTTTGCTTTTGTGGGTTTTTTTAGGCAGCTCTTGGGAACCCCAATAGATTGGATGGACACACACACACACACACATACATACACACACACACACACACAAGGTCACAGAGAGAAAGGTCGCTGGCATGTTGATTTGGTCATTCACCCAGGAGCAGCTGGTAGCAATAATAAATCCTTATGGAATTCCAGCACTCAAATTTCCACTCTGAGGTTAAGGGCTCTGATTCTATTGTCAGCTTCTCATTTATATAAGATTGTCAGGCCTCTCTAAGACACAGAATGTGCTTTATTGACCATGCTACCATAACCCTGACCTCTCTTAAATACTCCAATCTCTGGGAGCATTTTGCTTAAAGGGTGGTAGTGTAGCAAGTCTGTTGGAGAGAGCACTTGGTGCTAGATCTTTGTTATATGTATCATATCACTCCACATACACTGAGGTGCAGTTGCTGCCAGAAAACAAAAACCATTTACCAAGGGCCCTCTCATCTCCAGTGCCTACTTTGCTGGGCCTATTTCTATTCACTTACTCTCTGGGACCAATGAAATGGAGATGGGAGGGATGCCAAGAGGAACAAGAAAAGGCACGACAGGGGAGAAAAACAAACTTTTCCTCTACCTTCCAAGGTTTTCTGCCTGGTGTCTTACAAATTAGGCTGATAAAAGACAAATTAATAAGAAATAAACAACAGAATTTTTTAACATGCGCATTGTGCATACACATGAGAAGCTCAGTGATGAGTAGTTCAAAGGGGGTAATTTGGACTTACATAACATCTTAACAAAGAACAATAAATTTGTAGAGAAGTGAGAAGACAAGCAAGAAGGGTTTTAGGCTTCCAAGTGTTGCAAACTATGGGAAGGTAAATATATATGGGGGAAATAAGAAACATAAGGGTTATTTTAGTAAAGTTTATTGTGTAGATTCCTCTTGGTGCCATCTCTGGGCTAATAAAAATCTCTAGTGATTACGAGTCTGAGAGTGTTTTCAGTGCTAGACCAAACAACTCTAAAATTTGCATGGAACCACAAAAGACACTGATGCCAAAGCAACCTTGTAAAAGAAAAACAAAGCTGGAAGCATCACAATTATGGACTTCATGTTATATCACAGAGCTGTAGTAATCAAAATAGTATGGTAGTGGCATAAATATAGACACAGATCAATAGAACAGAATAAAAAATCCAGAAATGAACCCACAATTATATGGTCAATTAATCTTCAACAAAACAGGAAAGAATATCCAATGGGAAAAAGACTGTCTCGTTTTTCCAAAGAAGACATACAGATGGCTAACAGACCCATGAAAATATGTTCAACATCACTCATCATCAGGGAAATACAAATCATAACTACAATGAGATATCAACTCACACCTGTCAGAATGGCTAAAATTAACAACATAGGAAACAACAGATGTTGGTGAGGATGTAGAGAAAGAGAAACCCTCTTGCATTATTGGTGGGAATGCACACTGGAACTGCTACTGTGGAAAACAGTGTGGGATTCCCCAAAAAGTTAAAAATGGAACTATCCTTCAATATAGCAAATGCACTACTAGGTATTTACCCAAAGAATGCAAAAATACTAATTCAAAAGGATACATGCACCCCAATGTTTATAGCAGCATTATCTAGAATAGCCAAATTATGGAAACAGACCAAATGTCCATCAATTGATGAATGGATGAAGAAGATGTGGTATATATATGTATATATATGTGTGTGTGTGTTGTGTGTGTGTGTATATATATACACACACATATATACACACACACACACACACACACACATATATATACATATATATATGTATGTGTATATATATATACATATACACACACATATATATACACACACACATATATACACGCATATATGTATATGTATATATATGCGTGTATATATATGTATATATATGCATGTATATATATGTATATACATGTATATATAAATGATGTGATATTACTCAGCCATAAAAAAGAATGAAATCTTGCCCTTTACGACAACATGAATGGATCTATAGAGTATTATGCTAAGTGAAATAAGTCAGTCAAACAAAGACAAACAGCATATGATTTTACTCACATGTGGGATTTAAGAAAAAAAACAAATGAGCACGGAGAAAAAAAGAAGAGAGAGAGGGAAACCGAGAAACAGATTCTAAACTACAGAGAGCCACATGATGGTCACCATAGAGGAGGGAGATAGGAGGATAGGTTAAACAGATGATGGAGATTAAGGAGTGCACTTGTGATAAGCACCAAGTGTTGCATGGAAGTGTTGAATCTCTATACTGTACACTGAAATTAGTACTACACTGTATGTTAACTAACTAGAATTTAAATGAAAACTTAGGGGTGCCTGCCTGGCTCAGTAGAGCGTGCAACTCTTGATCTCAGGGTCGTGAGTTCAAGCTCTACTTTAGGTATAGAGCTTACTCAAAAAAATAATAAAAAATAAAAACTTACAAAAATAATCTAAGTATGTTTTTAGGCAAGGGGGGATGGGCAGAGAGCTTTTTTGGTATCTGATGTTTCTCAATTTTCTTCAGCTTAAAATAATTATTATGCCAAAGTAGTATATTTGGGAATGGCATATTTTGATCCTCTATACCACCCAATGAGATAGAGAAGGATTTTGAAAATATATCCCACAGTGGAGTAAAGGGGTAAAGTGTGGTTTTGAGAAGAAGATGGCGGCGTAGGAGGACGCTGGGCTCACCACGTCCTGCTAATCACTTAGATTCCACCTACACCTGCCTAAATAAACCAGAAAACCACCAGAAGACTAGCAGAATGGAATCTCCAGAGCCAAACGTAGACAAGAGGCCCACGGAAGAGGGTAGGAAGGGCAGAGAGGCGGTGCACGCTACGCGGACTGGCGGGAGGGAGCCGGGGCAGAGGGGCAGCCCGCTGGCCAAGCAGAGCCCCCGAGTCTGGCTGGCAAAAGCGGAGGGGCCGGATGGAGTGTGTTCAGACAGCAAGCAGGACTTAACATCTGGAAGGTTATAAGCTAACAGCTCTGCTCAGAGAGCAGGAGGGCTGGAGGACAACGGGAGGGAGAGTTGTTGAGCCCTGGACCACAGAGCTCAGCTTGGCAGGGAACAAAGGCACTGGTCAGCGCCATCTCCCTCGCCCATTCCCCAGCCAAACTCCGAAAGGGAACCAGTTTCTGCCAGGGAAATTGCTTGCACCACGCAAACACCCAACGCTGTGCTTCTGCGGATCCATCCCTCCGGCAGTGGGTCTGACTTCCTCCCAGTGCCGCAGGGCCCCTCCTGAAGCAGATCACTGAAGGAAAAGCGAGCTGAGCCTGCCCCTCCTGCTCCTGTGCACCTTGCCAATCCACCCCAGCTAATATGCCAGATCCCCAGCACAAGCCTGGCAGTGTGCAAGTAGCCCAGATGGGCCATGCCACCCCACAGTGAATCCCGCTCTTAGGAGAGGGGAAGAGAAGGTACACACCAGTCTGATTGTGGCCCCAGTGGTTGGCTGGGGGCAGACGGCAGGTCTGACTGTGGCCCCGCCCACCCACGCAAGTTATTCAAGACAGCACAGGGGAAGTGCCCTGCAGTTCCACACCACTTCAGGGAATATCCAAAATGGCGAAACGGAAGAATTCCCCTCAAAAGAATCTCTGGGTAATAACAACAGCTAATGAACTGGTCAGAAAGGATTTAAACAATGTAACAGAAAGTGAATTTAGAATAATAGTCATAAAATTAATTGCTGGGCTTGAAAACAGTATAGAGGACAGCAGAGAATCTATTGCTACAGAGATCAAGGGACTAAGGAACAGCCAGGAGGAGCTAAAAAATGCTATAAATGAACTGCAAAATAAAATGGAGACAACCACAGCTCGGATTGAAGAGGCAGAAGAGAGAATAGGTGAACTAGAAGATAAAATTACGCAAAAAGAAAAAGCTGAGAAAAAGAGAGACAAAAAAATCCTGGAGTATGAGGGGAAAATTAGAGAACTAAGTGATGCACTAAAGAGAAATAATCTACGCATAATTGGTATTCCAGAGGAGGAAGAGAGAGGGAAAGGTGCTGAAGGTGTACTTGAACAAATCATAGCTGAGAACTTCCCTGATCTGGGGAAGGAAAAAGGCATTGAAATCCAAGAGGCACAGAGAACTCCCTTCAGATGTAACTTGAATCGATCTTCTGCACAACATATCACAGTGAAACTGGCAAAATACAAGGATAAAGAGAAAATTCTGAAAGCAGCTAGGGATAAACGTGCTCTAACATATAAAGGGAGACTGATAAGACTCGTGACAGATCTCTCTACTGAAACTTGGCAGGCCAGAAAGGAATGGCAGGAAATCTTCAATATGATGAACAGAAAAAATATGCAGCCAAGAATCCTTTACCCAGCAAGTCTGTCATTCAGAGTAGAATGAGAGATAAAGGTTTTCCCAAACAAACAAAAACTGAAGGAATTCGTCACCACTAAACCAGCCCTACAAGATATCCTAAAGGGGATCCTGTGAGACAAAGTACCAGAGACACCGCTACAAGCATGAAACCTACAGACATCACAATGACTCTAAACCCATATCTTTCCATAATAACACTGAATGTAAATGGACTAAATGTGCCAACCAAAAGACATAGGGTATCAGAATGGATAAAAAAAAACAAGACGCATCTATTTGCTGTCTACAAGAGACTCATTTTAGACCTGAGGACACCTTCAGATTGAAAGTGAGGGGATGGAGAACTACTTATCATGCTACTGAAAGTCAAAAGAGAGCTGGAGTAGCCATACTTATATCAGACAAACTAGATTTTAAATTAAAGGCTGTAACAAGAGATGAAGAAGGGCATTATATAATAATTACAGGGTCTATCCGTCAGGAAGAGCTAAGAATTATAAATGTCTATGTGCCAAATACGGGAGCCCCCAAATATATAAAACAATTACTCACAAACATAAGCAACCTTATTGATAAGAATGTGGTAATTTCAGAGGACTTTAACACCCCACTTACAGCAATGGATAGATCATCTACACACACGGTCAATAAAGAAACAAGGGCCCTGAATGATACATTGGATCAGATGGACTTGACAGATATATTTAGAACTCTGCATCCCAAAGCAACAGAATATACTTTCTTCTCGAGTGCACATGGAACATTCTCCAAGATAGATCACATTCTGGGTCACAAAACAGCCCTTCATAAGTATACAAGAATTGAGATCATACCATGCATACTTTCCGACCACAATGCTATGAAGCTTGAAATCAACCACAGGAAAAACTCTGGAAATCGTCCAAAAGCATGGAGGTTAAAGAACACCCTACTAAAGAATGAATGGGTCAACCAGGCAATTAGAGAAGAAATTAAAAAATATACGGAAACAAACGAAAATGAAAATACAACAATCCAAACGCTTTGGGATACAGCGAAGGCAGTCCTGAGAGGAAAATACATTGCAATCCAGGCCTATCTCAAGAAACAAGAAAAAGCCCAAATACAAAATCTAACAGCACACCTAAAGGAAATAGAAGCAGAACAGCAAAGACACCCCAAACCCAGCAGAAGAAGAGAAATAATAAAGATTAGAGCAGAAATAAACAATATAGAATCTAAAAAAACTGTAGAGCAGATCAATGAAACCAAGAGTTGGTTTTTTGAGAAAATAAACAAAATTGATAAACCTCTAGCCAGGCTTCTCAAAAAGAAAAGGGAGATGACCCAAATAGATAAAATCATGAATGAAAATGGAATTATTACAACCAATCCCTCAGATATACAAACAATTATCAGGGGATACTATGAAATATTATATGCCAACAAACTGGGCAACCTGGAAGAAATGGACAAATTCCTAAACACCCACACACTTCCAAAACTCAATCAGGAGGAAATAGAAAGCTTGAACAGACCCATGACCAGCGAAGAAATTGAATCAGTTATCAAAAATCTCCTGACAAATAAGAGTCCAGGACCAGATGGCTTCCCAGGGGAGTTCTACCAGATGTTTAAAGCAGAAATAATACCTATCCTTCTCAAGCTATTCCAAGAAATAGAAAGGGAAGAAAAACTTCCAGACTCATTCTATGAAGCCAGTATTACTTTGATTCCTAAACCAGACAGAGACCCAGCAAAAAAAGAGAACTACAGGCCAATATCCCTGATGAACAGGGATGCAAAAATTCTCAATAAGATACTAGCAAATTGAATTCAACAGCATACAAAAAGAATTATTCACCATGATCATGTGGGATCCATTCCTGGGATGAAGGGCTGGTTCAACATTCACAAATCAATCAACGTGATACATCACATTAATAAAAGAAAAGAAAAGAACCATAGGATCCTGTCAATCAATTCAGAAAAGGCATTTGACAAAATTCAGCAACCTTTCTTAATAAAAACCCTCGAGAAAGTCAGGATAGAAGGAACATACTTAAACATCGCAAAAGCCATTTATGAAAAGGCCACAGCTAACATCATCCTCAATGGGGAAAAACTGAGAGCTTTTTCCCTGACATCAGGAACACGACAGGGATGCCCACTCTCACCGCTGTTGTTTAACATAGTGTTGGAAGTTCTAGCATCAGCAATCAGACAACAAAAGGAAATCAAAGGCATCAAAATTGGCAAAGACGAAGTTAAGCTTTCACTTTTTGCAGATCACATGATATTATACATGGAAAATCCAATAGAGTCCACCAAAAGTCTGCTAGAACTGATACATGAATTTCACAAAATCGCAGGATACAAAATCAATGTACAGAAACCAGTTGCATTCTTATGCACTAATAACGAAGCAACAGAAAGACAAATAAAGAAACTGATCCCATTCACAATTGCACCAAGAAGCATAAAATACCTAGGGATAAATCTAACCAAAGATGTAAAAGATCTGTATGCTGAAAACTATAGAAAGCTTATGAAGGAAATTGAAGAAGATATTAAGAAATGGAAAAACATTCCATGCTCATGGGTTGGAAGAATAAATATTGTCAAAATGTCAATACTACCCAAAGTTATCTACATATTCAATGCAATCCCAATCAAAATTGCACCAGCATTCTTCTCAAAGCTAGAACAAGCAATCCTAAAATTCATATGGAAAAACAAAAGGCCCCAAATAGACAAAGTAATTTTGAAGAAGACCAAAGCAGGAGGCTTCACAATCCCAGACTTTAGCTTCTGCTACATAGCTGTAATCATCAAGACAGCATGGTATTGGCACAAAAACAGACACATAGACCAATGGCATAGAATAGAAACCCCAGACCTAGAACCACAAAAGTATGGCCATCTAATCTTTGACAAAGCAGGAAAGAATATCCAATGGAAAAAAGACAGTCTCTTTAACAAATGGTGCTGGGAGAACTGAACAACAACATGCAGAAGAATGAAACTAGACCACTTTCTCACACCATTCACAAAAATAAACTCAAAATGGATAAAGGACCTGAATGTGAGACAGGAAGCCATCAAAACCCTAGAGTAGAAAGCAGGAAAAGACCTCTCTGACCTCTGCCGCAGCAATTTCTTACTTGACATCCCCAAAGGCAAGGGAATTAAAAACAAAAATGAACTATTGGGACCTCATGAAGATAAAAAGCTTCTGCACTGCAAAGGAAACAATCAACAAAACTAAAAGGCAACCGATGGAATGGGAAAAGATAGTTGCCAATGACATATTGGACAAAGGGCTAGTATCCAAAATCTATAAAGAACTCACCAAACTCCACACCCGAAAAACAAATAATCCAGTGAAGAAAAGGGCAGAAGACATGACTAGACACTTCTCTAAATAAGACACAGATGGCCAACAGGCACATGAAAAGATGCTGAATGTCACTCCTAAACAAGGAAATACAAATCCAAACCACACTGAGATACCACCTCATGCTGGTGAGAGTGGCTAAAATGAACAAATCAGGAGACTATAGATGCTGGCGAGGATGCGGAGAAACAGGAACCCTCTTGCACTGTTGGTGGGAATGCAAACTAGTGCGGCCACTCTGGAAAACAGTGTGGACACTCCTCAAAAAATTAAATATAGATCTATCCTATGACCCAGCAATAGCACTGCTAGGAATTTACCGAAGGGATACAGGAATGTTGATGCATAGGGGCACTTGTATCCCAATGTTTACAGTAGCACTTTCAACAATAGCCAAATTATGGCAAAAGCCTAAATGTCCATCAACTGATGAATTGATAAAGAAGTTGTGGTGTATATATACAATGGAATACTACTTGGCAAAGAGAAAAAATGAAATCTGGACATTTGTAGCAACGTGGATGAAACTGGAGAGTGTTATGCTAAGTGAAATAAGTCAGGCAGAGAAAGACAGACACCATATGTTTTCACTCTTATGTGGATCCTGAGAAACTTAACAGAAGTTAAGTCGGGGAGGGGAAGGGGGAAAAATAGTTACAGAGAGGGAAGGAGGCAAACCATAAGAGACTCTTAACAACTGAGAATAAACTGAGGGTTGATGTGGGGTGGGAGGGAGGGGAAAGTGGGTGATGGGCATTCAGGAGACACCTTTTGGGATGAGCACTGGGTGTTGTATGGAAACCAATTTGACAATAAATTTCATATTAAAAAAAAGGAATGTTAAAATTAATGTGCAAATGAAAGCAAAATTGGTTTGGGGTGGAGGAAGTGGGTTGTCCTCCACTTGAAGAGACTCCATTTGCATATCCATAGGCAAGCATTATTTTGCAATGTTTTTAATGCTTTGATGTATTAATCAATATGATTTAACATTGCTAACAAACTTAGAGTTATAAAATAGCTCTCTTAGAATCTGCTAACCAAAGAAAGTGAGCTATAGATAATGGGGTTTTCCACTGAAGCAAAATTTTTCTAAGTGTAAAGGTTTGGAAGGATACAGAAGAAATATCTTTGCCCTACCAAAGGTTGAGAAGTGCTTCATGTTTTCTTTAAGACAGTTGTATACAATGGGGCTCTTTTACAAAAATGTATTCATGTAGAGTTTGTTCTAAAAAAAAAGGGAAATATTTAAAAGTTGACTTGAGTGCTATATAATTTAAAGGATAAATGCACAGCTCTGTAGTCAGTGACTGGGTTTGAATCCCAGATTCATCACTTATACCTGTTTGATCTTGAACAAGGCACTTAGCTTCTCTATGTCAGTTTCTTAAGCTACAAAAAGAAATAACATTAATGCCACCCTTCATGGGATTATCCTGAAGGTTAAATGAGAAAATATATGTAAGGTACAACTATTAAACATCAATACTATTGCCTATTATTATTATTATTATTATTAATTGCTATGAAACTAAGTAATGTGGAAAGGTAGGATCTGAAAAAGGGTACTCTGAGACCAAAAAATTTTAGATTCACTCCCTGAAAACCATCTTCAGAAGGGCCTTGATTTCAGACAATGTAAAGTTTAAATATATATTAGTAACTTTGGGGAAAGTTATGACTGGAACAGTTTGAAGTGTCTTGTATTAGCTAGCTCATAGAATCATAGAAATTTAGAGCTGGAAGTAATCTTAGTCCATTTTTTTTCTTTGCAGGCTAGGAAACAATTATGGACATGTTACTTGCTTTGATGTCACAGAAAAATGGAAAGGATGGTAATGGGAAGGCCGGAAGAAATGAAGGAGATCAGAATATGCTACCCAAAATATGCCAAAATATGTATTATTTCAAACTGAAGTAAATTGAGAATCAACAGACGCAGAAAAAATCTTCTTGGAGATTCCCTTATCTGATTAAAAGCAGAAACTCCTGGAAAATGATGACAGCCGTAAATCCCCTTTCCAGGGGAGTTCTAAGGCCATGAAGATGGAAAGCTGG
Source organism: Felis catus (assembly GCF_018350175.1). NCBI lineage: Eukaryota > Metazoa > Chordata > Mammalia > Carnivora > Felidae > Felis > Felis catus. The sequence continues at coordinate 64,130,773 of NC_058374.1, read as the reverse complement.
CATTGAGAGGCGTCTATACAAAGAAATCTTGCTAAAAAAGTCCTTATCTTCCATAAATTTCCCCACATATTTACCTTCTCTAAAAGCCTCCTTTCCTTTATCTAGTACTTTCTACAATTTATTGACCTTTGTCAAAATGGTGTATAAGCTCTCCAGCTTGCCTTTTCAAGATTTCACTTCTTTCCTGTGAACTTGCTCTCATGCATGTAAAATTGAAAACATTAACATCAATAAGAATTTTTATGCTTTTCCTTCTGTTTTCTTTCTTTGCGAATTTAATTTGCATACTGTAGCTACAGAACTTAAGAGGGTAGAGGAAAGTTTTTCTTCTTCCACAGAAATAACTGGCAGTAAGACCAGATGCCACAATAATCTTAAAGGCCGAGGAATGGGAAAACTATCTGAAAAAACCTTAACAGCCAAGTTCCCTGTTCACCTCTCAACTACCCCACCCAACACTTTACTCTGATAAGCCATTTCCTATCTCTCTTCTCTTCTTTTTCCTTTCTCTTTGGCCTCACCTTGGAACAGACTGAAAATCGACCGAAGTTTAATGACTTTCTAACAGAGACACTATGTTTTTACGAACATTTACTTCTTTGTCTTCTGATATGTAGCACAAATAGAATCCTTCCTTCAAAACCAAGCCAGGAAATAAAACAATAACTGACTTTAACCAATTTTGGACATATTTGGAGGATAATCTTTTTCTCTACTGACTTAGGTCTTATAGCCGTGGACCTGCAAATTAATTAACAATAGACAGATTAACAGAAGAAAACACATTTTATTCATACACCTGTAGGAGCATTCAGATGAAGAAGCTCCTTGAATAGCTAGGGATAAGGGTTTACATACCAATTTAATAAGGGAATGGGATAAGACAGAGTTTCAAAGAGCAAATGGACTTTAATGGAAACAAATGGAAGGTAAGACAGTTTGTGATAATGTTTGTTTATGTAATTTCTCATCCTCCTGTGAGCGGTCAGTCTTCTCTCTAGAAGTGAGGCTTTCCTGAAGAGGGAATTTATGGCAGCAACACTCTCTGCCTGTTAGTTAGATAAGGGAAATTCTGAAAAGACTTCTTTCTCATCTGCTATATCTCAAATGTCTTCAGTTTAATCTTCATACCAACTCTGGGGATCTGAGTGGGTCTCCACAGAGAATTGTCTGATGTAAAGGTAAAGAAAGGCACTTCAAAGGAAATCACAGAAATTTAACAAATATACGTATACATACAAAATTTCAGGCGACAACATTAAAACTTATTTTTTAGAAAAAATAATTAATATGAAAAATATAGTGATAATTATACTATAAGTTTCTATGAGAAGGGCTGCTGAACTCTGAATATGAAAGTCAGTGGCTGGTGTTATGAAGGAAAGATAGGATAAAACAGAGAGGGAAAGGTTAGGACCTGAGGACCCTGAGTGGGGGAAAAACACATATTTTGGAACAATACTGGGAGTGGCTGACCACAGCAAACCCCCTCAGGTGTAAGGTTCCTCTTAGGAATGTGACACCATTTACTCACCCTCAGGTTCCCCTCAGGAATTTGACAAACAAAATACCTAACTAAAATAAGCAAACCATAAAACTTATGTTATATGAAGGACAGTACGACCATAGTCTGACTCCTCACATAATGGAATTGAGCCAATCAGGAATGGACAACCCAGCACCTAGAGGTATCTAGTCAATAAGGGTAGAACCTGAGAAGGATCAAGGGAGAAGGGTAGGGGGCCAACCAAAACCCTAGAAAACAAAGTCCTTTGCCTATAGTTGGGGGTATTCACTTTCGAATGCCCCCTCTCTGTAAAGAGAGCTTTCATACCTTTCTTACTTTCTGATCTTATACTCTAATAAACCTTTGCCCGCTGCTCATTTTATTCTGTGTCCACCTCTTCTTCATTCTTCGAAGCAATCAATGAACCCTGGGCACTGAGATAAAGAATCCTGAAACAGTGTGTTTAAAGAGCACAGAGCAGGGGCGCCTGGGTGGCGCAGTCGGTTAAGCATCCGACTTCAGCCAGGTCACGATCTCACGGTCCGTGAGTTCGAGCCCCGCGTCAGGCTCTGGGCTCATGGCTCGGAGCCTGGAGCCTGTTTCCGATTCTGTGTCTCCCTCTCTCTCTGCCCCTCCCCTGTTCATGCTCTGTCTCTCTCTGCCCCTCCCCTGTTCATGCTCTGTCTCTCTCTGTCCCCAAAATAAATAAAAACGTTGAAAAAAAAATTTTTTTTAATAAAAAAAAAAAAAAGAGCACAGAGCACATGTAATGATGACTTCCATACAACTGAACTTCCTATTCTACAGTGTGTAGTAAGTAGATAATTCAGTAGGTACCAAAACATTTAATTTCATTCAAATTTGTCACTTGTGGTCCCTAGGATAGGGGAGTAATGAGCACCTTAATATCCTGGGGATATGTCAGAAGTACCAATGTTTTGTGAGATTATTGAATATTTCATTTTTCTTCCATTGTGGCCACCCTAATGTTTACTGCTACACTTTCCACGCCTCTATGTTGTGAGTTTGTTCCATATCTCAGTAATATGACATTTTCCAGTCTCAGGTACTGGGGCAATCTGATTATTCGGTGGTGTATAGTAGAACCACCAACCTACTCTCACAATATATTTTTATTTGGCAATTGGCTGTCCCGAAACCCAGTGATTTAGGTTAAGTTTGTGGAGTCATCAAGGCATATCTTCTGTCCTGACTTGCCCTGATCTCTCAAAGTCCCAGTGACTTTCTGAGGATTCTTTTTGGTAGATCCAAATCTATGTATTCCACTCAACAAATATGAGTTAAGCATTTATTATTTGCTAAGCAAGTTCCAGACGTCTGGAAACATGAGAAAGAATATAACACATATGGGTTTTCATGTATCTCAGCCTAGTAAAAAAGAAAGACATATAAACAAAATCTTGAAATATAATGCAATACATGTTATAATAAAAGTGAGTACAAGAGAAACTTTTTTAAATGACTTCTTAACCTACTCCGTGAGTTAACCAATGCTCATGGTTCCTTTAGCAAGACTAAAAGAGGACTTGAACTACCTCCATTTTTACCTCCATCTGTACTTTCTAATTCATTAAGTTCTACTTTCCAGCTTATCTCTGAAGCAAAAAACAAACAAACAAACACAAAAAAACAAAAACCTACTCCCTCAAGCAATAGCAACTGCCCGAAGCCAGCAAGACCTCTGTAGTTGACTCCAAGACAACAATCAACCTGACCTTAATGCCTACCTGCAGGTACCCACCTACCTTCATCCCACATTTTCCTTATATAAACCTAGAAGTATTTTCAGCATTTCCGAGACAGTCTTTGAGAAGTTAGTCCATTGTCTTCCTGGTTTTGGCTTCACTGAAATAAATTTCTTGTGTTACTGACGCGCTTTGAAGCGCTGGTATGTGGAGCTGATGGCTAAGAAAGAATTCCTGAGATGGTTTTGGCACAAAAAATAAGGGGTTTTATTAAAGCATGGGGATAGGACTCAGGGGCAGAAAGAGCTGCACTGGGGCTGTGAGGAGTGACTGATCATATACTTGGGAATTGGGGGAGGTAAAAACAAGGGAAGTTTCCAAAAGGGCTTTCATATGCTAAAGAAGACTCACAAGATTCTAGAGGCCTGGTTATTGTCAAGCTAAGGCTGTTTTTCCCTCAAGCACATAGCATTAACATTAAGAGAGTTGGGAGTTCCTGGAAGAATGTCATACTCTGTCTATCTCAAGGATCTGTAAATGGTTGGGTTATATGTAGATTTAATATTATCTACAGTTCTTTCTGCCTTTGTTTCCCACATCATTATCACCTCTCTCTCTCTCTCTCTCTCTCTCTCTCTCTCTCTCTCTCTGCCTTTGGATATTGTCAGTGGTGACTGGTTGAACCTGTTTCGTTTGGAACCTGTTTTGTTTGTGGAGTCAGGTGCTTTTGCATTCCTGCACCCTAGTTGAGAAACATGGCTGATAGTTATAGCAGTTTGAACACTTTCAACCAGTGGGCTCATGTCTACAAACACAATCACTTCTGCTTTTAAACAGTCATATTGCATTCTTACTAATAATCAGACATTCAAGAAGAACAAAAGAGTGAAACTTGTTCAACTTCTATTTATTATAGAGATACAGTAATTAAAACAATGTGTGGTGTGTGGGGGTGGGAGAATTTTGATGTATGGAAGTGAAGCATGGTAAATCAGTGGGGAAAAGAGGGACTATTCAAGTAATTGAGCTGGATAAATAATTATCCATTAAAAAAAAAAAAAGGAGTTGGAGCACTAATTCACACCATGATAAAAATCAACCATAGAGAGATTAAGGGCTTGAAAATCAAAAGTAAAATTCTAAAACTTTTAGTAGAAAATATGGATAAGTATGTTTCTGGCTTTGGCCTAAATAAGTTCTTAAGACACAAACAAATATTAAACCTAGAGGGCATGAAAAGTCTGCCCATATAAAATTCAGAATGTGGGGCCACCTGGGTGGCTCAGTCAGTTAAGTGTCTGACTTTTGGTTTCAGCTCAAATCATGATCTCACAATTTTGTGAGTTTGACCCCTGCATCTGGCTCTGTGCTGGCAGCACAAAGCCTGCTTGGGATTCTCTCTCTCCCTCTCTCGCTGCCCTTCCTCTGGTCATGGTGTCTCTATCTGTCTTGAAATAAATAAATAAAGTTAAAAAAATTTTTTTTAATTCAGAATGTGTATTCATCAAAAACACCTTAAATAAAATGCAAAGTCAAGACATAAACTCAAAGAATATACATTCAACATACATAAGTGATAAAAGGATTAGTATCAAGACTATAAAAAAAACAACTATAAATGAAGGAAGGACCAACTCACTAGAAATAAACTGGACAAAGATCAAGAACAGGTTTATACCCAAAGAAATACCAGTTCAATAAAAATGAAGAGATATTCGACTTCAACAGTAATCAGGACCACAATCAAGACCATAATGGCATGCCATTTTCTACCAATCTGACTGCCAAATATAATGTCAAGTATTGGAGAGGATATAAGTCAACAGATGTCTTAAACATAGAAAGGATATAAGTCGATTTAGGCATTTTTGAGAGAAGTAACTCTACTCCCAGCTATATACCTAAAAGAATTATATATACCAGGACCCAAGTACAGGAATGCTTGCTATATTATTGCTTATCATAGTAAAAACAAACACACAAAGCACCTAAATGCTCTTCAACAAGATAATGAATAGATAGAAAATATCATATAGTGGTGAAAATGAATAAATAAAATTGTACATATCAGGGCACCTGGGTGGTTCAGTCTCTTGATCTCGGCTCAGGTCATGATCTCATGGTTCATGAGTTTGAGCCCCACATTGGGCTCTGTGCTGATGGCCTGGAACCTGCTTGGGATTCTGTCTCTCCTTCTCTCTACCCTCAGAGTGCACACATGCACCTGCACACTCTCTCTCTCTCAAAATAAATAAATAAACTTAAATAAATAAACTTAAAAAAAACTTAAAAAAATGATAAATTTAAAAAATTGCACACATGAATATGGAAGAATCCTAGTAATGTTCCATTTGAATGAAAAAGCTGAGACTGAAAACATTACATACAACGTGATATACATGTGTTAAAATTCATAAATTATAGAAGTTCAACAGCATATTTTGGGGCATCTCTCTCTCTCTCTCTCTCTCTATATATATATATATATATATACACGTGTGTATATACATGTGTATATATATATTCACACGTGTATATATATTGACAAAAACAACTTTAAATGATAAAGTGATACAATCAGACAAATGAATGTGAAATACTTTATAAGAAAAGTGTCTTGTATGGTCTTAAAGGATTAAGCTAAATACTGCAGGGAGTAGAAAGTCATTTATTTATTTATTTATTTTTTCAACGTTTATTTATTTTTGGGACAGAGAGAGACAGAGCATGAACGGGGGAGGGGCAGAGAGAGAGGGAGACACAGAATCGGAAACAGGCTCCAGGCTCTGAGCCATCAGCCCAGAGCCCGACGCGGGGCTCGAACTCACAGACCGCGAGATCGTGACCTGGCTGAAGTCGGACGCTTAACCGACTGCGCCACCCAGGCGCCCCTAGAAAGTCATTTAAAGATAAGCAGAGGATAAACACTTTTAAATTTTCATTAAAAACTGGTAACTGCATGCAAATATATAGAGACAAAAACCTCCCTGGTTAAAGTACAAGCATACCTCAGAAGTATTGTGGCTTTAGTTTTAAACTGTAACAATAACATGAATCAAATGAATTTTTTGGTTTCCTAGTACATATAAAGTTATATTTACATTATGCTATACCCCATTAAATGTGTAATAGCTTTGTGTCTAAAAAATGTACATAACATCAATAAAAAATACTTTATTGCTAAAAAATGCTAACCAACACTGAGATTTCAGTTATCACTTATCACAGATCACCACAACAAATACAGTAACAATAAAAAAGTTTGAAAGATTGTGAAAATTACCAAAATGTGACACAGAGACACAACATGAACAAATGCTACTGGAACAATGGCACCAATAGACTTGCTTGACTCAAAACTTGATGCAAAACTTCCATTTGTATAAAACGCAGTATCTGCAAAGCACAATAAAATGAGGTATGCCTGAATTAAACACAATTAAGGTATATAAATATATGCATGCACATTATTGAATATTTGACTGTAATTGTGAAATATTGGAAATAACCTAAATGCCCATACATGGGAGAGTGGTTGAATCAACCATTGCCACATCCACAAGATGGAGGACTATGCAACTGTACAAAAGAATGAGCAAGATCTCTATAAACCAGTATGGAGCGATTTCTAAAACATGTAGTTAAGTGACAAAAAGTCCAAAAGAATATCTATAGTATGCTCCCCTTAAAGTGAGAAAGAAGGGTATATAAGAAAACACACACATATCTGCTCCTTGACCAAAACAAATATAAGGAGAATGAACAAGAATCTAGACAAACTGGTTATAGGGGAGGAGTAGGAAGAGGTAGAAGTAAATGAGGAGAATGAGACTATGTTAACACCGATGAAGAGGAAGTAAGAGAGCTAGGAGCATGATACTGGAGCCAGATGCCTAATCTTGGGCTCCAGCACCTACAATAGCAATGCATTTGTCTGGAACAGTACATCACACAAAGCAAATGCTCAACTAATGCAACTTATTACTAAATTTATCCCTAAATATTTTACAGTCTTTGTCAACTACTGGGACTAGACTATTTGCCCACTTTAATTTCTAGAAGTTTATTTCTGGAACTGTGAAAACATTGATTTTTGTAGCTTTTGTATATTTATCCTGAATCCAACTACCATATTAATACTTTCATTGATTCCAGTAGGTTTGTTTGCTTGTTTCTTACTAGAATCTTTGGGATCTCCAGGCATAAATCTTATAATCAGCCCAAACGGATCATTTTATCTTTTCTTTTCCAGCATATATGCCAGTTTCTTCACTTTTTAAAATCTTACTGAATTTATGGGGCGCCTGGGTGGCGCAGTCGGTTAAGTGTCCGACTTCAGCCAGGTCACGATCTCGCGGTCCGTGAGTTCGAGCCCCGCGTCAGGCTCTGGGCTGATGGCTCAGAGCCTGGAGCCTGTTTCCGATTCTGTGTCTCCCTCTCTCTCTGCCCCTCCCCCGTTCATGCTCTGTCTCTCTCTGCCCCAAAAATAAATAAACGTTGAAAAAAAATCAAAAAAAAATAAATAAAAAATAAAAAAATAAAATCTTACTGAATTTATTAGATGACTTAAGATAATAAAAATTACAGTGATAGATAGCATCCCTATCTAGTTCTAAACTTCAATATTTCACCGTTTAAAACAGGAAAAAGATAGAAATAATTTAAAGGAAAAGATCAATCAATTATATTATATTATAATTTTAAAACTCTGCTCACCAAAAAACCCCATAAAGAAAACGAAAAATCAACCTACAAACTGGAAGAAGATACTTGGCACGCACATATAATCCCAACAAAGGATCAGAAGGATTAGAATCCAGAAAATGTAAATAAGTAAAAAATACCTAACAACTAGTGAGAAAAATGGAGGAAAGGTGTAGGGGGATGTTTTGACTTTGAGGGACAATAAATCATGCAAAAGTCTAGGAAAGCCAATGAAAGATAAGGGCTATCTTATTTTAGTAAGGGGTTTGTTTATGTAATCTCATCTTGGTGCTAGCTCTTCATCTCCATTGACAAGACTTATTTTCCTCTTCCTGGTACAGGAGAAGTGGGGACACTTTCATAATGGGAAATGTATGCCATGCTTTTAGGCAGTAAAGGGGAGAGCAGAGAACTGTTCCTATATCTGTTGGTTTTCAGTTGCCTTTAGTTCAAAATAATCTCTTATGCCAAAATGACATATTTTGGGGTGGCATATCCTGAACATCTTTGAAGGCATATAGACATGTCACAAATTAACAGCCAATGAGAAAATGAAAAGAAGCACAATCTCACTAGTAATCTGAGCAAGGTAAATTAAAACCGTAATGTAACATAATTTTGTACCTACCATATTGAAAAAAAAAAAAGTAAGCGCTGCCAAGGATGTGGAGCAATAAGCAATATTATACACTGCTGATGGGAGTCTGAATTGGTGTGTTCACTTTGAAATCAATTTGGCATCATCTGGAAAAGCTGTAATGGATGTGCCCTATGACTCAGCATTTCTACTTCCTGGCCATGTTCCCTGGAGATACTCTTGCATGTGGGCACAAGAAGACTATGAAAACGTTCATAGCAGGATTGCATATAATGGCAAAACATTAGAAACTGCCCATATGTCCTCAAATAGAATGAAAAAAAAGTACAATATGATAATAGAATATTCACATTATTGAAAATAAACTACAGCTACATGAGTTAAAACACTCTATACATTTCATAGACATAATGTTAAGCAAGCTGCCTGTATATATTTATATTACAGTTGATTCTACTTATACTTAAATATATATATATATACTTAATTATACTTATATTAAGTATATATTCTACTTATATTAAGTTAAAATGTAAAAGTAAAACTATATGCTTTTAGGGTACATGCATATTTGGTTAACTATGAAGAAAATCAGGAGAATGAGGAAAACCATAATCAGGATGGAAATACTTTTAGGCAAAATGCAATGGGATCCAGAAGGAGCCCATTCTGTATTTCTTAAAACCGAGTATTTTTTAAAGTGGGTGGTGGGTGCATTGGTATTCATTTGTCTGTTCATTCTCCATAACATTGGCTATTAAACCCAGCTGCACATTGGGATAAGCAATGGAACTTTTAAGACACTGATACCCAGTTCCTACCTCAGGGATTCTTATTTAAGTACTATGGGATCTGGAAAATATTATCCTAATGGAAACCTTATATTTTTCTTAAAACGTGTCACTGAAGATAATTGGTCTCATTCTTGATTTTTTTTTAAATTTTATTTTGAAGTAATTTTAGATACCACAAAGCTAAAATAGCACAGAGTTCCCATATATTTTTTACTCAGCTTCCTCTAATGTTAACTCCTTATATAACTATAGTACAATGATCAAATCCAGGAAATTAACACTGATAAAATACTGTGAACTATTCTACAGCCCTTATTCAAATATTGCTAGCTTACCCACTGATGTCCTTTCTGTGGTCCAGGATTTCATCCAGGATCCCACATTTTGTTTAGCTATCATATCTTCTTAGTCTGTTCTAATCTGTGACAGTTGCCCAGCTTTTCTTTGTCTTTCACAAGTTTAATACTTCTGAGAGTGCTGAATTGGTTATTTTGTAAACTCAGTTTGGTGTGTCGGATATCTCTCATAATTAGACTGAGGTGATATATTTTTGGCAAGAATACCACAAAAGTTATGTCGTTCTTGGTTCATTACATGAGGGACTACAAAATGTCAAAATCTCTCATTACTGGTGATGTTAACTCAGATCACTTGATTAAGGTGATGTCTACCAATTCATCATGTTACCAAGCCTCTCTTTTTTCACTCTCAAAAACTCATATATTATGAAGGATGCCTGACTATCACTCTAATGCACCAATAAAGAAGTGCTGGACCAAAATACGTAGCCATACAGATATGCAAGACACACACACATGCTAAATGAAAGATATATAAACCCCATGGCATTAGTCAATTATTATCACAATAATGCTGCCTAACACTCCTCCCTAAAATTCAGAGATTTATAACAAGCTTATGAGTCTGCATGGGCTGGAGCAACTTTGCTTCAAGCTGTAGGTTGTTTGGTCTTGGCTCTGTGCTTCTACTTGGGTTCAGGTCTGTTTTACATGTTTCCTCAGTCTCTTTGGACCAGCATGGGTGCATGTCCTTCTTATAAAGAGATCACAGGAGCACATAGGGATGGTGTTATCTCTTGGAGCAAGAACTGTCACACTGTCCCTTCAACTCACTTTATTAGTCAAAAATAACTTTGAGATAATATAACCCATCTCTAGTGGGAAGAATTGCAAAGTCACACAGCAAAGAATGTAAAGGTAAAATTCAGGTACATGGAGGCATACAAAGAACTAAGAATAATGATCCCATCTACCTTACTGACTCTATGATTTTTTTTTTAAGTGGCATGATGTTCAACATACAATATTAGCCTGAAGTAATTAGAGAAGATACATGTTAAATGTTTCTTCTGGATTAAATCATTACTATAGTTACTAGTAGGAAATAAGTTATGATAAAGAAGTAAATACATTGTGCTTTTTAAGAAGTAACTATTAAACATGGTATGAAAACAATTTTTCAGTAAATTGAAACATAATTAAAGATGGAACTAAGGGGCTATGACTGGATTGTAAGATTACCAAAATAACCCTCATATAATTAAATAGTGTTTGCATAATTCAGCCATCTCTTCCCTTCTCTCCGTTGTACCAAGATAATTAATATTAACTTGTAGGTGTTCTTACCTTTTCTTATTTGTGCCTAAAATGGTGTTGAAAAATAACTTCCTCAGCTACTTCTAACCTGTTTCAAAGAACATAATTTTGGACATAGTGTAAGTACTGATCTTTTAAAATAAAAATGTGTATAACTTAATGCATCTAATGTTATCTAAATAAAATAGGATTTTGACGTACACCATAGTCATCAAAAGCAAAGAAGAAGAAAGAGGAGAAGGAGGAAGAGGACAAGGAGGAGGAAGAGGAGGAGGAGGAGGAGGAGGAGAAGGGGAAGAAGAAGATGGAGAAGAAGGAGGAGGAGGAGATCTTTAATGGACAGACATTTCATGTAATTTCTCTTTCCTCTTTGAACACATATTTCCATTCCTTTACCCCACAAAATTTTATTCTAATGTAACATATGTTTAAAAGTAATTTATTTATCATCCTATCATATTTTTCTGAGTAAAAGTAATTTATTCATCATCCTGTCATATTTTTCTGAGCAAAAATATGTATATAAATTGAAATTTAACTTTTTATTTTCTATGATCTTAAAGTTCTAAGTGTTAAATGTTTCTTCTGGATTAAATCATTACTATAGTTACTAGTAGTAAATAAGTGATGATTTAAAAAATAAATACATTGTGCTTTTTAAGAAATAATTCTGCCGGAAGCCGAGCTATCCAACCAGCCTGATGGCAGGGCCCGGGCGGTGGACACATCGGGACTGCAGGGCAGTCCAACGACAGTGAAGTTTCTTGTACTCCCGCTTTTATGTAGTTTAGCTTTAATAAAAGTACCTGGGGAGTTGTCTGTTGAGGAATTACCCTTGACAGGCCCCCGGGGCAAAGAACCATTGGGGAAAGAAAATAAGGTTCCACAAGGAAATTGTGCAGCCCTACATTAGCCCTTGCCACCCCCTATAAAGACTCCTCTACCTAAAGGAAGGATAGCCGCATACATTTGCCAGCAAAGAAGGAATAAATGAAAGCCCCACTCCGGCGACAAAGGAGTGTATCTACGGGCACAAACTACTCCAAGCCCTAGGCCCACTTGGCCCCCAGGAGGCATTCCAGATGATGACTGAACCTAGTCGGTTAAGGTACAGAATGGTTCATTAGTTCCTAGGTGCATTGTCTCTCTGGGAATGCATAAGGCGTGGGTTCCTAACGCCCTCTTGGCCCCCTCCTGGCACCTCGGACCCAGGCGAACACTTTTGTTCCTCAAGCCACAAGTGGTTCAGGGAAACAACTAAGAGCTCATGTCCCTGTAACTGTTCCACTTGAGGTGTTGAGAGATAGATGAACTTTCATGAAAACAGCAAAGCAAATGCTCTATAGATTGTAGATAAACATAGATACATAATGAAAATAATGTAAGAAATTAATCAATAAGCAAAGGGCAGGAGGGAACGTTACGAGAAAATAACCATGTTATTCCTTAAAGGGTGGTTACACATAGGAACATTTTTAGAATTAGGTAATGCTAGAAAACGTAGATGACGTATGCTTGCTAACAAATATAATGTCACGTTTGCCACAATAAAGCGGCCAGTTCAACACACTGCTGTTGTCTGTGTCCATTTTTATTTTTGTTTTATTTTTTTTTAACTTTTTCGCCGACGCCGTTCATCCTTTGGGAACCCCTGGACCTGCTGGAGCTGGGCTCAGGCATAATTCTTAAACATTGTATGAAAAAAATTGTCAGTAAATTGAAACTTGTTCTAGGCCCAGGAACACCTGGGGAAACTGACCCTGAATTTACCTTCTTGCAACATTAATTCTGGGAATGTTAAGATAAATATGGAATGGGGTACAGACTGCTTTTTCCACATGAAATGCATCTGGTTGTCCAGATTATTTGTTGTATAACCTATCGTTGATAAGATTCAACTGCCCTGAAGAATGTTAGTAAATTATACACACCTTGAGGGACAATATGACAAATAGGGTATAAAAAGTCAAGGAGCAGACAGTCGAATACCTTCCCCAGACCACGGTTGTCCACCCCACTTTACCTTCATCCTATACAATTTAGTATGACCCATGAAATTGGAGGTCTTGGAACCTGGCTGTGTCTGGGATATTGCAAAACTTTTTGCTAAAAGTGATGCTTGCTTGCCCGTTGAAGTATCCGTCCTATTTCCTTTGAGTAAGATAAATAAACTGGTATTAGAAACACATTATGTTTTGTTAATCTTTCCATTAGTCCCAATTTGTATCTGAAGTGACAAGTGATGTGAGGATCCCTAACTCCACATGGCAAAACTTTTATATAGTAAGAAATTAGACAGGGGATGAAGAATTTTGGTTATGTCAAATAACAAAGGAAACAATCAATAAAATGTAGCAGAATGGGAGAAATATTTGCAAACCATATATCTGCTATAGGGTAAATATCCAAAATTTAAGGAAATTCCTGCAGCTCAATAGTACAAATAACCCAATTTTTAAAAATAGGCAAAGGAATTGAATAGACATTTCTCCAAAGAAGACAAATAGCTAACAAATATATGAAAAGGTGCACACATCATTAATCATCAGAAAATGCAAATTAAAACCACAATGAGATATCATCTCACAACTCTTAGGATGGCTTTATTTAAAAAAAAAAAAAAGTAACGTTGGAGAGGATATACAAAAGTTGGAATCCTAGTGCACTACTGGTGGGAATATAAATTGGTACAGTCATTATGGGAAACAGTAGGGAGGTCTTCAAATCACTAAAAATAGAGCTACCACATGGTCTAACAATCAGACTCCTGGGTATACATCCAAAGGAATTGAAATCAGGATCTCAAAAGAAATATCTGCACTGCCATATTCATTGCAGCATTATTCACAATATCAAAGACATGGAAGCAACCTAAATGCCCATCAACTGATGAATGGATAAAGAAAATGTGGTATATACATGCAATGGAAGATTATTCAGCTTTACAAATGAAGGAAATCCTGCCATTTGTGACAACACAGATGAACCTGGAAGACATTATGATAAATGAAATAAGCCAGACACAGAAAGACAAATACTGTATGATTTACTTACACGAGGAATCTAAAATAGACAAGCTCATGGAAGCAGAGTGGAATGGTGGTTGCCAGGGGTAGGGATAAGGGGAACAGGGAAGTATTAGTTAAAGGGTAATAAAAAGAAAAAAGAGATTTTTGAAAGAGATTTGAAAATTTTTGAAAATTGATGACCCATCATGTTGTTTGATATGGGTACCATTTTATAATTCTGTCCAAGAATTGATATGATCAGTGGATGTAAAAACATTGACTCGAGTCACTAAGAACTGATGAAATGCCACCTGCTAGTGTTGACAAAGAGCAACAGGTGGGGGGGGGCGGGGGGGGGGCTAAAAATACCATCCCATAGTTGCTGCTTACAGCATTGTTGGATATGAAACCACTGACAGAGAGAAGGAAAAAGGAGAGCCAAGAACCCAAAAACCACTATTTGAAACAAAGGCTGACTCTTACAGCTTCCTTAAAGCCCTGTTGGGGGCATAAAAGGACACCACAATTATTTGCTTTGCCACCCCACTGAGATCCCTAACTAATCAAACTAACCAAGGTCTTTTTTTTTTTTTAATTTTTTTTAGTGTTTATTTTTGAGACAGAGAAAGAGCATGAACGAGGGAGGGTCAGAAAGAGGGAGACACAGAATCCGAAGCAGGCTCCAGGCTCTGAGCTGTCAGCACAGAGCCCGACATGGGGCTTGAACTCATGGAGTGTGAGATCATGACCTGAGCCGAAGTCAGACGCTTAACCGACTGAGCCACCCAGGCGCCCCTCAAACTTACCAAGGTCTTAATGGAGGTGTGCAATTCACTAGAGAAGCCCAGCATTGCACTATGAAGAAATTGGGCTATTTTGTCCGGGAAAAAAACCAAAAAACCAAAAACCAGCAACTGTTATCTTGGATCCTTAGATAAAATTGTCAGGATGCCAACAATTTAATTGAGGATATTGCAGAATGGAGTAGTTTGCATGGAATAAGCTTTTATAATATGAAAACAAATTGAATCCAGAAAGTCTTTCTATCAGTGCTGAACCTAATACTCACCAATAGCTGAGTAAAGTAAAATTTTAATGGGAATGTATTAGTGAGATGGATGTTCTTTTGTTTGTTTGTTTTTCAGTTCATGTATCCATGGATGATTATGACTTAGTAAGAAAATGACTTAGGGTTCAGCATCAATTCTGTGTGAGCCTTTGGCAATGTTGAACTTTACTTGAGTCTTGTCCTAGAAAACAGCTATAGCTTAAAAAGCCCCCCATTATTTTGGGTTTCAAGAAGTGGCATACTTCCAAAAGCCAACCTGTCCTATATGACTTAGATAAGACTCATTGATGAGCCTACCTATGACAAAGCCAGGCATTTGTCCAAATTCCCATTCTCTGCCTCATAAATGATTAACTGAACTGTTTGCACTGACCAATCTAAACAAAATGCCACTAATCTGACGACCAAACTTTCATTAGGCTTCTCTCCTTCCCCCAGGCCCCTGAACTTTGGCCTACCCTTCTGCTTAAATGAGCACTGCAGTGTGGAACAACTTCTCTAATGGCCCTCACAGAAGTGCCTGGCCACAAAGAAAAACTGTCCACCAGGCCAACTGCTCAGAGTGCCCTCTGCCAATCCCATTCCCCAGCACCCTGTTCCTTCTGACTTTGTTTACTAAAATGACCTGTTCTCTTTTTTTGCAATATCTTCCTCCCCTTATCCCAATAGTCTTTTTTGGGGGAAAAAAATCTCCCTTCCTAAGTCTGGATTTGTTTTCATTTGACACCTTATCGCATAAAAAATTAGATGGGAATGGAAGGGGTTTTATTACAGTGATGTTCAATTGTATGAACTTTTTCTCAGATATATGTCCCAAATTACATAGTTATCAATCATCAAATGCTCATTTTTAATGTAATTTTGGCTGTCATCTTCTTTAGATCTTCCTTCAATTTTGCTGAAAGCAAAGAACTGAGAAACATTTGACTTGCAAAGGATGTGTTACTATATCATTTGAGTCACTCACTTCCTCAGTAGCTGACACTGTGTTTCAAAGTATATCCATCCTGGGGTCCTGGAGTCTTCCTCTCCTCCAAGCATAGCAAGTTCATATAAGACAGTGGACCCAAAAGGGGAGCTGGAAAGGAAGGACCTGTATAAAACCTGAAAACCAGCATGATGTCTTGACTATACAGCTGAATTCTTAGATCTGGTTTAAGAAAAAGTATATAGAATAGTTGAAGATCTGGAAACTTATTTTCTTAAAACTAATTGCCCCCATTCTCTATCTTCACCAAAGCAGTCATTTTGCTATTGCCACCTGCTTGTATTGACGGAGTCTCTTGCTTCAGATTAAACAATAGCATGAATCAAGAAAAGGTAGCCAGACTTAAAGGTCAGATCTGGAATGGAGACAGAGCTACACCTTACGCTGCAGAAAGGCGATGTATAGAACAATAACAGCTGAAAACAAAAAAGCCTCTGAAGTTTCTTTTAAAAAAAAATAGCAGTAAATAATATTACTGGGGTGGAGAGATAAACCTAATTAAAGATGAAGGGGGAATACCATGACCCAGCCTTTCCTCTCTAAAATCTTTATATACTTACTTATCGTGCAAGGCCAAAGCAGTTTCAGAAATGCTCCCTAGAATATGAAGGCAGCTGGGCACTGACAATGTTACACATCCTAGGATGTTAGCCAAACAGTCTTTCCCAGAGCGAGTGTTGAATAGGAAAAGATAAAAACTAGAAGATATTTCTGATGAAGATAGCAGAAACAAATGAAAACTACCCAAATGAGAACAAGGTAAGGCTTGTTTTCTCAGCTTGCTAGAGCAAGAGAATCACCATCACTTGTGCTTGGCTTCAGTCAGGCAGAAGAGTAGGAAAGGTTCATAGCGGAGGAAAAGGGAAGGCTTTGGGTGGGGCTTAATTGAATTGGGTGGGGCTTTGTTGGTGTGGGGAAGCAGTAGGTGGACTGGGGAGAAGTGAAATATCCTATGTGATTGGTTACGTGATTTGGCTTTCTCTATTTGGCCCTAAGTTGGAATCGGGGAGGGAACTGGGAGGGGCAAAAATTAGAAAAGCTATCAGGTATTAATCAAGTCCTAGACATTTGGGGCTGATTATTACAGGGATTATTGTGTAACTGTTTGGCCTCCTGGACTGTTTGCTAGAGATGGTGGTCTGACTTCCTACAAGTCTGACTTATAGAGAGTGGGTTGACTTGTTGTGTTGGTTACTGTACATAATGGGTTAATTTCCTATGCTAGTTGCTGCAGATTGTGGGTCAGAGTTCTGTTTTTATGTACAGTCTGGCTATTGTCTGTTTGTATATTCAGCCTCTCAGTCTAAATACCCTAGAAATTTTTGATGTGACATCAAAGGATGACAGTAAAGTCTCATTGGTATTGGCACTCACATGGAGTATATTTAACAATCCGACCCTATAGTTCCAAAGTTGCAGAGAGGCAGAGAACATCATCCACTAATACTTATGTAATAGGAGTATTTTTGTATACTAATAATGCTGTTGATTCATCATTTTTCTTCCAATTAATTTGCATTTTGCATTTCTTCCCAGGATCTTCATTTATTTGTTGAAATACAAACTGTAGTGGTTTGCAGCATTATTTCATGTTTCTTTTTTCTTTTCTCTCTTTTCTCCATTCCCACATGGCCACCCTTGTTATTAGTGTTTTAATTTTGATTTGGGGACTGAGCATATTTTTGGTTAGTGTGAGTTTGTGCAAGTGGGTATGTATGTGTATGCAGTGAGGAACAAATTAGAAAATATTTCCATCAATTGTCCTCCTTCCCCAGCAGAAACACATGTTCACATTTGTTATGTTTTTGCTGAACGATGCAGACAATTGCTGAAAAGTAAGTGCCTTATGTTTCAAATATGAAGACATTCAAGATTTGGTTTTAGTTTGCTCTGTTAACTTTTGTATTTGAGAAAATATTTTTCTTTAAGGTGTCTTGCTGTCAGCTTTGTGCTCATACATGAATAGAATATCTTTCGTCCAATTGCCTTTGATTTAGTTATCCAGACAAAGAATTTCTCTCGTTATTTTTCTTTATACTTTTCAACCTGTACATTGTCCTCTTCTTTTTGCTCTCAAAAAGTTTGGTCACCCTTTGGTAATTAATATGCTTTCCCAAGCAGGGAAGGGGTCTACAAACTTTTTTTTAATATACAAAGAGCTAGATAGGGGGCGCCTGGGTGGCTCAGTCAGTTAAACATCCAACTCACGATTTTGGCTTAGGTCATGTTCTCACGATTTAGTAAGTTCGAGCCCTGCATCGGACTCTGTGCTGACAGCGTGCAGTCTGCTTGGGATTCTCTCTCTCCCTCTCTCTTTGCCCCTACCCTGCTTGCACTCTCTTTCTCTCTCTCAAAATAAATAAACGTAAATAAATACATAAATAAATAGCTAGATAGTAAATACTTAGGCATGGGAGAACATATAGTGTCTGTTGCAACTACTCAGCTCTGTCCTTGTAGCATGAAAGCAGCCTAGACAATATGAATTAGTGTGGCATTGTCCCAATAAAACTATTGATAGACACTGAAATTTGATTTTCTTTTAATTTCCGTGTGTCACAAGGTATTATTCTTTTAATTTTTTCCAACTATTTAAAAAACGTAAAAACCTTTATCAGCTTATGAGTTGTACAAAAATAGGAAATGGGCCAAATTTAGTTCACAGGCTGTAGATTGCCAATCACCGCTCTAGACTAAGAAACAAATAGGGCGCAATGAATGCTTAGGCTTCTGTCTATAACAATTGTTCACTTTTCCTGAGTAATAATTGAGACCACCTGCATCAACATAGTTTAAGTACTGGGACAGAGAACTAAAATATTTGCCTCAGGAAATCGTATCCAGAAATATGGGATGATAAATCAATAACTTTACTATGCATTTGGGCAAATTTTTGCAAATCTAATTTTATCTAGGTAAGCAATTTGTTCATGTAGCAAATGGCTTTTCTATTAGGACAATAGATCAACCATCTGGACCAAAAACCTACTTATCAAGTAATAGTTTACTTATCATGACTCACTTCAAGATCTTCATCTCACTATATCCACCAGTCCTCAACTTTTGTATCACAAACTTTGTCCAATCCCAATACTGAGAGACCCATCTAAGCCACTTGAACTCAAGGCTCTAAAACCCTACAAACAGCTTCCTCTGACTTCACTCTTCTGAAGCATTACTAAGACTCTATCAAAGTGGTTTTCTTCCTTACTGCAATTGGCCTAACAAAGTTTTGCCTGACGAACAGGGTTTTTTTAGTAGTGTGTCAGAAGATTTGACAACTGATCTGAGGAACAACAGCTCTATCCTCAATTTCTAGTTCTGTATTTCCTTTTTTTTTTTTTTTTTTTTTTTTTTTTGGATTTCAAGATAGGCTAGCTTACATGCATTTATTAAACAATGATATGTCGTGGCACAAAAACAGACACATAGACGAATGGAATAGAATAGAAACCCCAGAACTAGACCCACAAACGTATGGCCAACTCATCTTTGACAAAGCAGGAAAGAACATCCAATGGAAAAAAGACAGCCTCTTTAACAAATGGTGCTGGGAGAACTGGACAGCAACATGCAGAAGGTTGAAACTAGACCACTTTCTCACACCATTCACAAAAATAAACTCCAAATGGATAAAGGACCTAAATGTGAGACAGGAAACCATCAAAACCTTAGAGGAGAAAGCAGGAAAAGACCTCTCTGACCTCAGCCGTAGCAATCTCTTACTCGACACATCCCCAAAGGCAAGAGAATTAAAAGCAAAAGTGAATTACTGGGACCTTATGAAGATAAAAAGCTTCTGCACAGCAAAGGAAACAACCAACAAAACTAAAAGGCAACCAACGGAATGGGAAAAGATATTCGCAAATGACATATCGGACAAAGGGCTAGTATCCAAAATCTATAAAGAGCTCACCAAACTCCACACCCAAAAAACAAATAACCCAGTGAAGAAATGGGCAGAAAACATGAATAGACACTTCTCTAAAGAAGACATCCGGATGGACAACAGGCACATGAAAAGATGTTCAGCGTCGCTCCTTATCAGGGAAATACAAATCAAAACCACACTCAGGTATCACCTCACGCCAGTCAGAGTGGCCAAAATGAACAAATCAGGAGACTATAGATGCTGGAGAGGATGTGGAGAAACGGGAACCGTCTTGCACTGTTGGTGGGAATGCAAATTGGTGCAGCCGCTCTGGAAAGCAGTGTGGAGGTTCCTCAGAAAATTAAAAATAGACCTACCCTATGACCCAGCAATAGCATTGCTAGGAATTTATCCAAGGGATACAGGAGTACTGATGCATAGGGCCACTTGTACCCCAATGTTTATAGCAGCACTCTCAACAATAGCCAAATTATGGAAAGAGCCTAAATGTCCATCAACTGATGAATGGATAAACAAATTGTGGTTTATATACACAATGGAATACTATGTGGCAATGAGAAAAAATGAAATATGGCCTTTTGTAGCAATGTGGATGGAACTGGAGAGTGTGATGCTAAGTGAAATAAGCCATACAGAGAAAGACAGATACCATATGGTTTCACTCTTATGTGGATCCTGAGAAACTTAACAGGAACCCATGGGGGAGGGGAAGGAAAAAAAAAAAAAGAGGTTAGAGTGGGAGAGAGCCAAAGCATAAGAGACTGTTAAAAACTGAGAACAAACTGAGGGTTGATGGGGGGTGGGAGGGAGGAGAGGGTGGGTGATAGGTATTGAGGAGGGCACCTTTTGGGATGAGCACTGGGTGTTGTATGGAAACCAATTTGTCAATAAATTTCATATATATTAAAAAAAAAAAACAATGATATGTCAGGGTGCCTGGGTGGTTCAGTCAGTTTAGTCTCCAACTTCAGCTCAGGTCACCATCTTGCAGTTCATGAGTTTGAGCCCCACATCGGGCTCACTACTGTCAGGCTTTCAGCCCAGAGCCCACTTCAGATCCTCTGTCCCCCTCTCTCTGTCCCTCTCTTGTTTGCACTTTCCCCAAAATAAATAACTTAAAAAATAATAATAATAATGATATGTCAACCTTATCCAATGTGCAGACTGTTCTTACTAACATATACAGAGCTGTCTCTTTTTCAGCAAGTTTGAAATTGTGAATGCCCTTTTTTTTAAGGCAGATTTATTGGAGACAATTCACATACCATACAATTTACCTATTTATAAAATTCAGTGGCTTTTGGAATACTAAATTATTAATTTTTTAAAATTTTAGTTTATATACGTAACATAAAATTTGCTATTTTAATCATTTTTAAGTATCATGGCATCAATCACATTCAAAATGTTGTTCTTTGGTTACCATTATCTATTTCCATAACTTTTTCATCACTTCAAACAGAAACTACAACGATTGAGTAGTAACTCTTCATCCCCATCCCTCCAGCCTCTGGTAACTTCTACTCTACTTTCTGTCCCTATGAATTTGCCCATTCTAGATATTTCATGTAACTAGAATCCTATAATATGTATCTTTTTGTGGTTGGCTTATTTTATGTATCATAATGTTTTCAAGGTTCATCCATGTTGTAGCATGTGTCAAAACACTATTCTCTTTTTATGGCTAAAAAAATATTTAATTGCATGTATATGCCATATTTTGCTTGTCCATTCATCTGTTGAGGGACATGTGGATTATTTCCACCTTTTGACTAATGTGAATAATGCTGTGGTGAAAACCAGCTTACAAGCATCTGGTTAAGTCCCTGCTTTCAGTTCCTTTGGGAATAGGCTTATTAGTGGAATTGCTGAGTCATACGGCAATTCTATGTTTAACTTTTACAGAAATTGCCAGACTGGTTTTGTATTGCCTGCACTATTTTACATGCCCATCAGTAATATATAGTAATTTCTCCACAGTTTCACCAACACTTAATTTCAGGGTTGTTTTTTTGTTTTTTTGTTTTTTTGTTTTAAATCATAGCCAACCTAGTAAGTGTGAAGTAGAGAGTGTCATTTTGAACCCAAAAATAAAGTTTTAACTCATCTGTAGCACTAACTGGTGCAATTAATGAAAATGATTTTATTCTACCTTCACACTGGATTCTTCACTCAGCTAGGTACAGAATTTTATGTTGGAAATGAAATTCCCTCAGATTTTTGAAGACATCACCAAGATACTTCAAAAATATCCTTTTCACACTTGTACCCTCACTACTATCATCTTGGGTTCAAGAAAAGGGGGTGCCTGGGTGGCGCAGTCAGTTAAGCGTCCGACTTCAGCCAGGTCACGATCTCGCGGTCCGTGAGTTCGAGCCCACGTCGGGCTCTGGGCTGATGGCTCGGAGCCTGGAGCCTGTTTCCAATTCTGTGTCTCCCTCTCTCTCTGCCCCTCCCCCATTCATGCTCTGTCTCTCTCTGTCCCAAAAATAAATAAACGTTGAAAAAAAAATTAAAAAAAAAAAAAAAGAAAGAAAAGGAAGTGGAAAGACATGGATAAAAAGAAACCATTCAACAATATGAAAACTACCCTATCTCTATCCTGAATTATTTTAGCACATGTGCTTGACAGGATATATTTAAATAAATATCTATTCACGTGGTACAAAATGCAAAAATTACATTGATATCTATACACAAGAAATTGCATATGTATTCTTTCTTTACTCCCTTTTTAATAAAAATGGTAATATTCAATACAAATTCCTAATATCTAATATAATAGGCTATCTTTTAAACAAAATTTATTCAGTTTATTTATTTTGAGAGAGAGAGAAAAGTGGGAAGGAGCAGAGAGAGAGGGAGAGAGAGAGAATCCAAAGCAGGCTCTGCACTGTTAGCACAGAGCCTGACGTGGGGCCTGAAATCACAAACTGCAAGATCATGACTTGAGCTAAAATGAAGAGTTGGATGCTCAGCCAACTAACTACCCAGGCACCCGTATAATAGGCTATATTTAAAATAATTTGGCTTGGGGGCGCCTGGGTGGCTCAGTCAGTTGAGCATCCAACTTCAGCTCAGGTCATGATCTCACAGTTTGGAGTTTGAGCCCTGCATCAGGCTCTATGCTGACAGCTCTGAGCCTGGAGCCTGCTTCAGATTCTGTGTCTCCCTCTTTCTGCCCCTCCTCTGCTTTCACTCTGCCTCTAAATAAAAAAATAAATACTTACATAAATAAAATAAGTAAAATAAATTTGGCTTGGAGTTTTCCTACCTCCTCTTTTAGCTCAAGATTATTGTCCCATACACCATTTATCATTGTGCTTTTTGCCAACATATTGTGATCAAACACTTTAAGTTTATTGCCCACAGTGTTTTGATGATGAGGAAATTAGTAGCACTTAATTTAGGAGTCTTTTCAATTGAAATAGTTGGGAAAGGATGGTTTTTTTTTTTGTTTGTTTGTTTTTGTTTTTGTTTTGTTTTTTTTAAGGCAAGTACAGGGGAATGTTCAAAAGCAGAACTTTGAAGGGGGCAATTTACGAGATGTTAAAAGACTATTTTCCATAACCTGCAGCACTCCTACATGTTTAGCCCATGTGCTCCAGAACTATCTGTCTAGGAATGCTTGTACAGCCAGGCAACCCTGAAAAGAGAGAGACAGGGACTTACCCTGGAGCAAATGTATTTGCATTCCTAGATAAGTAAAGATCAAAATGGTGACTCCCTCTGTGAAATTTACAGATACCTTTCCCCTGGAACATTAACTTACATTCCAGGATAATAAAATAATGTCTTTCTCTAGAAGGTAGGATGGGTGGATTTGCCAGCAGCACTGTGTAAGATCAGAGTCTCCGAAGTTGGACGTCATCTTCTTTATTGCAACCAAAAGGCGTGTATAGGTATCATCTGGCCCTCTCTGTGTCACCCGACAAGGACCAGGGTTCAGGGAACTGAGCTATGATGTCACCTCAGCTGCTGCCTTTGCTGTGAGTACACAGTTTTTGTCTTTGACACAGAGGTTTCCTGTTTTCTGCCACTGTCTATATAAAAACCTATTGCAGGATCATTTATTAGCTTGCAAACAGCTTAAAATATCATACCTTTCGTACTTTCTGACTTAGCAAGAAGAGGTTAGGAAAAGAAGAATCAGAAAAAAGTGAATATATGAGTGTCATTTAAATAAATGGGGTGTCGGTCATCAGTCCCCTCCTAGAGTGATAAGGTGACTTTCTTGATTTAAAAATAAGATTCATAGATATTGGTGCTGCTCACTAATATATGATTTTCCTCTTCTTTCTGACACATAGGATTAAATTGGAGTTGGGTTAGACCAAGTTAATATTCTGTCCAATGAGTTATGAACAAAAGTGACACGTCTATTTTCTGCAGCTGTGTAAAGGCCAATCCTAAAATTTATATGGAATGGCAAGGGGCTGTGAAGAGGTAACACAGTATTCAAAAAGAACAAAGTTGGGGGACTCATGTTTCCCCATTTAAAAACTTACTACACAGAGACACAGTAATCAAAAGGGTGTGATACTGTCATAGAGATAGACATATTTACCAATGGAATAGAATTGAGAATCCAGAAATAACCCATATATTTATGGCCAATCGATTTTCCACAAGGGTGCCAAGGCCATTCAATGGGGAAAAATGATCTCTTCAACAAATGGTTCTGGGACAGCTAGATATCCATTTGCAAAACAATGAAGCTGTAACCCCTACTACATGCCATGTTTAAAACTTAACTTAAATTGGATCAATGACCTAAATATAAGAGCTAAATCTATAAAACTTAGAAGAAAACAGGGATAAACCTTCATGAACTCAAATTTGTCAGTGGATTCTTAGATCTGACACAAAAAGCCCAAATAACAAAAGAAAAATCAGATAAATTGTATTTCATTAAAAGTAAAAAAAAAAAAAAAAAAAAAAAAACTGTGCAGCAAAGGACATTATTCAAGAAAGTGAAAAGACAACCCAGAGAATGGGAGAAAATACTTGCAAATCATAAGGGTCTTATTTCCAGAATATATAAATAACTCTTACAACTCAACTACAAGAAGACAAACAATACAATTTAAACATGGGCAAAGGAATTGAATAGACATTTCTCCTCCAAAGATATACCAAATGGCCAGTGGCAAGCACAGTGCAAGATGCTCAACATCAGTAATCATTAGGGAAATGCCAATCAAAACCACAAAGAGATATCATACCATATCCATTAGGATGGCTATGATTTAAAAAGAAAGAAAGAAAAAAGAAAAATAACAAGTGTTGGTGAGGATGTGGAGAAATTGTAACCCTCATATATTGGTAGGAATATAAAATAGTTCAGCCATGTGGAAAACAGTTGGCAGTATCTGAAAGAGTTGAACAGAGGATTATCATCTGATCCAGAAAGTCTACTCCTATATATATACTCAACAGAACTGAAGACAGAGATTCAATTACTTAGACACTAATGTTCATAGCAGCACTACTTACAATAGCCAAAATATCCAATCCAAATATCCATGAATGGATTTTAAAAAATGTGGTATACACATACAATGGGATATTACTCAGCCACAAAAGGAAATGAATTATTATTACATTCTACAGTCTGAATGAATCTTGAAAAACATGCTAAGTGTAAGAAGCCAGACACAAAATGTCACATATTGCATGGTTTCATTTCTATGAAATATCCAAAATAGGTAAACCCATAGAGACAGAAAGCAGATTGGTGGTTACCAGAGACTAGAAGGTAGGAGAAATGCAGAGTAACTGCTTAATGGGTACATTAATGGGTACAGGGTTTTATTTTGGGGTATGAAAATTTTGAAACTAGATAGAGTTTGTGGTTGTACAACATTGTGAATGAGTTAAATGCCACTGAATTGTTCATTGTAAAATGGTTAATTTTATTTATGTGAATTTCTCTTCAATTTGTGAAAAAAGTGACATGGGTCATAGCCAGGATAAGTATTTAGGTGCCCAATGTGAGAAACTAAGGAGCTTTCCTCCCTAACATGGCAACTGCCAATGTTTAAGACAGTAAGTACATTGCCAGTACTAAATGACTAAGTGTCTAAAATGAACAAAATCTCTTGAAGAATCTTCGGGGACATGTGATTAGAAAGCAAAACCTTTGTTGTCGTAAACTACAGAGATTTGGGGATTATTTTTTCTGCAACATAATCTAATCTATCATAACTGATAAAGTGCTACGAAGAAGTATAGCATACTGTGGGGTTTATACAACAATGAGGGTTCTTTGAAAGGATTCCTTAGGGAAGTTATATTTGAGCTGAGTTGAGGCGTCCATGTAAAAGACAAAGAAAACATTTCAAAAAGAGAGAACATTTTGAGCCAAGTCTCTGAAGTGGATGAAAATGTGGCACATTAACAAATGTGGTTCATATTTTGAAAGCAAAAAGAATGGTATGCAGTGAACATAATAAGGTAGAAAGGGAAAGACAGGGTCTTATAGGCCTTATTAACAATTTTGGTTTACAGGTGCCTGGGTGGCTCAGTTGGTTGAGCATCCAACTCTCAGTTTTGGCTCAGGTCGTGATCTCAAGGTTTCATGGGTTTGAGCCCCGTGGTGGACTCTGCACTGACAGTGGGGAGCCTGCTTGGAATTCTCTGTCTCCCTCTTTCTCTGAGCCTCCCCTGCTCATGCTGTCTCTGTCTCTCTCAAAATAAATAAATAAATAAACTTTTTTTTTAAATTTTTTTTTCAACGTGTTTTATTTATTTTTGGGACAGAGAGAGACAGAGCATGAACAGGGGAGGGGCAGAGAGAGAGGGAGACACAGAATCGGAAACAGGCTCCAGGCTCCGAGCCATCAGCCCAGAGCCTGACGCGGGGCTCGAACTCACGGACCGCGAGATCGTGACCTGGCTGAAGTCCGACGTTTAACCGACTGCGCCACCCAGGCGCCCCAATAAACTTTAAAAATAATTTAAAAAAACAGATTTTGGTTTATATCATTAAAAAAATTTTTTAATGTTTATTTTTGAGAGAGAGAGAGAAAGAGAAAGAGAGAGCATGCACACTAGCAGGAGAAGGGCAGAGGGAGTATCCACACTGACAGCAGAGAGCCCAATGTAGGGCTAGAACTCACAGAACCACAAGATCATGACCTGAGCCGAAGTCAGACACTTAACCAACTGAGCCACCCAAGTGCCCCAAGATTTTGGGTTTTATTATAATAACAATAGGAAGTCTGAATGGTGCTAATGAAAATAATGACAATACCTAATACCTCTACCTAATACCTCTTGAGCACTTATTCCATTAAACTCTATGAAGTATTATTATTATCTTCTAGTTTACAGATTAAGATATTGAAACACAGAGAAGTTAATGGGGTTTTTCGGCCTATTTTTCACAAAAATTAGCAAGTGGGAGAGTCATTATTTAACACTAGGAAATCTAATCTCAGGGTCATAACAAGGTGTTCTATGCTTACGTTGTACTTCACTGCCTCAGATCTGGAATCACCCATTTTTTCAATTAAAAGCCAATGATTCCTTTTAGGGGGGAATAATATTTAGAAACTCTAATCTGGGCACTCAGTGTGTTCAATGCTACTGGAGTGTCATTGCTTCTTTAGTGAAGACAATTAGCAAGTGATACAGTTTTAAAATAATGAGTTGATATTGATACTGTCAGATCAAATTTAACATTGCTGGTTTCTCTTCTTTTATTTTTGTATCTTATTTCTCTTATGGCTTACTCTTGATATATTTTCTAATTTGCTTTATCCTATGATATATGTAAAAATAGTTATGTATAGTTTCCAAAAGCCAATGTCATACAGAACAAAGAAAGAAGGTAGGGCCAATGTTCTAAGGTGAAAGTGACCCAAAGACCAGATGACCAAATTGAACCTTGATTGAATTTTGTGTAGAAGAGAAAAACAATCAAAGAACAAACAAACAAAAACCAGCAATAAAAGCCCATGTTGATGCTTGGAGAAATTTGAATATGGACTAGATGTCAGAAGGTATTATAGAATTATAGTTAATTATCTTGGATGGGGTAACAGATTATAGTTATGAGAGAGGCTCCCCTTATTCCTAAAACATGCTTGTTGAGATTTTTACAGGCGAAATGTCATGATATCTACAACCTCCTTTCAAATAGTTACATTAAAAAAAGCCTAAAACACACACAGAGACAATAAAAAAGTATACACTAAAAGGAATAATTTCCTTTTAAGTGGAAAAAACGGCAGATTCCAGGTCTGAGGCAGAGAAATGTCAAATAATAACAAACCCAGACTTAGGTAGGAAGAGACTTTAATTAGAAATAAAGACTATTGTAGTAGGGAGAACATTCTTATCTCAGAAATCTGCAAGCATCTAAAAATCAAACAGAAAATGATTTTTCTTGTATAGGATAAAAGAAGAGAAACAGAGATGAGCAGAATCTTTTATGGAGAAACTGGATAAGCAAGACGGGTCTGACAGGAAAAGGTCAGCCAACTTTCAGGAGAAGCTAATAAGGGGGTGCATGGTCTATTTTTTTTATGTGTATGGTGAAGCTTGGCACAAGCAGAGTTCAGAGGCCTTAGGGGAAATCGAAGCCTGACTACAGTTTGGTCAAGACAAAGCAGAGGGAAAGGAATAGGCAACTGTGAATACTTAGAAAACACAAAATTAGCTTAGAATGTCTTGATGTGACAATAAAATTAGATTTCCTAGTTTTAAATGATGACTTCACAAAGTTTGTGGAAATGGCACAACAAAACATTACACACACACACATTAAATATGACAAAATTAACAGTGACTGAATCTAGGTGAAGGATATACAGATATTCATTATATTATTTCAATTTTCTTGTGTATTTGAAAGTTTTTCATAACAAAAAGTTGGGGGAAATACCCCCAAAAAACACATTTTATAAAAATTTCAAGTGCTTAAGAATAAATTTTGGGGCATCTAGGTGGCTCAGCTGGCTAAGTGTCCAACTTTGGCTCAGGTCATGGTGTCACAGTTGGTGAGCTCGAGCCCCATGTTGGGCTCTGTGCTGACAGCTTGGAGCCTGCAGGCTTCTTTGGATTCCGTGTCTCCCTCTCTCTCTGTCCCTCCCCCACTTGCACTCTGTCTCTCTCTCAAAAATAAATAAACATTAAAAAAAAAAAAGAATAAATTTAACAGTGTACAAAACTGTTTGGGAGAAAATTATAAAACTTATTGAGATACAGTAAAGAAAACCTAAAAAGTAGTGATATATCATGCTTTTATATAAGAAGGATCAATATCTTAAACTTTCTAAGATTAATTTATAACTTGACAAACTGATTCTAAAGGTATTATTGAAGAACAAAGAGCCAACCATAGTCAAATACTACGGTGTTTTTTGTTTTGTTTTGTTTTTTTAATTTTTTTTTTTAACGTTTATTCATTTTTGAGACAGAGAGAGACAGAGCATGAACGAGGGAGGGGCAGAGAGAGAGAGGGAGACACATAATCGGAAGCAGGCTCCAGGCTCCGAGCCATCAGCCCAGAGCCCGACGTGGGCTCAAACTCACAGACCACGAGATCGTGACCTGAGTTGAAGTCAGACGCTTAACCGACTGAGCCACCCAGGCGCCCCAAATACTCCGTTTTTTAAAAACGTATGTTAGCTTTGAGATTTTTTTAAATGGATCCATGGAGGGGCACCTGGATAGCTCAGTTGGTTAAGCATCTGACTTTGGCTCAGGTCATGATATGGCTGTTTGCGATTTCAAGCCTCTCATTGGGCTTTGTGCCAGAGCCTGGAGTTTGCTTCAGATTCTGGCCCCCTCTCTCTCTGCCCCTCCCCCACTTGCACTCTGTCTCTCTCTCTCCCTCTCTCAAAAATAAACATTAAAAATTTTTTTCAAATAATAGTAAAATGGATCAATGAAATAAAAATAAGAACCCAGAAAAAGTTCCCTGCATATATAGAATCATTACTTATGAAAGAACAGCACTGCAAATCAGTGTAAAAAGCATGGCTCCTGAGAAAAGGGTGCTGAGACAAAAAAGAATTCTAAACAAATTATAGTCTTAAATATAAAAGGCAAAACTACAAAACTTTTGGAGGACAAAATAAGAAAATATTTTAAGAATTTAAAGTAAGCAAGTGTTTGTTAAACAACACAAACAACACTCAACAAAAGATTGATTAATTGAATCACATTAGAATTAAGAACATCTATCAAAGCCATTATTAAGTGAAAGATAATGCCTAAGGAAAAGGAAAATACCTGCAATCATACAACCGAAAGGATTAATACCCAGAATACATAAAGAATTTCTATAAATAAAAAAGAAAAATACACAGAAAAATGGGCAAAAAGCATTTCATAAAGTAGGAACCATAAACATATGAAAAAAATGTTCAACCTGTTTAGGAAAGAAGGAATGCAAATTAAAAACACAATGAGATAATATTTCCTAGGCACTGGATTTGCAAAAATGTTTTAATCTGATGATACCAAGTGTCGGTGAGGATATGGAATAAAAACATTCACCCCATGCTGGTGGGAATTGATATAACCACTTTGTAAAGTAGTTTTGCATTACAGAGTGAAGTTGAACATGCACATAACCTAAAGTCCTTGATCCACAGTTTGGCACATGAACATCAGGACACAATCCCAAGAATATTCTTAACAACACTCTAATAGCCCCCAACTAAAAACTGCCTTATGTCAACCAGCTGAAAACTGCTTTATGTCAATCAACCACAGAATTGGTAAATTTTGTGTATTCATGAATGGAATACGGCAGAAAAATCTGAATGAACTACAGATATTTACATCACATGGATAAATCTCAAAAACACTGTTATATAAGAGAAACAAACACCAGAAAAATTTATGTGGTATGATTCAACTTATATTATGCTTAGAAACAGATAAAATGAAACAACTTTGTTTAGGAATACATACATACTATAAAGAAACAAAAATAATATGAAATTCAGAGTAGAGGAGTATACAATTTGAGTGAGGCACACAGGAGGGCACAGGAGAGTGCCTGTGGTGAACACGTGTCCTGATTTGCCTGGGAGAGTACTGGTTTACACCTCTTGTCATTGCATCCTGAACATTTAGCACACCCTTTCACTCTTAAAAGTGAAAAGGTGAAAGTCACACTTAGTTAAAGATACTGGTAATATTCTATTTCTTAAACAGAACGGTGGATATATGGATGCTTTTTATTATTTTGTATATGTTGTGTTTAAAGTTTTGTACAAATGATATTTCACAATAAAAAAAATTTTTTTAAACAACAGTGGGACAGAAATTCTACATCAAGATAAAGTAGAATTGCCAGGAAGTATGAAGCCCTTTTGGGTTTGCCAAACAGTCAAGTTTAGAGTTTATGAATTTAGAGGCACCCACCATACCTGGTTTCATTTTCTCCATCAGGGCTTGGAAAAAGGCTAGCCAGGTATAAAAAAAGAGAAGGCAGAGGATCGGGTTTACCTCAAGTTAGAGCTAGTGAGATGCAATAAAATGAGTTTGATACTTGCAAGAAACCATTGCAGTAATTAATCATGGCATCTAATCTGGGCAGGTGTCAATACAGTTAGGAGAGGACTGATGAATAGGGACAAAATATAGAATATTAGTGTCAGTAGAGTCTAGAGCCCTGTGAGTTTGGAAATTATTAAGAATGTTTATGTACTGGGGCACCTGGGTGGCTCAGTCGGTTAAGCATCCGACTTCAGCTCGGGTCACGATCTCATGGTTTGTGAGTTCGGGACCCACATCAGGCTCTGTGCTGACAGCTCAGAGCCTGGAGCCTGCTTCAGATTCTGTGTCCCCTTCTTTCTCTGCCCCTCCTCCACTTGTGCTCTGTCTCACTCTGTCAAAAATAAATAAATGTAAAAAAAAATTTTTTTAAAAAGAATGTTTATGTACTTAAAATTTATCTTTTTGAATGTTTAGTATGGGCTAACTGCTTGGCTGGACACTGGGGAATTTCTGTTGGGTCAAAACATACAGTTCACCCGCTTAGGGATTTTCCATTCTAGTGGAGGAACCAAACAACACTCAAATAATTCCACAAATAAATACACAGAAAATTGTAACTATAACAAGGAATAAGACAGAAAGAACTGAGTATACAATGTTTAAGGAATGCTATAATAGGGCCTGTGACCTAATCAGAGAAGTCAAGGAAGGCTTCTCTGAGGAAGTGATCATTGATTTGCCCCTAAATGATGAATAGGTGTTTATTAGGTGAACTGATGGATTGGGTGTCTCTGTGCATAAGTTGAGGAGCTGAGACCATTTTAGGAAAAATGCAAGGAAAGAGATTGTATTTGGTGAGTGAGATGTTTGAGATTTTGAAGGCTAGAAAATTTCAGATAATGATAAGGTTCTGAGCAGCACTGTCCAGTAGAAATAGAATGTGAGCCACACGTGCAGTTTTCAATTTTCTAGTAATCACATCAAAGAAGATGAAAGAGCTGAAGTTAATTGAAATGAATTTTACTAATATATTTTACAGTCATATATGTCAAAATATTGTCACTTCAGCATGTAATCATGAGTAGATCTCAGAGATTGACAGCATGGACTCTGGAATCTCATAAAACTGGGTTGAAATCCTTGTTCTACTATTCGCTTTGTTCTATCAAGTGCCAGCCAATATAAATAATTTAGTCCATATAACAATCCTAAGAGTAATATATTATTATCAAGATTTCATAAATGAAGAAACTGAGGCACAAAAAGGTTAAATAACTTGCCCAGGGTTACAGAGCTAGGGTTACAGAGACTGGAATTAACCCAGTCAGTCTGGCTCCTGAGCCCCTACTAATGAACTAACATATATGGACTTTGTACAGTATCCCAGTGGAGATGCCCAGAAGGCCGTTGAGAATATAGAAATGGAGCTAGAAATGTGAATTTTAGAGTCATCAGCCAGTAAGCAGCTTATAAGAATCTCAATTCAGTGGGGTGCATATATGAAAAAAAAATTTTTCTCAAGTCAGTGCTTTCAATCATGCTCTGCTGAATTCCCTTTCTTTGTCTTGTAACAACATCATGGACAGAGTCCATGATCTCCATTTGGATTCCTCACTTTCAGTTATTAAAACTTAGTCCAGCCCACTTAAAAAATGCAGTCATATATGTAATTCAAAACTTCCCTACCCTTCATTCTTCATTTCTTGCTAGAGTTTTGGCTTGAGGAACCGAAAGTAGCTGGGGGTGGGGGTGGGGTTGGGTCAGTAATATTCAGTTCCATGATTTCCTCCACTACACTGACATGAGATCAGGCTTTCACTTGACCTCTTCCACCTCATCCTACCCCTATTGCATTCCTCTAGCTTTTTACTGCTAGCGCCCCTTCACCTTACCAAAAGTGTTTTGGGGCTAGCTAAAGGCCCAAGAAAACACGTGTATTCCTGCCATTCCATCCAGTGAGAGTTGTGACAACTCCAAGGCTGTCTCTCACTATCATGCTGACAACTCTAAGGTTCACCTGGAGAAGAAATGCCAGTCTCCGTGTTGTAGGTATCCCAAGCTCTCTCAGTATTTCTATTGGAGTCTTCTCCCTCATGTAGTTTTGTGAAGGAAGCAAGGACCACTGGCTGTGGGCAACTCTGACCCTCACCCCTCCCTAGCCCTCTTCTGTAGATTGGAGTTGGAGACAGGGTGAAAGCTGGTTTGAGTAAAGCTCATCCTACTGTGTGTTGGTAAGCCCAGGGGTGGAATCTAGCCCCAAAATGGGTAACTCTCTTTAAAACATCTCTCTTTTTTGGTTGTCTCGGCTTTCAACACCAGTCCCCAATTCTGATCTAGTGAAGAATCACTTTTAGCATCTTTGTTATAGATGCATAGATGGCAAGTGAAGCTATGAGAGTTGAGCAAAACCTCAGGAACTGTAAAGATATCTGAGAATGAGTTCTACTTGTACCCTTTATTAAGAGTCAGCTTCCAAGTGGATTGAAAAGATTTTTTAAATGGTATAGTATATTTGAAACAATTTTTTTCCTTTTCCTTTTTTTTTTTTTGTATCTATGAGATGACGGGTGTTAATGTATTGTAGTGCTGTACGTCAATTATATCTCAAAAAAAACTAAAAAAAAAGAAATTTTAAAAATGTGATTATGCACTGGCAGTGATAATAAAACATTAAATAGCTATTGCAGAGTCACATTTGAAATGTCTTATGTTGGCTAAATGTATCGAGAGTTGCCATGCAAAACATACCATGAAGGGCAAAAGATCCTATGTTGGGTAAATATGTATGAGGGAGAAAGAAACAATTAGAAGATCCACATTAACAAGCATAATAAAACAAAAGAATTCCAGGGGGAAAAATGTTGTCAAAAACAACCAAGCAAGCTGACACCCATCTTCCATCTCTCAGAGAAAAAGAGCATCAAAGGCAGGGAGATGGATGGGGTGCCTGGGTGGCCCAATTGGATAAACGTCCAACTTTAGCTCAGGTCACGATCTTGTGGCTTGTGGGTTCCAGCCCCGTGTGCAGCTCTGTGCTGACAGCTCAGAGCCTGGGGCCTGTTTCAGATTCCTCCCTCACTTGCATTCTGTCTCTCTCTCTCTCAAAAATAAACACACATTGGAAAGAAAATTTAAAAAAAAAAAAAAAAGACAAGGAGATGGAGCCCATGCATAGATGTCTTCTATTGTCCCAGAAAACCCAACTGAGCCCAGATCCTGGTTTATGATGCCTTTCTAGATGTGACTATAGCTTGACAGTCGGCGACAGTGACCCACTGGAATCCTTTTCAAAAGTATTTATTTCATCACACTCACTGTTTCCTAGTATGGAGTATTTCCCAACACAGCACAACATCTCCTCTCCAGTCTTCAAACTGGGATATGTTCCCTTGGGGGAACTTGAAGAATTTCCATGATGTGCATGAACATGAATAGCTTTAAAAGAACTAATTTCTGTCTCTCAGCTTCTATTTGCCCTCTCATAAAACCAATCTGCTTGGGAATGTGTTGTGGTGTACTAGTATTCCAATCACTCTTTTCCCAACTTAGAAAATAAGGCATACCTCTCACCCATTTCAAAATGTGTATAATGTGTGTAGTGTGTGGATGGGGAACTGTAAAAATGCTCTCTAAAGCAAGAAATAAAGAGACTATTCATCACATTCAGCTTTATTTCATCCAGATACCCAAATGACCAACTCATGCCTTGATTAATTAGCTATTTATCTATTACTGTATGGAAATTACCTCAAAAGTTTAGTAGCTTAAAACAACAACAAAATAAAAAAGTTCCCCTGGTTCTTAAACTTATGGAGGACTGAGGCTTTATCACCAATTTGAACCATAAAGATATGTGCAAGGAACTTTGGCTTCAGGAGAGGCTAGAACAGAAGTTTCCGGCAGGGTTTTTGTCCCTCTGGTCACATAATCAAACCAGGTGATCTAACTGGTTAGACTGGTTGAAAACCATTAGTAAAGAAAGTGACTTTGGGAGTTGCCGGGGGAGATTCAAATTTTAAATAGCACATCATAAATTCCACTGCCCCTTACGTTAACCAAGAGTCAGAATCCAAACATCCAGGCTCCCCTGAAGCTATAAATCAATCTATTGTCTGTCCACACTTTCCCAGGAAAGGCCTTTCCTTTAAGAGCCCTCAGTGCAAATTCAACAAACCGAGGGGTTTAATGCACATTAGGAAAACATCTAGACACATGTGACTCAAGTTGATTTGAAAATCATTCATTCAGGGCACATTGTAAATTTTCTTCATGTCTATACAACAGGTATTTTATAAATATTTGTTGAGAGAGAAGAGGAAGGAAGAAAAAGGAAGAGAAACAAAAAGCAACACTTGTGGTCCCATTTCCCTTCCTGTTTCTACTCTTTTCCCCTACTAAGCATTTTCACTTCCTCATCTACCCTGAAGTTTCACTCTTAGCTGTTTAAGCTTCCCTTTCCTAAAAGGGCCAGTGTGACCTTGCTATCTGGTCCAAACTTAACCTTCTGATACCCAGAATTTCTGTTTCCCCCTTCTGAAACGGATTATACGCTCTCTTATTCCTGCATGCCTACCTGCTGGACTCCTACTGAGCCATATTTCAGCTCATATCAAGATAGAAATTAGACTTCATGCTGTAGAAGATAGAATAGACTTGATATGTCCATCCCAAGTTAAAAATAAATACCACATGTACACCTGAAACTAATACAACCCTGTATGTTAAATAGCTGGAATTAAAGTAAAAATCTTAAAAAATAATAAAAAATTAATACCACAATATTGATATCTAAGTTCTACTTACCAATCTTTTCTTTAAGCAAATATATTAAAACTGATTTATGTAATTGATTCTAGTCACTTCCTTATTATTTTCCTTGCAATCTAAGTTTTCTCCTCAATAAATTTGTTCTCCAGTCTTTGGGCATATTGACTTTTTGTGTGTGAATCTTGTTAATAAAGAATCTAGAATGATAAAAACTCTCTTTAAGAGACTATCCATAAGGAAAGCCAATACACCAGGTCTAGTCACTCAGTCCTCACATCTCTAAGGCAGGCTTGAACTAGAGCTGACCCTTGGCCAGCCTCCAGCAATGTGGTCCTCAGAGTGTTCTTTACGTCACTAATTAATTATTTTTATTATGTACATCCGAAGCAATGTACAATGCCATACCAGCTTGTCAATTTTCTTTGCACAAAATCCATACTGATGATATACACCTGGGCTCATTGTTGAGGTCCTGAGTTGTGGTTGCTACCACTGGTAACACAACAGCATGTGTCTGTGTGACCAGTCCTCCATAAAAACCTCATACTCTGAGTCCTGAATGGCCTTCTCTGAGTAAAGATATTCCTCCTATGTCCCTGTAATTTGCTTCTGGAGAGAAAGCATATCCTGTGTGGCTTCAGATAAGGCAGGATTTGTAATACGTATTAGACCTCTTTAGACACCACCTGATTCATGTCTTTTTCCTATTGCTTTTGCTCTGTAGCTTATGTTGTATAAAAAATCACCAAATGTGGGGTGATCTTGGAGTCCCCAAAACACCATCTATTCTAACCCATACTGCCTTTGTAATTAATGTCTCTGCTAACTAGTCATGCCGTATCTATTCAAATATGCCCAGTAATGGTGAATTCACCACTTCTTGGTGATATGTAAATTTAGAAATCATTTGACTTGAACAATTATATAACATAATATTCCCAACTAAAAACTGAACAGAAAAATTGAGTGATAAACAAGAAACTATTCTCTCAGAGCATTATCCTTTTTCAGAACTTAGGACAGTCTCAAGATGGTAATTATTGATTTTTCATCACAGATTATACCTGGAAGTATGAAAGAAAAAATCCACCTTGTATAGCAGTCATGAAAAGACAAATAATAAGTGTTGGGGAGGATGTGAAAAAATAGAAACCCTTATGCAATGCTGGAAGGAAGAGTTTAGAAGTTCCTCAAAATGTTAAACCTGGAAATCTCATATGACCCAGCAATTCCACTCCCAGCTATACACCCAAGAGAAATGAAAGTTTATGTTCAAATATAACCTGTACATGAATATTTTTTTTAGTTTTTTTAATGTTTATTTATTTTTGAGAGAGAATGACAGAGTGTGAGCAGGTGAGGGGCAGAGAGAAGAGGAAACACAGAATCTGGAGCAGGCGCCAGGCTCTGAGCTGTCAGCACAAAGCCCAACGCGGGGCTCAAACTCATGAACCACAAGATCATGACCTGAGCCAAAGCTGGACATTTAACCAACTGAGCTCCCCCAGGCAACCCTGTACATGAGTGTTTATGGTAGCGCTATTCATCATAGCCAAAATGTAGAAACAAACTTTCATCAACTGATGAATGGATAAATTGAATGTGATATAGTTATACAATGGAATATTATTCAGCAATAAAAAGAAATGAAGTACTAATGCATGTTATAACATGAATGAATCTTGAAAGCATGCTAAGTCCAAACTCAACACCCAAAAAACAAATAATCCAGTAAAGAAATAGGCAAAAGACATGAATAGACACTTCTCCAAAAAAGACATCTAGATGGCCAACCGACACATGAAAAAATGCTCACATCACTCACCATCAGGAAAATACAAATCAAAACCACAGGGAGATACCACCTATACCTGTCAGAACGGCTAACATTAACAACTCAGGCAACAACAGATGTTGGCAAGGATGCAGAGAAAGAGGATCTCTTTTGCACTGTTGGTGGGAATGCAAACTGGTGCAGCCACTCTGGAAAACAGTATGGAGGTTCCTCAAAAAATTGAAAATAGAACTACCCTACAACCCAGCAATTGCACTACTAGGTATTTATCCAAGGGATACAGGGATGCTGTTTTGAAGGGACACATACACCCCAATGTTTATAGCAGCACTGTCAACAATAGACAAAGCATGGAAAGAGTCCAAATGTCCATCGATGGATGAATGGATAAAGAAGAGGTGGTGTATACACACACACACACACACACACACACACACACACACACTATGGAGTATTACTCAGCAATCAAAAAGAATGAAATCTTTCCATTTGCAACTACATGGATGGAACTAGAGTATATTATGCTAAGCGAGATTATCCAGTTAGAGAAAGACAAATATCATATGACTTCACTCATGTGAGGACTTTAAGAGACAAAACAGATGAGAATAAGGGAAGGGAAGCAAAAATAATATAAAAACAGGGAGGGGGACAAAACATAAGAGACTCTTAAATATGGAGAACAAACAGAGGGTTGCTGGAGGGGTTGAGGGAGGGGGGGATGGTTAAATGGGCAAGGGGCATTAAGGAATCTACTCCTGAAATCATTGTTGCACTATATGCTAACTAATTTGGATGTAAATTTAAACAATAAAATTAAAATAAAATACATAAATAAAAAGAAAAAAAGGAAGAGAAATACAGAGTTTCATTAAATAGAAAAAAATATATACTTTCCAGGACAGATTTATAATAACAAGCTATAAAACATGCTGAAAATAATTATGAATATTTATACTATCTCAATATTGTACAGAAAAAAATCGATATTTTTATGAATATCCACCATTTAACATTTTATAAAATCAAATATTTTGAACAAGGTTTATGTCACAGAAAGAGATCTCTTCCTCTGTGCTATAGGGCATGGGAGCATATCCTTTATAGCTTTCTGAGACATCTTTTATTCATTAGAAAGGTTTGCACTGATAAAACCAAGCTCTGTATTTTCACTAGTTAGCATTATAAGCTAAAAGCAGACCTATGGAGATCAATTTTAATGACATAAACACAGTTGAAAATGAGTAAGATCTTATAATAACAATTATATAAGGAACACATAGCATTACTTTTCCACACTGTATGGTCACATTTGTTGTTGTTGTTGTTGTTGTTGTTGTATGTATGTATGTATGTATGTATGTATTTATTTATTTATTTTTCAGAGAGACAGCATGAGAGTGGGCCAGGGGCAGAGAGAGAAGAGGACAGAGAATCCCAAAGCGGGGCTCTGCATTTACAGCACAGAGACTGATGTGGGGCTCAACTTACAGGCCTGGAGTTCATGACCTGCACCAAAGTCGGAGGCTCAACCAACTAAGCGCCCAGTGCCCCGGTCACATATTTATAAATGTGACAATATAGGAAGTATCACTAGAATGTCACTTTATACAAATTTACAGCAACATAAGCAAATATACCCTAAATGCTGCTTTATTCTTTTTTACATATGCTTTTCTGTTAGGTCAAATTTTACTTTGATACAAAAGATAATATACCATTAGGTTAAAAGATAATAGATTTGGGTCATGGCCAGGGAACATAAACGTAAGTTGTTTTATGTTTATACAAAAAATATTTGTGTATATTATAACAGGACAAAAATTTCAGGTTACCCAGAATGCACAGTTATCTAAATTGTCTCTGAAATAAAAATTATTTAAATTTCTGAAAAAAAAATCCTTCTTTCTTGTCTAAACACAAATAAACAATAATAAATTAAAATAAGTGGCAGGTAAGTAAAATAAGAAGATTCCTGTGTTTTCTTTTGCTTTAGCGTTAAAAATAAACCTTTTTGACAATCATGTGTCATGTAAGTATACCAGGTATGTATCTGAAACCTTATCACACAGAACAGAATAGCAACTCCCTGACTTCATGAAAATAAAACAAAACCAAAGCTAGTGAGACAATCCTCTATTATGAATCAGGAAATTGTTTCAAAGATCAGGAATGAGGAAGATTGTTTTTCTTCAAGTTCAAGTTTTTGATTTTTTATTATATTCAGGAACTCTTCCTATCTATCTATTCATTTATCTATCTATCTATCTATCTTCCAGCTTTACTGAGATATAATTGACATGGGTTCTTACTATCTATATTGAAGTCATGTGTTTTGTTACCAGGTCAACTAGCCTCCTCCTGTAGTGCTGACCCTGGGATAAAAGTTGTTTTTTTTTTGTTTTTTGGTGGGGTTTTTTTTGCCTCCAACACCCAGAGGTATATCTCTGAGGACTCTGACCTCCTAAGTGTGACACAAAATCCCAAAGAGATCTTTTTAAATGACAAACTTGATTACCAAAAAAAAATTACACATGGCATAAGTCAAGAAAGTATTAACAGGGTCAAAAGGCAAATGAGAAACACCTATGATATAAGAATACCTAGAAACACACAAGATCCATTAAGGTGATTGGGATGTAAGACTATTGAGAAAGGACTAGAATGTGATTGTACCCAACATTGCTAAAATATCAATTTTACACTGTCCAAAGAAATTTTGCAGTAAAAGCAAAGTTTAGAGGAGATAATTGATGATAGCAAGAGAGCAAGATTTTGGCACTGATTACCTAATTACTAGAGTCCAGAGAAATTGACCATGGTGGACACATGTACTCTGTGCCATAGTTACAGACTCCTGGAAGATAAATTTGGCTTACTTTACCTCATTATAATTTAGATCAAGAATTTCATAGTTTGGGGTGCCTGGGTGGCTCAGTCAGTTAAGCATCCAACTTCAGCTCAGGTCATGATTTCACAGTTCGTGAGTTTGAGCCCCGTGTTGAGCTCTGTGCCAACAGCTCAGAGCCTGGAGCCTGCTTCGGATTCCGTGTTTCCCTCTCTCTCTGCCCTTCCCCCACTCGTGCTCTCTCTCTCAAAAATAAATAAACATTAAAAACAAATTAAAAAAAAAGAATTTCATAGTTTGGATAAACAATATACCTCCTATTGCTCTAATTCCATTCGCCTGTAAGTAAAGTGATTATATAAATGCTTTCCAATCACCTAAACAGAGGAAATGAAAAAATATATAATTTTTACTATAATTTTTTCTGTTAGATGTCCTGGTTTATAAACCATTTCTTCTGAGTTTGGTTATCATCACATTCATGGAGTCTGATCAATGCTGGATTTATTAACGATTTTAAATTTGCACATCTGTGAGCTGAGAACCAGACTGTACACTGATGACTCTAATTAACAATTTCACCTCGTGAGCCTTTACTCAAGCAGCCAATTGATCTCAGATACACCTGTCTCAGTTAGCTTTTGTTGCATTACAAACCACCCTCAAAATTAGTAACCTAAAACAGCATCTATTTATTGCTCATAGTTTTGAGAATTGCAATTTGTTCACCTGGGTAGTAGTTCTGCTGGTCTTCCCTGGAATTACTAATGTGGCTACAGTAATCTCGCCAAGATAGTCTCATTCACACAAATGGCACTTGTGCTGGCTCTCAACTAGTGCTCCTTTGAAATAGAAATTGTTTACTTTCTGAAAAAAAAATCCTTCTTTCTTGTCTAAACACAAATAAACAATAATAAATTAAAGTTAAGTGGCACATAAGTAAAATAAGATGATTCTTATGTTTTCTTTTGCATTAAAAAATTTTTTTAGCATAGTTATTTTTTTTTAATTTTTTTATTAACATTTATTTATTTTTTGAGAGTCAGAGAGAGATAGAGCACAAGCAGGGGAAGTGCAGAGACAGGGAGACACAGAATCAAAAGCAGAATCCAGGCTCTGAGCTGTCAG
The DNA here is from genome assembly GCF_018350175.1 of Felis catus. NCBI lineage: Eukaryota > Metazoa > Chordata > Mammalia > Carnivora > Felidae > Felis > Felis catus. The sequence goes on along the minus strand of NC_058374.1, from coordinate 64,088,893 downwards.
CACAGAGCCCGATGTGGGGCTCGAACCTATGAACCATAGGATCATGACTTGAGCTGAAGTCAGACGCTTAACCAACTGAGCCACCCAGGCTCACAAAAAGGTTTTCTGTTTTGTTTTGTTTTGTTTGGCTTTATGTGTAAAAATAAACCTTTCTGACAATCATCTCTCTTTTAACTATACCAGGTATGTATCTAAAACCTTAGCACACAGAATCACTCCCTGACTTCATGAAAATAAAACAATTTTAAATTTGTTTTATTTATTATTTATAGTCCAGTAACCTAGACTGAGCTTATTTACATGGTAGTCTCAGGGCAGCATTCTAAGAAAGCAAGAGCAAAAGCACAAGACCTTTGGAGGCTGAAATTCAGAAATCTATAACACTGTTTCTACTTTGATTGGGCAAACTAAGTCATGAGACCAGCCCAAGATTCAAGAAGTAGGCATGATGGTTACTTTTCTGTTGTCTGCTTAACTGGGATAAGGGATGCCCAGATAGCTGGTAAAACATGATTTCTGAGTGTGTCTGTGGGGATGTCTGCGGGAGGGATTAGCATTTGAAACAGCAGACTGAATAAAGAACAACACCCTCATCAGTGTGAGTGGGCATCTTCCAGCCCTTCAAAAGCCTGAGTAGAACAAAAAGGAGGGACAAATTCACTCGGTCTGCTTGAACTCAGACATCCATCGCCTCCTGCCCTCAGACATTGGCACTCCTGGTTCTCAGGAGTTCAGACTCAGCTCAGGACACATGCCAACAATCCCAGATTCTCAGAACTTCAGACTTGGACTAACATACCACTGGCTATCTTGGTTCTTCAGCTTGCAGATGGCAGACATTGGGACTTCTTGGCCTCTGTAATCACATGAGCCAATCCTTCTTATCTATATATCTAGATCTGTTTTCATATCCATTCCATCGGTTCTCTTTTTCTAGAGAGCCCTGACTTATACAGTGGAGAAACAGTCTCCCCCTCTTTTCAGGAGAAGCTACATACAAATCTGCACCTACATGTAATCCTCCACTATTTTTTTTTTTAATGTTTCCTTATTTTTGAGAGAGAGTGTGTGCAAGCAGGGGAGGGGCAGAGAGGAAAGGAGAGAATCCCAGGCAGGCTCCATGCTCTCAGACGAGAGCCCAACACAGGGCTCAATCTCACAAACCATGAGATCACGACCTGAGTCGAAACCAAGAGTCAGATGCTCAACCAACTGAGCCACCCAGGCACCCCCTTCAATATTTCTAACATAAATTCATCAGCTGTTCCAATGATATCCTTTATCGACAAAGTAAAGATTCTCTATTCGAAGATCCAATTTGAGATCACACATTGCCTTTAGTTGTCATATCTCTTTAGTTTCCTTTAATTTGTAATAGTTCCTTACCTTTTCTTCATCTATCATGACATCGACATTTTTGAATTTTGTTTTTTTAATTGATGTTTTGAAATTTTGAATTTTGCAGAATATCCCTCAATTTGTCTGATATTTCCTGGTAATTAGGTTCAGATCATGTGTTTGGGGCATTAACATTGCATAACAGATGTTATGACCTTCTCGTTATATTGCATCAGGAGGAAATAATATCAGTTTACCCCATTATTGGTGACGTTAACCTTGATCAACTGGTGTTTCCACTGTAAAGTTCTGTTTTTCTTTTATAATTAATTAGTAATTTGTGTAATAATATACTGTTCCTTATTAAACTTTTACTGACTAGTTTTAGTATCAATTAATTATTTCTAAATAAAATTTATAGAAGAAAAAAATTTTTAACTTAGTTTCAAACTTTGGTTTGCTACATGTCAGTTGTGTGATCTTAGGGCACTCACTGATGGCTCTGAGCTTCAGTTTCCTCATCTGTAAATTGTAGATAATACTAATTATTTCATAAAGTTGTAAAGAATAAAATATGATAATATATGCAAAGTACTTAGCAGAGTGATTACCATTCATTTATTTTAACTAGTTTTTATTGGAGTTCTTTAATTTTTAGTAGTGATCTAGGAAGACATAAGTAAAACAGATAGTATGCTTGCCTTAATAGAAATTATATTCTAGTCTACAGCAGATAATCAGCAATTTTTTTCTGTAAAGAACCAGGATGTAAATATTTTAATTGTTTTTAAGTTTGTTTATTTATTTATCTTGAGAGAGAGTGAGAAAGCAGGGAGGGCAGACAGAGGGGCAGACAGAGAATCCCAAGCAAGCTCTGCACTGTCAGCACAGAACCCAACGCGGGACTTGAACTCAAGAACTGCCAGATTATGACCTGAGCTGAAATCAAGAGTCGGCTACTTAACCTACTAAGCCACCCAGGCACCCAGAATGTAAATATTTTAGGAGCCATAGAAGCAATATATAAATGAATGGGTGTTACAGTGTTCCAATATATTTTATTTACAGAATAGGTTGTGGCTAGATTTGGCTCATTGGCCATAGCTTGCTGATCTCTAGTCTGTAGGAAACAGAGCAACAAATAAATATAATTACAAATTTTCATAAGTGCTATGAAGGAAAAATACAGGCATTAGGAGATTATATAACACTGACCTCATCTAGTCTAGAATATCAGGGATAATAAAGTTGAGGAAATAACATGTACAGTAAGACCTGAAAAACAGTAGCTGGTAACTAAAAATATGGTGGCAAGGAATTCTACAGGCAAAGCAAATAGGATGTGCTAAGGTGCTGAGGGAGAAAGTTGCCTGCATTTTTTTGAAAGCTCAAATAAAGCCAATGTGACCAGAGGGCAAAAACATAAGAGTGATGTGAAAGTCTTTTAACAAATGTTTATTAATTTCTTCCTATATGCCAGGCATTTTTCTAGATAAAAGGAATACAGTGGTGAATAAGACTGACAGGTCTCTGCCCTAATAGGGTGGACATGTGGGATAGAGGTGAATTTTAGAGACAGATAATAAACTCATAAATAAATACTGTATGTATGTATATGCATGTATAAATGAGTGTAACAACATATTGTGGTAAGTGCTAAGAAGAAAATATAAAACAGCATGAAGGCACTTTAGATGCATAGTTAGAGAACAATTTTTGAGGAAGTAACACTTGATCTGAGACTTGAACACTGAGAAAAGGCCAAACACATGAAAGCACGAAAAATAACGTTAAAAACTTAAAACAACAAAAGTAGGTGAGACAATGAAGAGCCAGTATTGAGAACAGAACCCTGAGGGAGCCAAAGTGAGAATGCTTTGAAATGAGATTGAAGAGGTAGGCATAGCTCAGATCATGTAGTCTTGGAGTCCTTGGTGAGAAATTTAGATTTTATTTGAAACGCAATGAAAACCCATTGCAAAGTTTTATTGAAGGGAGGTACATTACATTGGATTGGATATGAGCATTAAAGGAGAAAGACAATCTCTAGTCTCCTGAAAGGAGAAATTGGGTCACTGGTGGTGCCATTCACTGGACATCCAAGAGGACATAGTAAATATGCATTTGAAAACAGGAGTTCAGAGGAGATTTTATAAAATCAGGGATGCGTTTGTCCATAGATTGTCACTGAAGCCATGGATGTGGATAGTAAGGCCTGAGAAAAGAGCACAAAGTAAGAAGGGAAGCCAGCCTAAGTCTGAGTCTTGAGAAATTTGGACATTTAAAGATGGCAGCAGCAGACAAACTGAGCAAGGAGGCTAGGAAGACATGGGTATAGTGTAGGCAGTAAACCAGGAGGCATAATGTCACAGAATGCTGTTGAGAGACAACAAAAATGAGGATTGGAAAACAGCTACTGGATTTAAAGACAAGGAGGTCATTGATAAGCTTATTAAGAGTTATCTTAGCAGAGAGGACAGACCTGTATGGTGACAGGATGTATATATGACTTTGACAAATGCAGATATAAAAGGAGAAGACATAGGCCACAGAGTAATCTCTTAGTAAATAATAGTTTTCGTTACTACTATTTTATAGTCATTTAATAAATGTTACAGGTACTTGGGAGTTTTCACTTAAGTACCAAATTTACTTGCTTAGTCCACATTAATTTTTAATGTCAATTTTGCTTTATAAAATATTCAATACATCCAAATGGTTTCAAATTCAAAAGGAACAAACAGTACAGTGAAATGTTTACTTCTCACCCTATTCCTCAACCCACAGTTTCTTTCCCAGAAGAACCAATATTACAAGTTTAGCTGCTTCATTCTTTTTAACCCTCGCATGGTAAGTATTCAATTATATATGTTACCATACTTTATTTAACCAGTATACTAATGATGGGCATTTAGCTTGTTAAGAGACTTTTCCTATTACAAATAATAAAGCAATGGATAATCTTGTATGTGTCATTTCACATATGTGTGAGTGTCTTAGGTCTGTCTTTCCAGCTGCAGAGATTCTGATGGAGATTCTTGTGCAAGTGTTTTATTAGAACACTCTCAGGAGTAAACCTAAGAGAATGAGGGAAGCAGGACAAGGAAGGAGAAGAAGTAAAGCAAGAATGTGGTTGCAGATGAAGTCTGGATTCAGTCTGTTCCTTCAGGGAGCTCTGAAGCATAAAGTACAAGCAGCTGCTGTCTGCCTTCAGACAAGGACCAGAACATTTGTACCCTCACTGTGGGAGTGCTGACAACACTGACTCCATCTTTGGCCCTCCACCTTGTTCATGCCTGCACAATGACCTCCCTCGGGACTATGTGTTCCAGACTATGTGTGCCCTGAACAGAATACAGGAAGGTTTGTTCTGACCTTCCCTAAATTGGCACGCAGAAGACATCACTTTAGATAACCAGTAGAGATGACTGGCTCACAGATTGCACCCTTTTAGATAACTACTAGAGGTGATTTACAGACAAAAGTCACCACTTTAGATGACTACCCTTTGACCTCACCACAATGATCCCCTCGCTCTAAAAAAGCTGTAAGTTAAAGTCCAGACTGGGCAGAGAATAGCTGTGTGTTGCCTGGATCCTTGCCTGCCTGATCTCCCCCATCAGTAGGTTGTTCACCCTAAAGAAGTTCTGTGTATGGTATGGAGTGGCTTGCTCTGTTTTTTGGTCTCAAAGTGCATTCTCAGCCTGGAGGATATTTTAGTGTCCCTCCCACCACCTTCCAACATCCAAATAGTCACTGGCTACTCCAGGATGGGGGTTGGGGGGGGGAGGTATGGGAAAGCAGCACATAACTCCAGGCACTTTAAGATTCAGGTGGCTCTAATCATCCAAGGGCAATCTTCTGGGGTTGTAGGTGGGAGCTATTCCCAGCAGCTCCCACAGCTGCTGGGGGGATGAGCACACCAAAATGGTAGCAGGGATGCCTGGGGTACCAACAGATTCTGCAACAGTGAGTAAAACTGTAGGATAAATTCCTAGAAGTAAAACTGTTATATGGGACTAACATTGCCAGTTGCCTATTCAAACAATACCCACCTCACCCCTGCCCAGTCCTTCCTCCTAATAGAGCACTGATTTTATTCAAAGTAGATGTGATTTAAAAAAATACTCTTTCATCTTCCTTGGCATCTGGGCTGGTCAGGTGACAGTTTTCAAAATAAGATGAAGGTAGTGATGAGGGAGCATAAGGCAAACTGAGGGCAAATCACAAACTAGCACACACCCCCACGCTCTCCCCACCCCCACCCTTCACAACTCCCCCCACCGTGGGATATGTGTGATATTCCTCAGGCATTCCTGGCTGCCCAAGAACAAAGGAAAGCAAAGCAAACAAATGGTTAACTGATAGAGATCACAGTCATGCCAGTCCTGGGTCTCCATCAGTTTACAAATATCTTAGTAAATTACAAGAAAAGGACAATCTTATCAATAGCCTAATCTCTAGAAACCTATAGACTCAGTTTCCTGGATCCTCTAATATCACCCTCTCCTTCATAGTGATATGGGAAACAAAGACAAGAAGGAAAGGGCAGGTATAATTAAATTTCTTTATAACCTGCAGCCCATTGACAAATACTTGAGGCAAATACAGAGTAGGAACCCCCTACTGTCATAATGTTAATGCCTTACTAGAGGGAAGACAACCTTAACTTGACAATAGCTAGGGCGCCAGTAATCTGAGTCTTCTTTAGCATATGGAAATCCCTTTAAGAAACTTCCTCTTGACTTTACCTCCCCCAACTCCATAATATATAACCAGACACTCTTCACAACCCCAGTGTAGTTCTTTCTGCCCACGGGTCCTGTCCCTGTGCTTTAATAAAATCACCTTTTTGCACCAAAAACATCTCCAAGAATTCTTTCTTGGCCGCCAGCTCCAAACCCCCCACCACCACTCCAAAACCCCATCGGGTAGTAGTTTCTGGAGATAGTGTCTCTTTCTGAATAAAAAGACACAGCTTATTTTGTCCTCTTTGCTCTTTACTTCACATCCTTCTTTCTGCCAGGAATGTACACAAATGTGTCTGTAGATGCAGCAACCATCTTGTGGCCATGAGACGGAAAGCAGGAAAATGAATGCCTATGCACTAAAATGGCGGAAGTCAACACAAGCCATGAATTAAAATAGTGTCTTCTTGTACCCAGGCCTTAGTGCAGTAGCATTAGTAATTATTATTACACAAATTTGCGTTCATTTATATGGGATTTTACGAATCCCAAGTGTGCTTTCACAAAATTTACTTCATCTCATTCTTTCAATCTCTCCACCTCTATGTGATAGGTATCAGAACTCTGGGAGACAAAAATCTCCTGCAATATTAAGAGCACATGATTTGCTGATGGCCAATTTTGATGGTTAAACTTTAGCTTGCTCTCCTTCTAAGAAGCTAAGATCCACTACCCTAAAAGTATGGAACTTTTTAATTTGGGGACACAGGACAAAATAATCTTGTAGCATAGAGTATTTTGAAATGGATCTCATACCCCAAACTGAAGTGATAGGGTAGAGCCTCATGAGACTACCAAAGGTCAAAGGAAAGATGCACTAAATGAGAAGGGAAAGAGTGCAGAAAGGATGTCCATGCATCACAAAATACAAATTTTGCCCATTCTGAAATTTTGCACTGTAGCCTAGGGAAGAGCAATTTTCCCTATATTCCTGTGTTTCTGCAGGACATTGAGCTATGGACATTGATCTACTATGAAGATGAGAATGTTTAAAGTCTTGCTTTCAAAGATGTTTGTTGCCCTTTAAAGGGTAATAAAACTTATCTTACCTGGAGTCAAAGCCTTACATTCCAGAACAGGGAACTTTCCCTCCTCCCCAGAGATGCCTAAGGAAGGATTTGGGGAACTATCTGCCTATGTGCTCACACATCAAAAGAACAGAAAACCCTGGCTGCAATCTCAAAGAGGCTGGTTTTATCTTCCCTCAGAGACAATTTAGATAATTTAGCTTCCAAAGGGTAACAATCCAAGAATTCTTCCCCTCTGTTCCTAAGGAGAATTAGTTTACACTAGAGGCAAAGACTTTTCTCCCTCCTTCAAGCAAGGGAAAGAAGAAAGGTTATTTCTCTTTCTATAAGGGAGCAGAGTCCCTCATCCCTCCCTACATGTAGGTCTAGCCACCTTGCTCTCATCAGTGTCTCCCTATGTGGGGTTTTAGGCCCGAGGGACTATGCAACAGTGTTAGTCCACCTGGCGTTATTGCTGTGAGTAAATAAAAGTTCTAATCTCTCATCCAGAGACCTGTTTTTGCTAGCACCTCCCCCCAACCCCACCTTCCTATCTACCTATCTCTATGCAAGCAGGGTAGCATCTAATATTCATCTTCGTTTCTGACTTGACATAATCTCCCTTTAAGAAATTAGTGAATTACTCTCTTTAATAATGATTCAACCAACATTGAGTTTCTAATATGTATACAATGTCACTTACGCATTTTGCTGCCTAAAATGGAAGAAATCTAAACATGAAGAAACATTGGAAAAAATCTTAATTGGCTAACATTCTAAAAACATTGGTCTATGTGCTTCAAAAACATCAATGTCAAAAAAAGAAAAGTCAATGTCAAAGAAGACAAAGTCTGAGGAACTGTTCCAGATCAGAAGAGACTAAAGGGACACAGGAGCTGAATGAAAAGTGAGAAGGGGAAGGAGGGCATTACTGAAACAACTGGCAAAATTTGTACATGGATTGTATATTCACAGCAACAGTGTATTGATGTCAAAATTCCTGAATTTGGTAATTATACTGTGGTTTTGTATGACAATACCTTTTTCTTTTTTTTTTTTTTTTTAACATTTTTTTTTTAATTTTTTTTTTCAACGTTTATTTATTTTTGGGACAGAGAGAGACAGAGCATGAACGGGGGAGGGGCAGAGAGAGGGAGACATAGAATCGGAAACAGGCTCCAGGCTCTGAGCCATCAGCCCAGAGCCCGACGCGGGGCTCGAACTCCCTGACCGCGAGATCGTGACCTGGCTGAAGTCGGACGCTTAACGACTGCGCCACCCAGGCGCCCCTGCAATACCTTTTTCTTAAGGATGGATGCTAAATTACTTAGGTATGATACGTCGTGATCTCTGTAACTTAGTTTCAAAGGGAGAAAGAAAAAGAATCAAATCTGGCAAAATGTTTACTAAACATTATTGACTTGGGTAAAGGGGGTTCCAGAGCTCATGATAGCATTCTTGTAACTTTTCTCTAATTTACAACTTTTTTCAAAATAAACAAAAGTAGGGGCACCTGGGTGGCTCAGTCAGTTAAGCGTCCAGCTTGAGCTCAGTTGATCTTACATTTCATGAGTTTGAGCCCTGAGTCAGGTTCTCTGCTGTCAGCACAGAGCCCACTTCAGATCCTCTGTCCCCCATTCTCTCTGCTCCTCCCGCACTGGTTCTCTCTCTCTCAAAAATAAATAAACGTTAAAAAAATTAAAAATTAAAAATAAATAAATAAATAAATACATGGAAAAGAAATCCCATCAAGAGAGTCTAATATGTGGCAGGCTCTGAGCTAACCAGAGAGAGAGTAATGGATGTGATAAATTCCCGGGCCTCAAAATCTGACATTTAGTGAAGACGGCAAATGAGGAAACTGATATCATGTGATAAAATTAAAAAGCATATCATTTTAGAGTATGTTTATGACCATTTTCTTCATGTGGCTTATGTGATATTCCTCTGCCTTTCTTTAAAAGTTGATATATTTTGAGAGACAGAGAGAGGGCATGCAAGCGGGGGAAGACCTATCAGGGCAGACCCAGACTCAGGGCTTGATCCCACAAACCAGGAGATCATGATCTGAGCCAAAATCAAGAGTCAGCGGCTTAACCAACTGAGCCACACATGCACCACATCACCCTTCTATCTCTTGATCCCCCTCCTATCTCCCTACTACGTGTCAGTATCCTTTGCTAATTCCTCTACATCTTCCCACAGAACTCACTCTTTGGACTTCTTCCCTTCTCTGTCTACTCTTGCTCAGGTGGACTTAACTAGTTACATGGCTTTAAAAACCATCTACAAGCTGATAACTCCCCAATTTATATATCCAGCCTGAGCCTCCCCTCTGAACTTCTACCTATTTCACACCCCCACTTGAATGTCAGGGATCACAAACTCAACTTCTCCAAAAACAAATTCCCGATTTTCTTTCAATCCTACCTTTCCTCAAAAATATTTGCAAACCATCTATCTGACAAAGGACTTGACTCCAGAATATGGAAAGAACTCTCAAAATGCAGAAATAAGAAAATAAATAGACTTCTTTTTATTTTATTTTTTATTTTTTAAAAGTTTTATTTATTTATTTTGAGAGAATGCGCATGCACACACATGAGCAGGGGAGGGGCAGAGAGAGACAGAGACAGAGACAGAGACAGATTTCCATGCAGGCTCCATGCTGTCAGCATGTCGGACTCAATTTCACAAACCATGAGATCGTGACCTGAGCTAAACCAAGAAATGGATGCTTAACCAACTGAGCCCCAAATGCCCCAATAGCCTTCTTTTTAAAAGATTTAAACAATCACTTCGCCAAATAGTATGTACAGATGGCAAATAAGCCTATGAAGAGATGTTCAACATCACTAGTCATTAGGGAAATGCAAATTAAAACTACAATGAAAATGAAATACTAGGTACCTATTAGCATGACTACACACACACAAAAACCTGACAATACCAAGTGCTGGTGAGGACTCAAAGTAACTGGCATCCTTATATTTTGCTGGTGAGACAGCCAATTTAGAAAAGTCTTTAGCAGTTTCTTTTAAAGTGAAACATACACTTTGCACATTTATCTGAAGGCAATGAAAATCTATGTTCACACAAAAAACCTGTATGTGAATGTTTAAAGCAGCTTTATCAATAATCACCAAAACCTGGAAACAACCCAATATTCCCCAACTGGGAAAAACAAAAAAAAATCCTACCCTTCCTATAGCATTACCCAGCTCAGTGAAGAAAAACTTTTCTTGCATGTTTAGGGCAAAAATCTTGGAGTCATCTTTGATGTCTTTCTCTCAAACCCTCCATGAATCCTTTAACAAATTACATCGGCTTTAAAATCAAAATGTATGATAACCATAACTGCCCATCCCATAGCACTTCACTGCTACCACCATGTTCCAAACCATCATCATTTCTTGCCCAGATTATTGCAATAACTTTCTAATTAATCTCTAGATTTCTTTGTAGCTGTTCTTCATGCTGTTGAAAATGGACATCAGATCATGTCACATTTTGGCTCAAGGCCTCAATGACATTCTATCTCACTCATGATTTTATAAGCAACACCCAGCCCTCGCCTCCCTACTTCTCCTTTTATTCTTCCCATTGGTCCCTCATCTCCAGCCACACTGGCTTCTTTTCGGTTTCCTGAATGCAAGCATGCTTCTATACCTCAGGACCTTGGCACTTACTTTTC